>NC_052327.1:32885699-33198378 GCF_016432855.1 Salvelinus namaycush
TCCCCGTGTGGTCAGGTGCCACAAAAATGACTTAGGAAAATTGCAATTGGCTCAGAACAGGGCAGCACGGCTGGCCCTTGGATGTACACAGAGAGCTAATATTAATAATATGCATGTCAATCTCTCCTGACTGAAAGTGGAGGAGAGATTGACTTCGTCACTAGTTTTATTTATGAGAGTTATGACATGTCGAACGCACCGAGCTGTCTGTCTAAACTACTAACACACGCTCGGACACGCATACATACCCACAAGACAAGCCACAAGAGGTCTCTTCACAGTCCCTGCAACAGTCACAGCAACTGCGCACACAGGCAGAGAAGCACAAGGGGAGGGGGTAAGATGGAATCTAGCACATTTTTCACACTAAATTCTGCAAACGAGAGTGGGAAAGCACAGTAACGGCGCACAGAGGCAGAGAAGCACAAGGGGAGGGGGTAAGATGGAATCTAGCAACTTTAGTGACAGATGCTGAAACATAGTTGGCAACATAGGCTGGAATGAGGAGGAAGAAGTTTGAAGGGTAAAACGGCCCAACGGAGTTTGAGAAATTCCTTGTTCCCTGATAGTGGTATTCTTCTCTTTCGTTTAGTCACTCCATCGACTCGTATTGTTTGAGACCGGGAACCCCCTCTAAATCTCTGTCTAAGCATTGGTGGTTCAGTGTAGAATCTCTCCGCCACGCGGGAGGCCCGGGTTCGATTCCGGGCCAATGCATGTTCCATTTTAGGGCGGCAGGTATGTTTTCAGACCTCGCCAGTGACTGTTACTGTAAAAGATTCTTCGGCTAGAGCGGAAGCCAAATTCCTTTTGGACCTTGTGTACATTTTTACTCACGACATGCCACTGACTTTGAGTAAAGCCATGTGTATGCGGAGTACTCTACACTATACACTCAGCTACTGCAGCGACTGAAATGACTGCAACACTCAACAAAGAGCTGCAGTTCGTTTCAGAGTGGTGGCAAGGAGTAAGTTAGCCCTAAATATTTATAAAACTAAAAGCATTGTATTTGGAGCAAAACACTCACTAAACCCTAAACCTCAACTAAATCTTGTAATAAGTCATGTGGAAATGAGCAAGTTGAGATGACTAAACTGCTTGGAGTAACCCTAGATGGTAAACTCTCTAAACATATTGACTCAGTAGTAGCTAAGATGGGAGAAGTCTGTCTATAATAAAGCGATGCTCTGCCTTCTTAACAACACTATCAACAAGGCAGGTCCTACAGGTCCTATTTTTGTCGCACCTTGACTACTGTTCAGTCGTGTGGTCAGTGCACAAAAATGACTTAGGAAAATTGCAATTGGCTCAGAACAGGGCAGCACGGCTGGCCCTTGGATGTACACAGAGAGCTAATATTAATAAATGCATGTCAATCTCTCCTGCTGAAAGTGGAGGAGAGATTGACTTCGTCACTAGTTTTATTTATGAGAGGTATTGACATGTCGAACGCACCGAGCTGTCTGTCTAAACTACTAGCACACAGCTCGGACACGCATACATACCCCACAAACAAGCCACAAGAGGTCTCTTCACAGTCCCTGCAACAGTCACAGCAACTGCGCACACAGGCAGAGAAGCACAAGGGAGGGGGTAAGATGGAATCTAGCACATTTTTCACACTAAATTCTGCAAACGAGAGTGGGAGAAGCTACAGTAACGGCGCACAGAGGCAGAGAAGCACAAGGGGAGGGGTAAGATGGAATCTAGCAACTTTAGTGACAGATTGCTGAAACATAGTTGGCAACATAGGCTGGAATGAGGAGGAAGAAGTTTGAAGGGTAAAACGGCCCAACGGAGTTTGAGAAATTCCTTGTTCCCTGATAGTGGTATTCTTCTCTTTCGTTTAGTCACTCCATCGACTCGTATTGTTTGAGACCGGGAACCCCCTCTAAATCTCTTCTAAGCATTGGTGGTTCAGTGGTAGAATTCTCGTCCTGCCACGCGGGAGGCCCGGGTTCGATTCCGGCCAATGCATGTTCCATTTTAGGGGGCGCAGTAGTGTTTTCAGACCTCGCCAGTGACTGTTACTTGTAAAAGAGTCTTCGGGCTGAGCGAAGCCAAATTCCTTTTGGACCTTGTGTACATTTTTACTCACGACATGCCACTGACTTTGAGTAAAGCCATGTGTATGCGGATGACTCTACACTATACACGTCAGCTACTGCAGCGACTGAAATGACTGCAACACTCAACAAAGAGCTGCAGTTCGTTTCAGAGTGGTGGCAAGGAGTAAGTTGCCCTAAATATTTATAAAACTAAAAGCATTGTATTGGAGCAAAACACTCACTAAACCCTAAACCTCAACTAAATCTTGTAATAAGTCATGTGGAAATTGAGCAAGTTGAGATGACTAAACTGCTTGGAGTAACCCTAGATGGTAAACTCTCTAACATATTGACTCAGTAGTAGCTAAGATGGGGAGAAGTCTGTCTATAATAAAGCGATGCTCTGCCTTCTTAACAACACTACAACAAGGCAGGTCCTACAGGTCCTATTTTTGTCGCACCTTGACTACTGTTCAGTCGTGTGGTCAGGTGCCACAAATGACTTAGGAAAATTGCAATTGGCTCAGAACAGGCAGCACGGCTGGCCCTTGGATGTACACAGAGAGCTAATATTAATAATATGCAGTCAATCTCTCCTGCTGAAAGTGGAGGAGAGATTGACTTCGTCACTAGTTTTTATTTATGAGAGGTATTGAATGTCGAACGCACCGAGCTGTCTGTCTAAACTACTAGCACACAGCTCGGACACGCATACATACCCCACAAGACAACCACAAGAGGTCTCTTCACAGTCCCTGCAACAGTCACAGCAACTGCGCACACAGGCAGAGAAGCACAAGGGGAGGGTAAGATGGAATCTAGCAACATTTTTCACACTAAATTCTGCAAACGAGAGTGGGAGAAGCACAGTAACGGCGCACAGAGGCAGAGAAGCACAAGGGGAGGGGGTAAGATGGAATCTAGCAACTTTAGTGACAGATGCTGAAACATAGTTGGCAACATAGGCTGGAATGAGGAGGAAGAAGTTTGAAGGGTAAAACGGCCAACGGAGTTTAGAAATTCCTTGTTCCCTGATAGTGGTATTCTTCTCTTTCGTTTAGTCACTCCATCGACTCGTATTGTTTGAGACCGGGAACCCCCTCTAAATCTCTGTCTAAGCATTGGTGGTTCAGTGGTAAATTCTCTCCTGCCACGCGGGAGGCCCGGTTCGATTCCGGGCCAATGCATGTTCCATTTTAGGGCGGCAGGTAGTGTTTTCAGACCTCGCCAGTGACTGTTACTTGTAAAAGAGTCTTCGGGCTAGAGCGGAAGCCAAATTCCTTTTGGACCTTGTGTACATTTTTACTCACGACATGCCACTGACTTTGAGTAAGCCATGTGTATGCGGATGACCTACACTATACACGTCAGCTACTGCACGACTGAAATGACTGCAACACTCAACAAAGAGCTGCAGTTCGTTTCAGAGTGGGTGGCAAGGAGTAAGTTAGCCCTAAATATTTATAAAACTAAAAGCATTGTATTTGGAGCAAAACACTCACTAAACCCTAACCTCAACTAAATCTTGTAATAAGTCATGTGGAATTGAGCAAGTTGAGATGACTAAACTGCTTGGAGTAACCCTAGATGGTAACCTCTCTAAACATATTGACTCAGTAGTAGCTAAGATGGGAGAAGTCTGTCTATATAAAGCGATGCTCTGCCTTCTTAACAACACTATCAACAAGGCAGGTCCTACAGTCCTATTTTTGTCGCACCTTGACTACTGTTCAGTCGGTGGTCAGGTGCCACAAAATGACTTAGGAAAATTGCAATTGCTCAGAACAGGGCAGCACCTGGCCCTTGGATGTACACAGAGAGCTAATATTAATAATATGCATGTCAATCTCTCCTGCTGAAAGTGGAGGAGAGATTGACTTCGTCACTAGTTTTATTTATAGAGGTATTGACATGTCGAACGCACCGAGCTGTCTGTCTAAACTACTAGCACACAGCTCGGACACGCATACATACCCCACAAGACAAGCCACAAGAGGTCTCTTCACAGTCCCTGCAACAGTCACAGCAACTGCGCACACAGGCAGAGAAGCACAAGGGGAGGGGGTAAGATGGAATCTAGCAACATTTTTCACACTAAATTCTGCAAACGAGAGTGGGAGAAGCTACAGTAACGGCGCACAGAGCAGAGAAGCACAAGGGGAGGGGGTAGATGAATATCTAGCAACTTTAGTGACAGATGCTGAAACATAGTTGGCAACAAGGCTGGAATGAGGAGGAAGAAGTTTGAAGGTAAAACGGCCCAACGGAGTTTGAGAAATTCCTTGTTCCCTGATAGTGGTATTCTTCTCTTTCGTTTAGTCACTCCATCGACTCGTATTGTTTGAGACCGGGAACCCCCTCTAAATCTCTTTCTAAGCATTGGTGGTTCAGTGGTGAATTCTCGCCTGCCACGCGGGAGGCCCGGGTTGTCGATCCGGCCAATGCATGTTCCATTTTAGGCGGCAGGTAGTGTTTTCAGACCTCGCCAGTGACTGTTACTTGTAAAGAGTCTTCGGGCTAGAGCGGAAGCCAAATTCCTTTTGACCTTGTGTACATTTTTACTCACGACATGCACTGACTTTGAGTAAAGCCATGTGTATGCGGAGGACTCTACACTATACACGTCAGCTACTGCAGCGACTGAAATGACTGCAACACTCAACAAAGAGCTGCAGTTCGTTTCAGAGTGGGTGGCAAGGAGTAAGTTAGCCCTAAATATTTATAAAACTAAAAGCATTGTATTTGGAGCAAAACACTCACTAAACCCTAAACCTCAACTAAATCTTGTAATAAGTCATGTGAAATTGAGCAAGTTGAGATGACTAAACTGCTTGGAGTACCCTAGATGGTAACCTCTCTAAACATATTGACTCAGTAGTAGCTAAGATGGGGAGAAGTCTGTCTATAATAAAGCGATGCTCTGCCTTCTTAACAACACTATCAACAAGGCAGGTCCTACAGGTCCTATTTTTGTCGCACCTTGACTACTGTTCAGTCGTGTGGTCAGGTGCCACAAAAATGACTTAGGAAAATTGCAATTGGCTCAGAACAGGGCAGCACGGCTGGCCCTTGGATGTACACAGAGAGCTATATTAATAATATGCATGTCAATCTCTCCTGCTGAAAGTGGAGGAGAGATTGACTTCGTCACTAGTTTTATTTATGAGAGGTATTGACATGTCGAACGCACCGAGCTGTCTGTCTAAACTACTAGCACACAGCTCGGACACGCATCATACCCCACAAGACAGCCACAAGAGGTCTCTTCACAGTCCCTGCAACAGTCACAGCAACTGCGCACACGGCAGAGAAGCACAAGGGGAGGGGGTAAGATGAATCTAGCAACATTTTTCACACTAAATTCTGCAAACAGAGTGGGAAAGCTACAGTAACGGCGCACAGAGGCAGAGAAGCACAAGGGGAGGGGTAAGATGGAATCTAGCAACTTTAGTGACAGATGCTGAAACATAGTTGGCAACATAGGCTGGAATGAGGAGGAAGAAGTTTGAAGGGTAAAACGGCCCAACGGAGTTTGAGAAATTCCTTGTTCCCTGATAGTGGTATTCTTCTCTTTCGTTTAGCACTCATCGATTCGTATTGTTTGAGACCGGAACCCCCTCTAAATCTCTGTCTAAGCATTGGTGGTTCAGTGGTAGAATTCTCCCTGCCACGCGGGAGGCCCGGGTTGATTCCGGGCCAATGCATGTTCCATTTTAGGGCGGCAGGTAGTGTTTTCAGACCTCGCCATGACTGTTACTTGTAAAAGAGTCTTCGGGCTAGAGCGGAAGCCAAATTCCTTTTGGACCTTGTTACATTTTTACTCACGACATGCCACTGACTTTGAGTAAAGCCATGTGTATGCGGATGACTCTACACTATACACGTCAGCTACTGCAGCGACTGAAATGACTGCAACACTCAACAAAGAGCTGCAGTTCGTTTCAGAGTGGGTGGCAAGGAGTAAGTTAGCCCTAAATATTTATAAAACTAAAAGCATTGTATTTGGACAAAACACTCACTAAACCCTAAACCTCAACTAAATCTTGTAATAAGTCATGTGGAAATTGAGCAAGTTGAGATGACTAAACTGCTTGGAGTAACCCTAGATTGTAAACTCTCTAAACATATTGACTCAGTAGTAGCTAAATGGGGAGAAGTCTGTCTATAATAAACGATGCTCTGCCTTCTTAACAACACTATCAACAAGGCAGGTCCTACAGGTCCTATTTTTGTCGCACCTTGACTACTGTTCAGTCGTGTGGTCAGGTGCCACAAAATGACTTAGGAAAATTGCAATTGGCTCAGAACAGGGCAGCACGGCTGGCCTTGGATGTACACAGAGAGCTAATATTAATAATATGCTGTCAATCTCTCCTGACTGAAAGTGGAGGAGATTGACTTCGTCACTAGTTTTATTTAGAGAGGTATTGACATGTCGAACGCACCGAGCTGTCTGTCTAAACTACTAGCACACAGCTCGGACACGCATACATACCCCACAAGACAAGCCACAAGAGGTCTCTTCACAGTCCCTGCAACAGTCACAGCAACTGCGCACACAGGCAGAGAAGCACAAGGGGAGGGGGTAAGATGGAATCTAGCAACATTTTTCACACTAAATTCTGCAAACGAGAGTGGGAGAAGCTACAGTAACGGCGCACAGAGGCAGAGAAGCACAAGGGGAGGGGGTAAGATGGAATCTAGCAACTTATTGACAGATGCTGAAACATAGTTGGCAACATAGGCTGAATGAGGAGGAAGAAGTTTGAAGGGTAAAACGGCCCAACGGAGTTTGAGAAATTCCTTGTTCCCTGATAGTGGTATTCTTCTCTTTCGTTTAGTCACTCCTCGACTCGTATTGTTTGAGACCGGGAACCCCCTCTAAATCTCTGTCTAAGCATTGGTGGTTCAGTGGTAAATTCTGCTCCTCCCGCGGGAGGCCCGGGTTCGATTCCGGGCCAATGCATGTTCCATTTTAGGGCGGCAGGTAGTGTTTTCAGACCTCGCCAGTGACTGTTACTTGTAAAAGAGTCTTCGGGCTAGAGCGGAAGCCAAATTCCTTTTGGACCTTGTGTACATTTTTACTCACGACATGCCACTTGACTTTGAGTAAAGCCATGTGTATGCGGATGACTCTACACTATACACGTCAGCTACTGCAGCGACTGAAATGACTGCAACACTCAACAAAGAGCTGCAGTTCGTTTCAGAGTGGGTGGCAAGAGTAAGTTAGCCCTAATATTTATAAAACTAAAAGCATTGTATTTGGAGCAAAACACTCACTAAACCCTAAACCTCAACTAATCTTGTAATAAGTCATGTGGAAATTGAGCAAGTTGAGATGACTAAACTGCTTGGAGTAACCCAGATTGTAAACTCTCTAAACATTGACTCAGTAGTAGCTAAGATGGGGAGAAGTCTGTCTATAATAAAGCGATGCTCTGCCTTCTTAACAACACTATCAACAAGGCAGGTCCTACAGGTCCTATTTTTGTCGCACCTTGACTACTGTTCAGTCGTGTGGTCAGGTGCCACAAAAATGATTAGGAAAATTGCAATTGGCTCAGAACAGGGCAGCACGGCTGGCCCTTGGATGTACACGAGAGCTAATATTAATAATATGCATGTCAATCTCTCCTGACTGAAAGTGAGGAGAGATTGACTTCTCACTAGTTTTATTTATGAGAGGTATTGACATGTCGAACGCACCGAGCTGTCTGTCTAAACTACTAGCACACAGCTCGGACACGCATACATACCCCACAAGACAAGCCACAAGACAACAGCCACAAGAGGTCTCTTCACAGTCCCTGCAACAGTCACAGCAACTGCGCACACAGGCAGAGAAGCACAAGGGGAGGGGGTAAGATGGAATCTAGCAACATTTTTCACACTAAATTCTGCAAACGAGAGTGGGAGAAGCTACAGTAACGGCGCACAGAGGCAGAGAAGCACAAGGGGAGGGGGTAAGATGGAATCTAGCAACTTTAGTGACAGATTGCTGAAACATAGTTGGCAACATAGGCTGGAATGAGGAGGAAGAAGTTTGAAGGGTAAAACGGCCCAACGGAGTTTGAGAAATTCCTTGTTCCCTGATAGTGGTATTCTTCTCTTTCGTTTAGTCACTCCATCGACTCGTATTGTTTGAGACCGGGAACCCCCTCTAAATCTCTGTCTAAGCATTGGTGGTTCAGTGGTAGAATTCTCTCCTGCCACGCGGGAGGCCCGGGTTCGATTCCGGCCAATGCATGTTCCATTTTAGGGCGGCAGGTAGTGTTTTCAGACCTCGCCAGTGACTGTTACTTGTAAAAGAGTCTTCGGGCTAGAGCGGAAGCCAAATTCCTTTTGGACCTTGTGTACATTTTTACTCACGACATGCCACTGACTTTGAGTAAAGCCATGTGTATGCGGATGACTCTACACTATACACGTCAGCTACTGCAGCGACTGAAATGACTGCAACACTCAACAAAGAGCTGCAGTTCGTTTCAGAGTGGGTGGCAAGGAGTAAGTTAGCCCTAAATATTTATAAAACTAAAAGCATTGTATTTGGAGCAAAACACTCACTAAACCCTAAACCTCAACTAAATCTTGTAATAAGTCATGTGGAAATTGAGCAAGTTGAGATGACTAAACTGCTTGGAGTAACCCTAGATTGTAAACTCTCTAAACATATTGACTCAGTAGTAGCTAAGATGGGGAGAAGTCTGTCTATAATAAAGCGATGCTCTGCCTTCTTAACAACACTATCAACAAGGCAGGTCCTACAGGTCCTATTTTTGTCGCACCTTGACTACTGTTCAGTCGTGTGGTCAGGTGCCACAAAAATGACTTAGGAAAATTGCAATTGGCTCAGAACAGGGCAGCACGGCTGGCCCTTGGATGTACACAGAGAGCTAATATTAATAATATGCATGTCAATCTCTCCTGACTGAAAGTGGAGGAGAGATTGACTTCGTCACTAGTTTTATTTATGAGAGGTATTGACATGTCGAACGCACCGAGCTGTCTGTCTAAACTACTAGCACACAGCTCGGACACGCATACATACCCCACAAGACAAGCCACAAGAGGTCTCTTCACAGTCCCTGCAACAGTCACAGCAACTGCGCACACAGGCAGAGAAGCACAAGGGGAGGGGGTAAGATGGAATCTAGCAACATTTTTCACACTAAATTCTGCAAACGAGAGTGGGAGAAGCTACAGTAACGGCGCACAGAGGCAGAGAAGCACAAGGGGAGGGGGTAAGATGGAATCTAGCAACTTTAGTGACAGATTGCTGAAACATAGTTGGCAACATAGGCTGGAATGAGGAGGAAGAAGTTTGAAGGGTAAAACGGCCCAACGGAGTTTGAGAAATTCCTTGTTCCCTGATAGTGGTATTCTTCTCTTTCGTTTAGTCACTCCATCGACTCGTATTGTTTGAGACCGGGAACCCCCTCTAAATCTCTGTCTAAGCATTGGTGGTTCAGTGGTAGAATTCTCTCCTGCCACGCGGGAGGCCCGGGTTCGATTCCGGGCCAATGCATGTTCCATTTTAGGGCGGCAGGTAGTGTTTTCAGACCTCGCCAGTGACTGTTACTTGTAAAAGAGTCTTCGGGCTAGAGCGGAAGCCAAATTCCTTTTGGACCTTGTGTACATTTTTACTCACGACATGCCACTGACTTTGAGTAAAGCCATGTGTATGCGGATGACTCTACACTATACACGTCAGCTACTGCAGCGACTGAAATGACTGCAACACTCAACAAAGAGCTGCAGTTCGTTTCAGAGTGGGTGGCAAGGAGTAAGTTAGCCCTAAATATTTATAAAACTAAAAGCATTGTATTTGGAGCAAAACACTCACTAAACCCTAAACCTCAACTAAATCTTGTAATAAGTCATGTGGAAATTGAGCAAGTTGAGATGACTAAACTGCTTGGAGTAACCCTAGATTGTAAACTCTCTAAACATATTGACTCAGTAGTAGCTAAGATGGGGAGAAGTCTGTCTATAATAAAGCGATGCTCTGCCTTCTTAACAACACTATCAACAAGGCAGGTCCTACAGGTCCTATTTTTGTCGCACCTTGACTACTGTTCAGTCGTGTGGTCAGGTGCCACAAAAATGACTTAGGAAAATTGCAATTGGCTCAGAACAGGGCAGCACGGCTGGCCCTTGGATGTACACAGAGAGCTAATATTAATAATATGCATGTCAATCTCTCCTGACTGAAAGTGGAGGAGAGATTGACTTCGTCACTAGTTTTATTTATGAGAGGTATTGACATGTCGAACGCACCGAGCTGTCTGTCTAAACTACTAGCACACAGCTCGGACACGCATACATACCCCACAAGACAAGCCACAAGAGGTCTCTTCACAGTCCCTGCAACAGTCACAGCAACTGCGCACACAGGCAGAGAAGCACAAGGGGAGGGGGTAAGATGGAATCTAGCAACATTTTTCACACTAAATTCTGCAAACGAGAGTGGGAGAAGCTACAGTAACGGCGCACAGAGGCAGAGAAGCACAAGGGGAGGGGGTAAGATGGAATCTAGCAACTTTAGTGACAGATTGCTGAAACATAGTTGGCAACATAGGCTGGAATGAGGAGGAAGAAGTTTGAAGGGTAAAACGGCCCAACGGAGTTTGAGAAATTCCTTGTTCCCTGATAGTGGTATTCTTCTCTTTCGTTTAGTCACTCCATCGACTCGTATTGTTTGAGACCGGGAACCCCCTCTAAATCTCTGTCTAAGCATTGGTGGTTCAGTGGTAGAATTCTCTCCTGCCACGCGGGAGGCCCGGGTTCGATTCCGGGCCAATGCATGTTCCATTTTAGGGCGGCAGGTAGTGTTTTCAGACCTCGCCAGTGACTGTTACTTGTAAAAGAGTCTTCGGGCTAGAGCGGAAGCCAAATTCCTTTTGGACCTTGTGTACATTTTTACTCACGACATGCCACTGACTTTGAGTAAAGCCATGTGTATGCGGATGACTCTACACTATACACGTCAGCTACTGCAGCGACTGAAATGACTGCAACACTCAACAAAGAGCTGCAGTTCGTTTCAGAGTGGGTGGCAAGGAGTAAGTTAGCCCTAAATATTTATAAAACTAAAAGCATTGTATTTGGAGCAAAACACTCACTAAACCCTAAACCTCAACTAAATCTTGTAATAAGTCATGTGGAAATTGAGCAAGTTGAGATGACTAAACTGCTTGGAGTAACCCTAGATTGTAAACTCTCTAAACATATTGACTCAGTAGTAGCTAAGATGGGGAGAAGTCTGTCTATAATAAAGCGATGCTCTGCCTTCTTAACAACACTATCAACAAGGCAGGTCCTACAGGTCCTATTTTTGTCGCACCTTGACTACTGTTCAGTCGTGTGGTCAGGTGCCACAAAAATGACTTAGGAAAATTGCAATTGGCTCAGAACAGGGCAGCACGGCTGGCCCTTGGATGTACACAGAGAGCTAATATTAATAATATGCATGTCAATCTCTCCTGACTGAAAGTGGAGGAGAGATTGACTTCGTCACTAGTTTTATTTATGAGAGGTATTGACATGTCGAACGCACCGAGCTGTCTGTCTAAACTACTAGCACACAGCTCGGACACGCATACATACCCCACAAGACAAGCCACAAGAGGTCTCTTCACAGTCCCTGCAACAGTCACAGCAACTGCGCACACAGGCAGAGAAGCACAAGGGGAGGGGGTAAGATGGAATCTAGCAACATTTTTCACACTAAATTCTGCAAACGAGAGTGGGAGAAGCTACAGTAACGGCGCACAGAGGCAGAGAAGCACAAGGGGAGGGGGTAAGATGGAATCTAGCAACTTTAGTGACAGATCGCTGAAACATAGTTGGCAACATAGGCTGGAATGAGGAGGAAGAAGTTTGAAGGGTAAAACGGCCCAACGGAGTTTGAGAAATTCCTTGTTCCCTGATAGTGGTATTCTTCTCTTTCGTTTAGTCACTCCATCGACTCGTATTGTTTGAGACCGGGAACCCCCTCTAAATCTCTGTCTAAGCATTGGTGGTTCAGTGGTAGAATTCTCGCCTGCCACGCGGGAGGCCCGGGTTCGATTCCGGCCAATGCATGTTCCATTTTAGGGCGGCAGGTAGTGTTTTCAGACCTCGCCAGTGACTGTTACTTGTAAAAGAGTCTTCGGGCTAGAGCGGAAGCCAAATTCCTTTTGGACCTTGTGTACATTTTTACTCACGACATGCCACTGACTTTGAGTAAAGCCATGTGTATGCGGATGACTCTACACTATACACGTCAGCTACTGCAGCGACTGAAATGACTGCAACACTCAACAAAGAGCTGCAGTTCGTTTCAGAGTGGGTGGCAAGGAGTAAGTTAGCCCTAAATATTTATAAAACTAAAAGCATTGTATTTGGAGCAAAACACTCACTAAACCCTAAACCTCAACTAAATCTTGTAATAAGTCATGTGGAAATTGAGCAAGTTGAGATGACTAAACTGCTTGGAGTAACCCTAGATTGTAAACTCTCTAAACATATTGACTCAGTAGTAGCTAAGATGGGGAGAAGTCTGTCTATAATAAAGCGATGCTCTGCCTTCTTAACAACACTATCAACAAGGCAGGTCCTACAGGTCCTATTTTTGTCGCACCTTGACTACTGTTCAGTCGTGTGGTCAGGTGCCACAAAAATGACTTAGGAAAATTGCAATTGGCTCAGAACAGGGCAGCACGGCTGGCCCTTGGATGTACACAGAGAGCTAATATTAATAATATGCATGTCAATCTCTCCTGACTGAAAGTGGAGGAGAGATTGACTTCGTCACTAGTTTTATTTATGAGAGGTATTGACATGTCGAACGCACCGAGCTGTCTGTCTAAACTACTAGCACACAGCTCGGACACGCATACATACCCCACAAGACAAGCCACAAGAGGTCTCTTCACAGTCCCTGCAACAGTCACAGCAACTGCGCACACAGGCAGAGAAGCACAAGGGGAGGGGGTAAGATGGAATCTAGCAACATTTTTCACACTAAATTCTGCAAACGAGAGTGGGAGAAGCTACAGTAACGGCGCACAGAGGCAGAGAAGCACAAGGGGAGGGGGTAAGATGGAATCTAGCAACTTTAGTGACAGATTGCTGAAACATAGTTGGCAACATAGGCTGGAATGAGGAGGAAGAAGTTTGAAGGGTAAAACGGCCCAACGGAGTTTGAGAAATTCCTTGTTCCCTGATAGTGGTATTCTTCTCTTTCGTTTAGTCACTCCATCGACTCGTATTGTTTGAGACCGGGAACCCCCTCTAAATCTCTGTCTAAGCATTGGTGGTTCAGTGGTAGAATTCTCGCCTGCCACGCGGGAGGCCCGGGTTCGATTCCCGGCCAATGCATGTTCCATTTTAGGGCGGCAGGTAGTGTTTTCAGACCTCGCCAGTGACTGTTACTTGTAAAAGAGTCTTCGGGCTAGAGCGGAAGCCAAATTCCTTTTGGACCTTGTGTACATTTTTACTCACGACATGCCACTGACTTTGAGTAAAGCCATGTGTATGCGGATGACTCTACACTATACACGTCAGCTACTGCAGCGACTGAAATGACTGCAACACTCAACAAAGAGCTGCAGTTCGTTTCAGAGTGGGTGGCAAGGAGTAAGTTAGCCCTAAATATTTATAAAACTAAAAGCATTGTATTTGGAGCAAAACACTCACTAAACCCTAAACCTCAACTAAATCTTGTAATAAGTCATGTGGAAATTGAGCAAGTTGAGATGACTAAACTGCTTGGAGTAACCCTAGATTGTAAACTCTCTAAACATATTGACTCAGTAGTAGCTAAGATGGGGAGAAGTCTGTCTATAATAAAGCGATGCTCTGCCTTCTTAACAACACTATCAACAAGGCAGGTCCTACAGGTCCTATTTTTGTCGCACCTTGACTACTGTTCAGTCGTGTGGTCAGGTGCCACAAAAATGACTTAGGAAAATTGCAATTGGCTCAGAACAGGGCAGCACGGCTGGCCCTTGGATGTACACAGAGAGCTAATATTAATAATATGCATGTCAATCTCTCCTGGCTGAAAGTGGAGGAGAGATTGACTTCGTCACTAGTTTTATTTATGAGAGGTATTGACATGTCGAACGCACCGAGCTGTCTGTCTAAACTACTAGCACACAGCTCGGACACGCATACATACCCCACAAGACAAGCCACAAGAGGTCTCTTCACAGTCCCTGCAACAGTCACAGCAACTGCGCACACAGGCAGAGAAGCACAAGGGGAGGGGGTAAGATGGAATCTAGCAACATTTTTCACACTAAATTCTGCAAACGAGAGTGGGAGAAGCTACAGTAACGGCGCACAGAGGCAGAGAAGCACAAGGGGAGGGGGTAAGATGGAATCTAGCAACTTTAGTGACAGATCGCTGAAACATAGTTGGCAACATAGGCTGGAATGAGGAGGAAGAAGTTTGAAGGGTAAAACGGCCCAACGGAGTTTGAGAAATTCCTTGTTCCCTGATAGTGGTATTCTTCTCTTTCGTTTAGTCACTCCATCGACTCGTATTGTTTGAGACCGGGAACCCCCTCTAAATCTCTGTCTAAGCATTGGTGGTTCAGTGGTAGAATTCTCGCCTGCCACGCGGGAGGCCCGGGTTCGATTCCCGGCCAATGCATGTTCCATTTTAGGGCGGCAGGTAGTGTTTTCAGACCTCGCCAGTGACTGTTACTTGTAAAAGAGTCTTCGGGCTAGAGCGGAAGCCAAATTCCTTTTGGACCTTGTGTACATTTTTACTCACGACATGCCACTGACTTTGAGTAAAGCCATGTGTATGCGGATGACTCTACACTATACACGTCAGCTACTGCAGCGACTGAAATGACTGCAACACTCAACAAAGAGCTGCAGTTCGTTTCAGAGTGGGTGGCAAGGAGTAAGTTAGCCCTAAATATTTATAAAACTAAAAGCATTGTATTTGGAGCAAAACACTCACTAAACCCTAAACCTCAACTAAATCTTGTAATAAGTCATGTGGAAATTGAGCAAGTTGAGATGACTAAACTGCTTGGAGTAACCCTAGATTGTAAACTCTCTAAACATATTGACTCAGTAGTAGCTAAGATGGGGAGAAGTCTGTCTATAATAAAGCGATGCTCTGCCTTCTTAACAACACTATCAACAAGGCAGGTCCTACAGGTCCTATTTTTGTCGCACCTTGACTACTGTTCAGTCGTGTGGTCAGGTGCCACAAAAATGACTTAGGAAAATTGCAATTGGCTCAGAACAGGGCAGCACGGCTGGCCCTTGGATGTACACAGAGAGCTAATATTAATAATATGCATGTCAATCTCTCCTGACTGAAAGTGGAGGAGAGATTGACTTCGTCACTAGTTTTATTTATGAGAGGTATTGACATGTCGAACGCACCGAGCTGTCTGTCTAAACTACTAGCACACAGCTCGGACACGCATACATACCCCACAAGACAAGCCACAAGAGGTCTCTTCACAGTCCCTGCAACAGTCACAGCAACTGCGCACACAGGCAGAGAAGCACAAGGGGAGGGGGTAAGATGGAATCTAGCAACATTTTTCACACTAAATTCTGCAAACGAGAGTGGGAGAAGCTACAGTAACGGCGCACAGAGGCAGAGAAGCACAAGGGGAGGGGGTAAGATGGAATCTAGCAACTTTAGTGACAGATCGCTGAAACATAGTTGGCAACATAGGCTGGAATGAGGAGGAAGAAGTTTGAAGGGTAAAACGGCCCAACGGAGTTTGAGAAATTCCTTGTTCCCTGATAGTGGTATTCTTCTCTTTCGTTTAGTCACTCCATCGACTCGTATTGTTTGAGACCGGGAACCCCCTCTAAATCTCTGTCTAAGCATTGGTGGTTCAGTGGTAGAATTCTCGCCTGCCACGCGGGAGGCCCGGGTTCGATTCCCGGCCAATGCATGTTCCATTTTAGGGCGGCAGGTAGTGTTTTCAGACCTCGCCAGTGACTGTTACTTGTAAAAGAGTCTTCGGGCTAGAGCGGAAGCCAAATTCCTTTTGGACCTTGTGTACATTTTTACTCACGACATGCCACTGACTTTGAGTAAAGCCATGTGTATGCGGATGACTCTACACTATACACGTCAGCTACTGCAGCGACTGAAATGACTGCAACACTCAACAAAGAGCTGCAGTTCGTTTCAGAGTGGGTGGCAAGGAGTAAGTTAGCCCTAAATATTTATAAAACTAAAAGCATTGTATTTGGAGCAAAACACTCACTAAACCCTAAACCTCAACTAAATCTTGTAATAAGTCATGTGGAAATTGAGCAAGTTGAGATGACTAAACTGCTTGGAGTAACCCTAGATTGTAAACTCTCTAAACATATTGACTCAGTAGTAGCTAAGATGGGGAGAAGTCTGTCTATAATAAAGCGATGCTCTGCCTTCTTAACAACACTATCAACAAGGCAGGTCCTACAGGTCCTATTTTTGTCGCACCTTGACTACTGTTCAGTCGTGTGGTCAGGTGCCACAAAAATGACTTAGGAAAATTGCAATTGGCTCAGAACAGGGCAGCACGGCTGGCCCTTGGATGTACACAGAGAGCTAATATTAATAATATGCATGTCAATCTCTCCTGGCTGAAAGTGGAGGAGAGATTGACTTCGTCACTAGTTTTATTTATGAGAGGTATTGACATGTCGAACGCACCGAGCTGTCTGTCTAAACTACTAGCACACAGCTCGGACACGCATACATACCCCACAAGACAAGCCACAAGAGGTCTCTTCACAGTCCCTGCAACAGTCACAGCAACTGCGCACACAGGCAGAGAAGCACAAGGGGAGGGGGTAAGATGGAATCTAGCAACATTTTTCACACTAAATTCTGCAAACGAGAGTGGGAGAAGCTACAGTAACGGCGCACAGAGGCAGAGAAGCACAAGGGGAGGGGGTAAGATGGAATCTAGCAACTTTAGTGACAGATCGCTGAAACATAGTTGGCAACATAGGCTGGAATGAGGAGGAAGAAGTTTGAAGGGTAAAACGGCCCAACGGAGTTTGAGAAATTCCTTGTTCCCTGATAGTGGTATTCTTCTCTTTCGTTTAGTCACTCCATCGACTCGTATTGTTTGAGACCGGGAACCCCCTCTAAATCTCTGTCTAAGCATTGGTGGTTCAGTGGTAGAATTCTCGCCTGCCACGCGGGAGGCCCGGGTTCGATTCCCGGCCAATGCATGTTCCATTTTAGGGCGGCAGGTAGTGTTTTCAGACCTCGCCAGTGACTGTTACTTGTAAAAGAGTCTTCGGGCTAGAGCGGAAGCCAAATTCCTTTTGGACCTTGTGTACATTTTTACTCACGACATGCCACTGACTTTGAGTAAAGCCATGTGTATGCGGATGACTCTACACTATACACGTCAGCTACTGCAGCGACTGAAATGACTGCAACACTCAACAAAGAGCTGCAGTTCGTTTCAGAGTGGGTGGCAAGGAGTAAGTTAGCCCTAAATATTTATAAAACTAAAAGCATTGTATTTGGAGCAAAACACTCACTAAACCCTAAACCTCAACTAAATCTTGTAATAAGTCATGTGGAAATTGAGCAAGTTGAGATGACTAAACTGCTTGGAGTAACCCTAGATTGTAAACTCTCTAAACATATTGACTCAGTAGTAGCTAAGATGGGGAGAAGTCTGTCTATAATAAAGCGATGCTCTGCCTTCTTAACAACACTATCAACAAGGCAGGTCCTACAGGTCCTATTTTTGTCGCACCTTGACTACTGTTCAGTCGTGTGGTCAGGTGCCACAAAAATGACTTAGGAAAATTGCAATTGGCTCAGAACAGGGCAGCACGGCTGGCCCTTGGATGTACACAGAGAGCTAATATTAATAATATGCATGTCAATCTCTCCTGGCTGAAAGTGGAGGAGAGATTGACTTCGTCACTAGTTTTATTTATGAGAGGTATTGACATGTCGAACGCACCGAGCTGTCTGTCTAAACTACTAGCACACAGCTCGGACACGCATACATACCCCACAAGACAAGCCACAAGAGGTCTCTTCACAGTCCCTGCAACAGTCACAGCAACTGCGCACACAGGCAGAGAAGCACAAGGGGAGGGGGTAAGATGGAATCTAGCAACATTTTTCACACTAAATTCTGCAAACGAGAGTGGGAGAAGCTACAGTAACGGCGCACAGAGGCAGAGAAGCACAAGGGGAGGGGGTAAGATGGAATCTAGCAACTTTAGTGACAGATCGCTGAAACATAGTTGGCAACATAGGCTGGAATGAGGAGGAAGAAGTTTGAAGGGTAAAACGGCCCAACGGAGTTTGAGAAATTCCTTGTTCCCTGATAGTGGTATTCTTCTCTTTCGTTTAGTCACTCCATCGACTCGTATTGTTTGAGACCGGGAACCCCCTCTAAATCTCTGTCTAAGCATTGGTGGTTCAGTGGTAAAATTTTCACCTCCCAGCGCGGGGCCAGTCATGTATATTTGAGCTTTTCTGCTGCTTTTGAGACACGAGTCGATCCCTCCTTGGGGCACTACTCGATTGAGTAAATAAAACACTAAACAATCACAATATAGTGACTATTGGTCAATTATAATATGTATTCATTATAGAATTGTGTCAGTTTTTAATGATAAACCTTTAAACTGCACTCTTCCTCCCATTCTTCCCTATCTCTCTATTTTTAAGCTCCAGATGACAAAATCTGGACACAGTCCAAGGGTTGCAGGTCTGCCGACTTCCTTCTGGTCACACATTGTATTAGGAGAAATATCCAATAAACCAAAGACATTGCTTTAACTGTAAATGTACTTTATTGAAGATATTTTCCTCAAATAAAATGAAGCATACATAAAATAAACAAGATAAACAAACATTACAATTTATTTACATTGGGTCTAGTGTGTGTGTGAGGGAGGCATGTTTTTCAACTCAGAAAAAAGTACACAGAATTTCCTAAAACTGTACAGTCTTTTACAATATTATCAATCACACGTTGATTTGATAGATATTTAGAGCAATTATTCAGATATTGATAATGGATATATAGGAGTAGATATCTCCAATGCTAAAATAAAGCTAATATTAAATAAACAAGTAATTACAAATTATTTACATTGTGGATAATGTGTGTGAGGGTGTGCATGTTTTTTTTTTTTTCCCTTGTCAGCCACCCATCTCTGCTTTGTCAGTCTTGATAGGCCCAGTGTATGCTCTTCTGGGTGAAGCTGTCAGGCAGTGGTGGAGAGCATGGCAGATCTGAAAGACAGATGCACAAAGTGACAGTAAGTATACAGCTCAACAACATGTCTGTGTGTACATCTGTTGGTGTGGGTGAGCATATGCAATATAATTCTGAATTACCTGTATCCATCTGGAAATCCTTAAAAGTTTCTCCCTTCACGGCCAGTGTAGTAGGAACTGGTGCAGCCGGTAAACTAAATACCACAGCAGTGGACTGCTGTGACTGCAGCTGAACTGCTGGGCATGGCAGATCTAAAAGAGAAAGGAACAATTTTCTTAACTGACAATAATCATACAACTAAATAGACTGAATGAGTGTAAGGCCTAGATTCAATCAGATCAAGCGTTAACCGGCGATAACCAACACCAACACGTTTTGGCGGTGTCTGAGGTGTAACTGCGTTGGATCTGTCAAATCTGTAGTTCTTGATCATTGTCACAAAACTACACCAGTCCTCCTCGCATTAAGTTCAAAACTAGAAAGTATAGGTTATATAGAAACAATGATGCTCAAATTCAAAATCATTCAACTAAATAACGAGGATTTCAATCAGCCTAATCAAGGTGTAGATTACATCTCAAATTCCAGTGTTCTAACTTGTAAACAGGGCTGCATGAGATTTCTGTTAATGCGACTCTGTTAGGTATAATGCCAGGAGCCGCTTGTGATTTTGACAACTCTAACACAATTCCACCTCAGACACCGCCAAAACGACCTCTATGTGGATGTCGGCTAAAGCAGACGTGATTGAATAGAGCCCCAAGTAAGTGAGAGTGTGCATGTGTGTATACATGCCGGTGTAGCAGATGCAGGGGCAAACGACTGCAGCTGTGAAGACTGTGGTTGAGCTAATAGGGTTGTCAGATCTAAAAGAGGAACAATTTTCTTAAATTAAAATAATTATACAAAACAGAGTGAGTGATTGAGTGAGTGTGTATATGTGTGTTTGATAAATACCTGGACCACATCACACTGCTTCAGCCTCCAAGCATCTGGAAGTTCCAGCGTGCCACTCCATGCCTGGAACAGCTTGGTGGAAAGACGGTTACCAGTCACCCACCGAGCAGGTTGGAAGATCCGAAAAATAGGCACAATATCATTTTAATGACAAAGCCTCGACTACACACTAACCTAAACAGAACAAACTATGGGAAGTGCACAGTTGTACATAGAGCCATGACTAGATGGAACTCTATTCCACATCAAGTAACAAATGCAAGCAGTAAAATTAGATTTAAAAAACAGATAAAAATACACCTTATGGAACAGCAGGGACTGTGAAGACACATGCATACACACGAGTACACACAGATTTTGTGTTGTAGATATGTGGTAGTAGAGTAGTGGCCTGAGGGCACACATTTAACGTGTTGTGAATGTATTGTAATGTTTTTAAAAATTGTATAACTGCCTTAATTTTGCTGGACCTGAAGAAGAGTAACTGCTGTCTTGGCAGCAGCTAATGGGGATCCATAATAAATACAACAAATTAATTAAGTTTGTGTGTGTGTATCTGGCAACCCACGTAGCAGACTTCATTTTCCCAACTGCTCATTGTACTTGCCCTTGCAATCTGATGTGTGTGTTGTGTTATGACTTAGAAGTGTCAACCTGACCACATCCTTGTAGAAGGAAATCAGTGATTAATTAGCTAGGGAAAAATTACTATCAACAGTGTTCAGTAAAAAGGATATCAAATATTCAAATCTGGATTGACAACTAGGCTAAAGCATGTGAAGTTATAAACCTCTAGGGATTAGTCTACACTCAAGTTAAATAAAGGATGCAAGACATGAGCTCGAGGACCATGCCTCAGGACTACCTGGCATGACGACTCCTGGCTGTCCCTGTCTCTAGTCCACCTAGTTGTGCTGCTTATCCAGTCTCTGCTGTTTCTGTCTGCAGCTATGGAACCCTGACCTGCTCAAGGCTCACCGGAGGTACTAACTCGTCCCAAACCCGCTGTTTGATCCTGTCTCTCTACCAGACCTACTGTCTCAACCTCTAAATGCTCAGCTATGAAGAGCCAACTGGCATTTACTCTTGAGGTGCTGAACTATTGCACCCTCTATAATTTGACACTGCTGGTCATCTATGAACGTTTAAACGTCTTGAAGAATAATCTGGCTAAATGGCTGTACTCTTTTATAATCTCCACCAGCACAGCCAGAAGAGGACTGGCCACCCCTCTGAGCCTGGTTCCTCTAGGTTTCTTCCTAGGGAGTTTTTCCTAGCCACTGTGCTTCTTTGTCTGCATTGCTTGCTCTTTGGGGTTTTAAGCTGGGTATCTGTATAAGCACTTTGTGACAGCTGCTGATGTAAAAGGGGCTTTATAAAATACATTTGATAGATTGCTTGTATATGCTTCTATTCATGTCAGTAACTCTATATCTAAATATGACAGTGAGCTGTCTTACATTTCCTCAATAGGAAGTTGTACCTTAAGCCAACACTTTTTCCTGGTCTTTCCTGCTGGGGACAGGGGTTTGGGAATGGAGGGCCTAGAGAATTGGAATATTAACAATAATTAGTGTCCACATTTATGAATGAATGAAATTCAATATGAGTTAGCTGTGTATCTCATCTAATTGAGAATTGCTGATATACTGCATGTCTATTTTATTTTGAAAATCTGCCAACAAATCACACAATTCTATCTGTACATCACATTATTACCCACCTAGCTAGCTAGCTAGTGATAGCTTAGCTAGCTCCAAAGAAACAACCAATGAATGACAACAGGCTTTTAAACAAAATATATATCTAGCTTGTATAATTGCATGTAAAACAACTTTACAGATGATTACAAAGTTTGAAAGCAAAGTTGACTTACCAGTATGCTGCTCTCTCGGGAACTAGAGTGAGGCATCCAGATATGAGGTTAGCTGGCGTCGTTAGCATTAGCTAGCTAGCAGCGCCAGTATGCCAGAAATGAAAGCATCTATCCAGCAACTATGTCAAGGTCAAAAACGAAAGAAACTATGCCATGCTGACTTCGTAAAATAAATCTAATCGGACTGAAATAATGAACAGGCTGAACGTACATTTCTGTGACTAACTAGCTAACTTTAGCTTGCCAGCTCAGTGACCAGTGAATCACCTATTCCTGTTTACAGAGTGTAGTGGCCACGTGAGGTTAGGGTTTGATTCACGGCAAATGCATGCACACCTTTTGCTCTGGTACTGGATTTGTATACATGGATTACACATTTGGCATTGCTGTGTCTTGTACCATGAACATATTCAATAAAGGTTTTTACTGTATCCCCCCCCCCCCCCCCCCCCAAAATGTTCTATTTTAGTTTATGTAATAAATACCATTTAAAATAACACAAGCATATTGCTATTACGTTGTTATAACTAACTTCTTTCAAAACAGGGTTTCTCACAAACTCATAAGCAGATACTGAGACCCACACACACCCAAGGACAGAGGGCTGGCACAGACCTTTCATAAACACTGATAAGGCCGGAAAGGCCTTGATCAAAGGGGTGCCTGGGTCTGCATTTCACGAGATACTGAGACACACACACACCCAAGGACAGAGGGCTGACGTAAACCTTTCATAAACACTGATCAAAATAGGAACATCTACGCACACACAAAATCTCCTGTTTTAGCTGAACATTTGGAAACACAGAACTCTCCTACCAGGCCCTGAAGGACGACACCCAGATCGACAGGACCAATCAGAAGACCAGACCTACTAGACTCAACCTACATTCTGTGCTGTATAAAATGTCTATGCACTCTGTTATCTGGGCTTTTTCTGGAGGTTCCTTATGAGCTAAATGAACGAGTCCGTATACGCTTGTACCAGATATCTTTACTCTTAAATTAAACTGTCGCTTGTCATACAATTTACCACCTTGTCTGAATCGATCCTTGACCGGCTCACCCTTCTCCATATCCCATTATCAACATTTATTGTCCTCTGATGGTTTTCCAGGGCACAATATTTACAGTAATCACATTGCTCTGGTTCATTCAATGAGATCATTTACAACCTATCAATTCATCATTTACACCTAGAGTTGCACCCAGCTCTAACATTAGATACTATTTTGCTTGAAAGGGTTTTCTGATAGCTCTGATTTTAAACAACCTCTGTTTGATTTCAGATTTGCTCTGCATCACAGGAGTCTGTGGGTTTCAGCAACATCTGCTTCTTCACTCCCACAAGGTAAGTGCTAAGTGATTGAATGGTGCATCTAGTCATTAGATCAGTTTCATTAAGAAACAAAAAAATTGTACTACTCCCTTCACAGAACAGTGTAAACTGGCTCTAACTAGAATAGAAAGAGGAGTGGGAGGCCCCGGTGCACAACTGAGCAAGAGGACAAGTACATTCGAGTGTGTAGTTTGAGAAACAGACAGACATTGTCAAGATGTTCACTCCTCTTTCTATTCTAGCTAGAGCCAGTTTGCGCTGTTCTGTGAAGGGAGTAGTATACCGTGTTGTACGAGATCTTCAGTTTCTTGGCAATTGCCTTCATTTCTCAGAACAAAAATAAACTGACGAGTTTCAGAAGGAAGTTCTTTGTTTCTGGCCATTTTAAGATGGGCAAAAGAACACAGACACTGCCTAGAAGGCCAGCATCCCGGAGTTGCCTCTTTGCTGTTGATGTTGAGACTGGTGTTTTGCGGGTACTATTTAATGAAGCTGCCAGTTGAGGACTTATGAGGCGTCTGTTTCTCAAACTAGACACTAATGTACTTGTCCTCCATACAGCCATCTGGGTTCTCAGTACATCGCACAGACAGGAATAAAGAACTCTCCAGGAAGAAGAAAGGCAGGGGTGTATGTTTCATGATTAACTACTCATGGTGTGATTGTGATAACATACAGAAACTCAACTTATTCAAGAAAGATCCAGTGTAATATATTATAAAAATAAAGCGAACTGGATGGGATATGGGGGGAAAATGCATCAAATTCCTTTTCAATCTTCAATATAGAATTGCTACCAAAAACAATGCATTGATGGAGTCACGCATGATTCATCGAATTATATTTTGAAAGAGGAAGTAAAGTACTTTAAGAATGTTTTCATTTTCATGTTTTCATTTCAGTCTAATTGTATGGATTTCCTAATAATAATGTAAAATTAACATCTGTACAGAAAGACTCATGTGAAGGCCAAATTACAGAGGAGGAACTTCTTGATGCAATTGGGGCCTTTAAGGATGGGAAAACTCCAGGGCTGGATGGCATACCAGTGGAAGTATACAAAACCTTTTTTGATATACTCAGAGGACCATTATTAGCATGTTTTAACCACTTCTATATAAATGGTAGATTATCAGACACGCAACAAGAAGGTCTGATATCATTATTACAGAAACAGAACCCAAAT
Organism: Salvelinus namaycush; assembly: GCF_016432855.1. Lineage (NCBI taxonomy): Eukaryota > Metazoa > Chordata > Actinopteri > Salmoniformes > Salmonidae > Salvelinus > Salvelinus namaycush. The sequence continues at coordinate 32,910,337 of NC_052327.1, forward strand.
GGTATATATAAAGATCCAGTCCATTAAAAAAATTGGAGACCTCTTACACTTCAGTGTTGTGATGCAAAAATCCTAGAAAAATGCTTGGCGCATAGAATTAAAAAAGTATTGTCAGATATTATTCATCCTAATCAGACAGGTTTTTTACATGGACGATACATTGGAGATAATATAAGACAAGTACTGGAAACAATGGAATACTAGAAAATATCGGGGACACCAGGCCTGGTTTTCATAGCTGATTTTGAAAATGCATTTGATACGACTGGAGTTTATATATAAATGGCTAGAATATTTAAATTTTGGGGAATCTCTTATAAAATGGGTTAAAATTATGTATAGTAACCCTAGGTGTAAAATAGTAAATAATGGCTACATCTCAGAAAGTTTAAAACTATTTAGAGGAGTAAAACAAGGTTGTCCACTATCGGCATATCTATTTATTATTGCCATCGAAATGTTAGCTGTTAAAATTAGATCAAATTAAGGGATTACAAATCTGTGGCTTAAAAACTAAGGTGTCATTGTACGCTGATGATTCATGTTTTCTTTTAAAACCACAATTAGAATCTCTCCACGGCCTCATAGAGGATCTAGATACTTTTGCTATCCTCTCTGGATTAAAACCAAATTATGATAAGTGTACTATATATATATGTATTGGATCACAAATTAAATGGTCTGACGGAGATGTGGACATACTCGGTATACAAATCCCAAAAGAAAGAAATTAACTCACTCCAATACATTCTTTTTTTTTTTTTCTTTTTTTTTTTAATGTTACCCCCTTTTCGTGGTATCCAATCGCTAGTAATTACTATTTTGTCTCATCGCTACAACTCCCGTACGGGCTCGGGAGAGACGAAGGTCGAAAGCCATGCGTCCTCCGAAGCACAACCCAACCAAGCCGCACTGCTTCTTAACACAGCGCGCCTCCAACCCGGAAGCCAGCCCCACCAATGCGTCGGAGGAAACACCGTGCACCTGGCCCCCTCGGTTAGCGCGCACTGCGCCCGGTCCGCCACAGGAGTCGCTGGAGCGCGATGAGACAAGGATATCCCTACCGGCCAAACCCTCCCTAACCCGGACGACGCTAGGCCAATTGTGCGTCGCCCCACGGACCTCCCGGGCGCGGCCGGCTGCGACAGAGCCTGGGCGCTAACCCAGAGACTCTGGTGGCGCAGCTAGCGCTGCGATGCAGTGCCCTAGACCACTGCGCCACCCGGGAGGCCTCCAATACATTTTTATAGAAAGTTAGCAAAAATAGATAAGATCTTGCTACCATAGAAAGGAAAATACCTGTCTATTTGTGGAAAAATCACCCTGATTAACTCTTTAGTCATATCACAGTTTACCTATTTTCTTATGGTTTTTCCTACACCTAGTGACCTGCTTTTTTAAATTATATGAACAAAAAATATTCCATTTTATTTGGAACGGCAAGCCAGACAAAATTAAAAGGGCCTATTTATATAATGAATAAGAATTCGGAGGGCAGAAATTATTAAATATTAAAGCATTAGACCTCTCACTAAAGGCATCAGTCATACAAAAGTTATACTTAAATCCAAACTGGTTCTCTAGTAAATTGGTAAGAATGTCTCATCCTATGTTCAAGAAGGGCCTTTTTCCCTTTATTCAGATTACACCTACTCACTTTCAGTTGTTTGAAAAGGAAATAATATCCAAAATATCGTTCTGTTTTAAACAAGCCTTAGAAAGTTGGTTGCAATTTCAGTTTAATCCACCTGAAAAGACAGAACAAATACTATCACAAATATTGTGGTTAAACTCAAATATACTAATTGATAAAAAAAACGTATTTTTCGAAGAAATGTTTAAAAAATGAATAATTTTAGTGAATGATATCATAAATAGGACTGGGGGAGTTATGTCACACATACAGCTAACACAGACATATGGAAATGTCTGCTCTACCCAAAAGTACAACCAATTGATTGCAGTATTACCACAAAAATGGAAGAGGCAAGTGGAAGGGGAAAAAAGTAAGGAACTTGTATGTCGGCCCTGTATTAAAGAACATAAATGGTTAAAGAAAAGTGTGATAAATAAAAACATATACCAATTTCATTTAAGGATCAAAAAACTGACAGCTGTGCCATATAAATTGCAAAATAGTTGGGAAGACATTTTTGATGTACCCATTCCATGGCACATGGTTTATGAATTGATACGCAAAACAACGTCAGATTCAAAACTTTGAATTTTTCAATTTAAATTACTATACAAAATTCCTGCAACCAATACAATGTTATATATATGGGGGATACAATCTTCCCAGCTCTGCAGATTCTGCTGTCATTAGATCATTTATTTTGGTATTGTCCATATGTAGTTCGATTTTGGTCACAGGTCCAGGAATGGCTGAAGAATTGCAACATTTGCCTAGAACTAACGCTGCAGATAGCAATACTGGGTGATTTGAAAAGCCATAGTCAATCAATCAATAATATAATAATTATTTTAGCAAAAAAAAAATATTTTTAATTTACAATCTGTAGAAGCTATGAGAATAGAAAGGTTCAATACTTTTGTGAAGCGTCATTGCATAGTTGAAAAATATATGGCAAATAGAAATCCAAAATGGATGATGTTGAGAGATAGATGGAAGGGGTTGAATGGAGCTGAAGGGTGGGACTAATAACAAGATAACTAATGTAAAACATACAGGGTCTGTAAAATGTATATAGGTTCAGAACTTTTGTGAAGTAGCACAGTTACAAATAGAAATCAAACTGGATGGACATCAGAAATAGAGGAAAGACTAAAAACAAACAAAATATAACTATTGTAAAATAGATTGTGTCTGTAAAATGTGTATAAGATATATAAACTGAAGGTAGAAGCCTAATTAAACCTCTTGAAGCTAGGGGGCAGAATTTTTATGTTTGGAAAAAATTACGTTCCCAATGTAAGCTGCCTATTTCTCAGGCCCAGATGCTAGAATATGCATATAATTGACAGATTAGGATAGAAAACACTCTAAAGTTTCCAAAACGGTCAAAATATTGTCTGTGAGCATAACAGAACTGATTTTGCAGGCGAAAACCTGAGGAAATCCAACCCGGAAGTGCCTCTTATTTTGAAAAATCCCTGTTCCATTGCCTGCCTTTCCTTCATTTAAAGGGATATCAACCAGATTCCTTTTCCTATGGCTTCCTCAGGGTGTGAACAGTCTTTAGACATAGTTTCAAGCTTTTATTCTGAAAAATGAGCGAGATTTATCAAACCGCGTCAGTGCATAGCTGAATGTCCTTCAATTAGTTCATGCGCGCGAAAGTTGTAGCTCGACATTTTCTTTATCTCTTTTATTGAAAAGTTTACCGTCCGGTTGAAATATTATCGATTATTTATGTTAAAAACAACCTGATGATTGATTATAAAAAAAGTTTGACATGTTTCTACGAACTTTACGGATACTATTTGGAATTTTCGTCTGCCCTTCATGACCGCTCGAGCCTGTTGATTTCTGAACATAACGCACCAACCAAATGGAGGTTTTTGGATATAAAAATAATATTTATCGAACAAAAGGAACATTTATTGTGTAACTGGGAGTCTCGTGAGTGCAAACATCCGAAGATCATCTAAGGTAAGCGATGAATTTTATTGCTTTTCTGACTTTCGTGACCAATCTACATTGCTGCTAGCTGTTCGTAATGTTTTGTCTAGTGATCGATAAACTCACAAACGCTTGGAATTCTTTCGCTGTAAAGCATATTTTCAAAATTGGTATATTTCACTTGTGAAAATAAATATTTTTAGTATTTTTTTTTTTGAATTTGGCGCTCTGCAATTCAGCGGTTGTTTACGAAAATGATCCCGTTAAAGGGATCCGTGCGCCAAGAGGTTTTAAGGTGATCCACCCCTTAAAAAAAAAAGAAACTCAAGTCCCTTTGTTCACTAGACCTAGAATACCTCACAATCAAATGCTGACCGTATTACCTCCTAAGAAAATTCTCTTTGGTTATAGTCACAGCCGTGTATATTCCCCCTCAAGCCGATACCACGACGGCCATCAAAGAACTACGCTGGACTTTATGCAAACTGGAAATCACATATCCTGAAGCCGCATTTATTGTAGCTGGGGATTTTAACAAAGCAAATTTGAGGAAAACGCGACAGAAGTTTTATCAACACATTGACTGTAGTACTCACACTGGTAAAACATTGGACCACTGCTAGTCAACTTTTCGAAATGCCTACAAGGCCCTCCCCCGTCCTCCCTTCGGCAAATCTGATCATGACTCCATTTTGCTCCTCCCTTCCTATAGGCAGAAACTCAAACAGGAAGTACCTGTGCTAAGGTCTATTCAGCGCTGGTCTGACCAATCGGAATCCATGCTTCAAGATTGTTTTGATCATGCGGACTGGGATATGTTCTGGGTAGCCTCTGAGAATAACATCGACGAATACACGGATACGGTGACTGAGTTCATCAGGAAGTGTATAGGAGATGTTGTACCTACTGTGACTATTAAAACCTACCCAAACCAGAAACCGTGGATAGATGGCAGCATTCGTGGCAAACTGAAAGCACCGTGTTTAACCATGGCAAGGTGACTGGGAATATGGACGAATACAAACAGTGTAGTTATTCCCTCCGTAAGGCAATTAAACAGGCAAGAAGTCTGTACCGATTCAAAGTGGAGTCGCAATTCAACGGCTCAGACACGAGACGTATGTGGCAGGGTCTACAGACAATGAAAGGACTACAAATGGAAAACCAGCCAAGTCGCAATCACCGGACAAGCTAAACAACTTGTTTGCCCGCTTTGAGGATAACACAGTGCCACCGACGCTGCCCGCTACCAAGGACTGTGGCCTCTCCTTTCCCGTGGCCGACGTGAGTAAGACATTTAAGCGTGTTAACCCTCGCAAGGCTGCCGGCCCAGACGGCATCCTTAGCCTCATCCTCAGAGCATGGGCAGACCAGCTGGCTGGACTGTTTACAAACATGTTCAATCCCTCCCTATCCAAGTCTGCTGTCCCCACTTGCTTCAAGATGTCCACCATTGTTCCTGGACCCAAGAAAGCAAAGGTAACTGAACTAAATGACTATCGCCCGTAGCACTCACTTTTGTCATCATGAAGTGCTTTGAGAGGCTAGTTAAGGATCATATCACCTCTACCATACCTGACACACTCGACCCACTTCAATTTTCTTACCGCCCAAATAGATCCACAGACGATGCAATCGCACTGCACACTGCCCTATCCCTATCTCCTCTGGACAAAAGGAATAACTATGTAAGAATGCTCTTCATTGGCTATAGCTTAGCATTCAACACCATAGTACCCTCCAAGCTCATCATTAAGAAAGGGGCCCTGGGTCTGAAACCCACCCTGTGCCACTGGGTCCTAGACTTCCTGATCGGCTGCCCCTAGGTGGTGAAGGCAGGAAACAAGACTTCCACTTCGCTGATCCTCAACACAGGGTCCCCCCAAGGGTGCATGCTCAGCCCCCACCTGTAGTCCCTGTTTACCCATGACTGCGTGGCAACGCACGCCTCCAACTCAATCATCACGTTTGCAGACGACACAACATTAGTAGGCCTGATTATCTACAATGACGAGACAGCCTACAGAGAGGAAGTGAGGGCTCTAGGAGAGTGGTGCCAGGAAAATAACCTCTCACTCAACATCAACAAAACAAAGTGGACTTCAGGAAACAGCAGAGGGAGCACACCCCTATCCACATCGACGGGACCGCAGTGGAGAAGGTGGAAAGCTTCAAGTTCCCCGGCATACACATCACTGACGATCTGAAATGGTACATCCATACAGACAGTGTGGTGAAGAAGGCGCAACAGCGCCTCTTCAACCTCAGGAGGTTGAAGAAATTTGGCTTGGCCCCTAAAGCCCTCACAAGCTTTTACAGATGCACAATTGAGAGCATCCTGTCAGGCTGCATCACCGCCTGGTACTACAACGGCACCGCCCGCAACCGCAGGGCTCTCCAGAGAGTGGTGCGGTCTGCCCAACACATCACCTGGGACAAACTACCTGCCCTACACGACACCTAACGCACCCGATGTCACAGAAAGGCCAAAAAGATCATCGAGGACATCAACCGCCTGAACCACAGCCTGTTCACCCCACTATCATCCAGAAGGCGAGGTCAGTACAGGTGCATCAAAGCTGGGACAGAGAGACTGAAAAACAGCTTATATCTCAACGCCATCAGACTTAAATAGCCACCACTAGCCGGCTTCCACCTGGTTACGCAACCCTGCACCTTAGAAGTTGCTGTCCTATATACACAGACTTGGAATCACTGGCCACTTTAAAAATGGAACACTAGTCACTTCAATAATGTTTACATACTGCTTTACTCATCTCATATGTATATACTGTATTCTATTCTACTGTATTTTAGTCAATGCCTCTCCGGCATTACTCAATCTAATATTTATATATTTCTTAATTCCATTTTTTTACTTTTAGATTTGTGTGTATTGTTGTGAATTATTTTTTAGATACTACTCCACTGTTAGATACTACTGCACTGTTGGAGCTAGGAACACAAGCATTGCACTACACCCATAATAACATCTGCTAAATATGTGTATGTGACGACTACCGACCCGTAGCACTCACATCTGTAGCTGTAAAGTGCATCGAAAGGCTGGTCATGGCTCACATCAACACCATTATCCAAGAAACTCTAGACCCACTCCAATTTGCATACCGCCCCAACAGATCCACAGATGATGCAATCTCTATTGCACTCCACACTACCCTTTCCCACCTGGACAAAAGGAACACCTCTGTGAGAATGCTATTCATTGACTACACCTCAGCGTTCAACACCATAGTGCCCTCAAAGCTCATTACTAAGCTAAGTACCCTGGGACTAAACACCTCCCTCTGCTACTGGATCCTGGATTCCTGACGAGCCGCCCTCAGGTGGTAAGGTTAGGTAGCAACACATCCGCCATGCTGATCCTCAACACAGGGGCCCCTCAGGGGTGCGTGCTCAGTCCCCTCCTGTACTCCTTATTCACTCATGACTGCACGGCCAGACACGACTCAACACCATCATTAAGTTTGCCGATGACACAACAGTGGTAGGCCTGATCACCGACAACGATGAGACAGCCTATAGGGAGGAGGTCAGAGACCTGGCCGTTTGGTGCCAGGACAACAACCTCTCCCTCAATGTGATCAAGACAAAGGAGATGATTGTGGACTACAGGAAAAAGAGGACCGAGCACGCCCCCATTCTCATCGACGGGGATGTAGTGGAGCAGATTGAGAGCTTCAAGTTCCTTGGTGTCCACATCACCAACAAACTAACATGGTCCAAGCACACCAAGACAGTTGTGAAGCGGGCACGACAAAACCTATTCCCCCTCAGGAGACTGAAAATATTTGGCAATTGTCCTCAAATCCTCAAAAGGTTCTACAGCTGCACCATCGAGAGCATCCTGACTGGTTGCATCCGAACGGCCCAGTACATCACTGGGGCCAAGCTTTTTGCCATCTAGGACCTCTATACCAGGCGGTGTCAGAGGAAGGTCCCTAAAAATTGTCAAAGACTCCAGCCACCCTTGTCATAGACTGTACTCTCTGCTACCGCACGGCAAGCGGTACCGGAGCACCAAGTCTAGGTCCAAGAGGCTTATGAACAGCTTCTACCCCCAAGCCATAAGACTCCTGAACACCTAATCAAATGGCCACCTAGACTATTTGCATTGTCCCCCCACCCCCTCTTTTACACCGCTGCTACTCTCTGTTGTTATCATCTATGCATAGTCACTTTCATAACTCTACCTACATGTACATATTACCTCAACTAACCGGTGTCCCCGCACATTGACTCTGTACCGGCACCCCCCTGTATATATATTGTTATTTTTTACTGCTGCTCTGTAATTACTTGTTACTTTTATCTCTTATTCTTATCCATATATTTTTTGGAAACTGCAGTGTTGGTTAGGGGCTCGTAAGTAAGCATGTCATGCTCATGCCAAGCCCCATGGCTGGCCCCATGTATTTGTAACATTTTGTGATTTAAGTCTTAAGATGTTCAGCCGTTTACATATTAACAGATATGCAAGGCTATACATTTGCTAAATACACACAAATTGCTTTATCCTCTTTTCTCCACTCAGTGAGTCACTTCTACAACACTGATAGCTTGAGAGGTTTATTTTTAGTGGATGCTCCAAAAAGACTGAACCACCAATGCTTAGCTGTGGAGAAAAAGGGTCCCTCTGTTTCTGAACAAGAGAAGAATGCCACATCGCAGCAGGGTTGGAAAGGGGGGAGGGGTTTGTGGAAAAGGGAGGCAGGCAGCTGCAGAAGTTAGTTTGGTGGAATGAACGAGTAGACCTGCAGAGAGAGAGGCTAGAGGCTGTTTGGCTGTGCTCTCAGACGTTGGGAACTGAAATAAACGTGCACCGAGAGGGGACCCCAGGACCGAGCTCGAGAAACCCTGCTCTAGAACAGTTTTCAACCTTGATGGGTTAAAAGAAATGTATGGCACTCCTAAATAGGCCCTATTCATTTGTTTAGTGATAATGACCTCAATCTCATCTGATCCATATACTGCAAATCATCTATTTTCTGTAACAGATGTTTTTATAGATTAAATAGGGTTTATTTGAACTATTTTCATAGTTCCTTAGTCATTTTTGTATTTGTGTGTACCCCTTTAAAAAATATATATTAAGTTGATGTCTGTGCCCCGCGGAAATCGAATTAGCATAATACAAAAATCCCCATAAAATCTGTCAGTTTAATACGGACCCCCCATCCGGGATCATCCTCATCAGAAAAGCTGACTAGCATAGCCTAGCCTAGCGCCACAGGGATATCATATAATATAATTTCATGAAATCACAAGTCCAATACAGCAAATGAAAGATAAACATCTTGTGAATCCAGCCAACATTTCCGATTTTTTAAATGTTTTACAGCGAAAACACAATATATATTTATGTTAGCTCACCACAATAGCCAAACACACAACGCCATTTTTTCACCGCAAAGATAGCTTTCACAAAACCCACAAATAAGAGATAAAATTAATCACTAACCTTTGAACAACTTCATCAGATGACAGTCTTATGACATCATGTTATACAATACATTTATGTTTTGTTCGAAAATGTGCATATTTATAGGTATAAATCGTAGTTTTACATTGCTGCCATAGTCACAAATGGCACCAAAACAGCCAGAATAATTACAGAGAGCAACGTGAAATACATAAATACTCATCATAAAACTTTGCTGAAAAATACATGTTGTACAGCAAATGAAAGATAAACATCTTGTGAATCCAGACAATATTTCCGATTTTTTAAGTGTTTTACAGCGAAAACACAACATATATTTATGTTAGCTCACCACAATAGCCCAAAACACAACGCCATTTTTTCACCGTAAAGATATCTTTCACAAAACCCACAAATAGAGATAAAATTAATCACTAACCTTTGAACAACTTCATCAGATGACAGTCTTATGACATCATGTTATACAATACATTTATGTTTTGTTCGAAAATGTGCATATTTATAGCTACAAATCTGGGTTTTACAACGCAGCCATCGTCACAAATAGCACCAAAATGTCCGGAGAAATTTTGGAGAGTCACGTAATCTAACAGAAAAACTCATCATAAACTTTGCTGAAAAATACATGTTGGACAGATAATTAAAGATACACTGGTTCTTAATGCAACCGCTGTGTTAGATTTAAAAAAATAACTTTAGTAAAAAGCACAGCATACAATAATCTGAGACAGCGCTCAGCCATTCTCCGCCATGTTGGAGTCCACATATTCAACAAAAATACGAAATAACATCATAAATATTCTCTTACCTTTGATGAACTTTCATCAGAATGCAGCTCCAGGAGTCCTAGTTCCACAATAAATCGTTGTTTTGTTTTAGAATGTCAATTTCTTCTGTCGAATTAGCAACTTTGGCTAGCATAATGGTGCTTACGTGTCCATGAACTTTTGGCGCATGGAACGAAAAATTCCAAAAGTCATAATAAAAGTCGAATAAACTGGTCAAACTCAGTTGAAAATCCATCTTTATGATGTTTTTCTCATATGTATCCAATAACGTCCCAGACGGAGCATTTCTTCGTGTCTACCTAACGCATTGCAGAAAATGATATGGTGCTCCCAGGTGCGCAGCAAAATACTGCCAATATGGCTGACCTGTCACTCCAAAAGCTCTCATTCGGTCACACATCAGGCTAGACACCTCATTCAACGTTCTACTGCCTGTTGACATCTAGTGGAAGGCGTATGAAGTGCATACATATCCATAAATTCAAGGCAATTGAATAGGCGAGGCCTGTCACAGAGAATTTTCACTTCCTGTTTGGAACTTTGCCTGCCAAATGAGTTCTGTTTTACTCACAGATATAATTCAAACAGTTTTAGAAACTTCAGAGTGTTTTCTATCCAACAATAATAATAATATGCATATCATATGATCTAGAACAGAGTACGAGACCGTTTAATTTGGGCACTATTTTTTCCCAAAGTGGAAATGGCGCCCCCTATTTCCAAGAGGTTAAGCTATAGATATCTGTATTTTTGCATTAGATGCATCTCAATTCACCGCATCTGCCGATGTCTCACTTCTGCATGTACAGTGAAAGGTGACAGAGCTAGAGCAGTGTTTGTCAGATCATGAGACATCCCGAAAATCGGTCTTCTCACAAAATCATCTGTGATTTTGACCTAAAACTATTATGACACCTCTCATGAATACGATGGTGTTCTCCGTTTTGCTCTAGGACTCACAGGACTTGTCTGAAGGTCCTCAGTACCAGTTGAAGAAATGTATGGAAGTATATATGTTTAGTCCCAAAAATAAGGGGTTAAATCCCGATCTTTCTTATATCTCTAATATAGGACAGACACAGATTTTTGGGGAGGACTATCTGTTGTTCCATGTAGAGAATCTGATATTCAATGTGTTTGTATGGGCTAATACTGTAGCAGTAAGTCCAAATGATGTTTTTTTTATACTTCAAGGGGACCTTATAACAATTCCATATAGCCAGTGGTGCAAAAAGTACCCAATTGTCATACTTGAGTAAAAGTATAGATACCTTAATAGGAAGTTACTCAAGTAAAATTAAAGTCACCCAGTAAAATACTACTTGAGTAAAAGTTTTTGGTTCTAAATATACTTAAGTATCAAAAGTAAATGTAATTGCTAAAATATACTTAAGTATCAAAAGTAAAAGTAGAAGTATAAATCATTTCAAATTTCTTCTTTTAAGCAAAGCAGACGGCACCATTTTCTTGTTTTTAAAATGTATGGATAGCCAGGGGCACACAACACACATCCTTTACAAAAGATGCATTTGTGTTTAGTGAGTCCGCCAGATCAGAGGCAGAAGGGATGACCATGAGTTGTCTTGATAAGTGCCTGAATTGGTCAATTTTACTGTCCTGCAAAGCATTCAAAATGTAACGAGTACTTTTGGGTGTCAGGTAAAATGTATGGAATAAAAAGTACATTGTTATCTTTAGGAATGTAGTGAAGTAAAAGGAAAAGTCATCAAAAATATAAAAAGTACTTTAAAGTACTACTTAAGTTCTTTACACCACTGCATATAGCTTAGTACACCTGCATGTCTCGTGTGTGGGACTACTGCTTTCTGTTACACCTTACGATGCCTCAAAGGCCTCTACAGTGTTTGATCTCCCTTTAAGTGTGGATTTTTAGTATCTGCTGATAGCTTTTAATTATTAGCTGTGTTGGAGTCAGGGAACAAGGAATTTCTCAAACTCTGTTGTGCCCGTTTTACCCTTCAAACTTCTTCTTCCTCATTCCAATCCGTTGCTGTAGCTTCTCCCACTCTCGTGAGTGTGAAAAATGTTGCTAGATTCCATTTTACCCCCTCCCCTTGTGCTTCTCTGCCTGTGTGCGCAGTTGCTGTGACTGTTGCACAGACAGCTTCATTTGCAGAATTGAGTGAGAAAAGACGCTAAATACTATAAAACTCGAGACAACTGGAAGCAGAATTTGTCGCTAGCATCTTTTACAAGTAATAGTCTCTGGCGAGGTCTGAAGACATGACAAATATAGCGACAGTCACTAAATCGTTAACACTAGGCTCTAGATTCTATTTATGTTCATTTCACCCCTCCTGTGATGTAAGGGAACTCCCCCCCCAATTGTACAAAATAACATGGCAAGTTATTGGCACCGGGCGCAGCATATACACGATGGACAAATACACTACTTCTGGCGGTGTTTCATCCAAAGTTGATGGCAAATGCCATCTTGCAAATGAGCTGTGTAACACTCCAAAAATCCTATAGTGGGCGAGTGCGTTCTATCCTAATTTTTCATAGGCTTATTGTAACGCAAGTCAAGACCCAAGAGTAAAATTTTGAAATTTTGAAAGTTTTGGCAAAAACTTATCACCCCCTTAAAAAAGTGCTTTCTGGACCGTTTTTCGAAATTCTTTCGAGTTTTATGTCAATTACACATGTGTAAGAACTGTATGAAAATACTTTTGTCAAATTTTATTAACATAAATTTTTTGGAAATTTTATTTGTACTTAAGGAATATGTTTTGTGCATTTGGAATGTGATTTCATAGGAAGTCAAAAGTCAAAAGTCAAAAATGTCAAAAATTTGGAAAAAACTCATCACCCCCTTTAAAAAAGTGCTTTCTGGACCGTTTTTCGAAATTCTTTCGATTTTTATGTCAATTACACATGTATAAGAACTGTATGAAAATACTTTAGTCACATTTTATTATCATCATTTTTTATAAGTGTTTACTTGTACTTATGGAATATGTTTTGTGCATTTGGAATGTGATTTCATAGGAAGTCAAAAGTCAAATGTTAAAAATGTGGAAAAAACGTATCACCCCCTTTAAAAAAGTGCTTTCTGGACCGTTTTTCGAAATTCTTTCGATTTTTATGTCAATTACACATGTATAAGAACTGTATGAAAATACTTTAGTCACATTTTATTATCATCATTTTTTATAAGTGTTTACTTGTACTTATGGAATATGTTTTGTGCATTTGGAATGTGATTTCATAGGAAGTCAAAAGTCAAATGTTAAAAATGTGGAAAAAACGTATCACCCCCTTTAAAAAAGTGCTTTCTGGACCGTTTTTTGAAATTCTTTCAATTTTTAGGTCAATTACACATGTATAAGAACTGTATGAAAATACTTTAGTCACATTTTATTATCATAATTTTTTTTGAAATGTTTACTTGTACTTAAGGAATATGTTTTGTGCATTTGTATAGTGCTCCCATAGCGGGCATGGACGTCTGGATGACACCTAAAAGCATTTAAAACCGTTTTGAAAAATGACGCCTGGTAACCCAAAACATGAAACATATAATATTTTTTGACTTTTTTTGAAAACCTCCATAAATCACTCAGGCCAGCACACATTGATTTTTGGCCGTAGAATAGTGCTCCCAGAGCGGGTATGGAAGTCTGGATGCCCCCTAAAAGCAATTTCAACCATGGCACCTGGTAACCCAAAAAAAATACCAGGTGCACGAAAAGTTTGGACTTAGAATATTTTTAGAGTTTTTTGGAAAAACTCCATAAATCACTCAGGCCATTGACTCGAGAAGAAAAAACATAAAATATTTTCCAGAAAAAAAAACAGAATATTTTCTGACTTTTTTTGAAAACCTCCATAAATCACCCAGGCCAGCACCCATTGATTTTTGGCCGTAGAATAGTGCTCCCAGAGCGGGTATGGAAGTCTGGATCCCCCCTAAAAGCATTTAAGGCTCTGTGTGTCTTTAAGCACCATACTTTTTCATTCCATCCTTGCTGTGTATGTCTGTGTGTGTGTGTGAGCTTTTCTTTGACATCTGTTTAGAGAAATGACTGATTTACACTTCATGCTGTCCCCAGTCCACCTGGCCTTGCTGCTATTCCAGTTTCAACTGTTCTGCCTGCGGTTATGGAACCGCCACCTGTCCCAGACCTGCTGTTTTCAACTCTTAATGATCGGCTATGAAAAGCCAACTGAAAATTATTCATGATTATTATTTGACCATGCTTGTCACTTATGAACATTTTGAACATCTTGGCATAGTTCTGTTATAATCTCCACCCGGCACAGCCAGAAGAGGACTGGCCACTCCTCATAGCCTGGTTCCTCTCTAGGTTTCTCCCTAGGTTTTGGCCTTTCTAGGGAGTTTTTCCTAGCCACCGTGCTTCTACACCTGCATTGCTTGCTGTTTGGGGTTTTAGGCTGGGTTTCTGTACAGCACTTCGAGATATTAGCTGATGTACGAAGGGCTATATAAAATAAACTTGATTGATTGATTGATTGATGAGGGTTGCCTAATCACACACATAAAGTTTTGGAAAGATCTGACTTTTTTAACCCTTTGAAACAGCACCTATGACCCCATTTTAAGGCACTTCCGGTTGGCACAGGAAGCTATAAGTAAATACCTATCCTGATCGGGGTATGCTTTTACAGAATCCTGAGTTTTAAGTCTATACGTTAAGAACTGACTGATTTACACAGGGTTGAATGCACTATATATCACAAACTGCTGGTTGGGTATGGCAAAACACTTTTAGGGTGATTTTATCACTTCCGGTTGCTCCAGGAAGCTTAGAATCAACACAGGTAGACCTCATAGTGGCTTGATGGATTGTCATTGAAGACAGGTTCATAAGACATTCATAACCCACATAGGCTTCAGGTTGAATTTAGAGGTGCAGTCAATGTATTCCAATGGGGAGACATGTCATTGTAAACTGTTTGATGTAAACACCTTCTTTTAACTGTTAAGGGTTAATGCCACAAGGTCAAGGTTGGGCTTGCACAGATCGGGAGAACCGTAAGAACATTCCTGAGGTCAAATTGTGCTTCTAACCTTAACGGTTCTCTCTCTGTCTCCCAAAAGCAAATAAAATTGACATTGAGGTCAAAGGGTCATTTTGCTCTGTCTTCTTGTCACTGTCACTGCGCTCAGACCGAGTGAGCTACGGTCAAGCGGGGCATCTCGTTGAACTCGGCACGGCCTGGAGATAATAGTAATGCCATTGCAGGCTTTGTGTGTCACTTTTTCACTCCATCCTTCCTTTTTTTGTGTGTGTGTTTGTGTGAGAGAGCTTTTCTTTGACATCTGTTGGGAGAAATGACTGATTACAGTTCATGAGGGTTGTCTAATCACACAAGTGAAGTTTTGAAAAGATCTGACCTTATTACCCTTCAAACCTGACCCTATGGCACCATTTTAAGGTACTTCCAGTTGACATAGGAAGCTGAAAGTGAACACATACCCTCCTTGGGGTAGGCTCTTATATAATATTGAGTTTTAAGTCTTTATGTTAAGAACTGACTTATTTAAAGAGGGTTAAATGAGTGTGTGTTATTTCATAAAATCACATAAAATCACAGAATTCTCGCAGAGCTTCGAGACCCACTTTAAAAATGTTCATCTGAACAAACTGCAACTGGATCTGTGAATTTTTTGGAGAAAAAAAATCCTCTTTGTGAACATCACCAAACGGTCAATGTACGATTTCTCTTAAATTACGATAGATAAATGGCTGGTTCTTTTTTTCCTGACACCGTATGCTTATGTACTTTGACGTGAAGCGGTCAAGTTAGCACCCTACTTGCGTTTTTGACCTTTAATCCCAGAAAAATGGCCATAACTCAAAAAGCGCCGAGGCCTCGACGCCATCTCGTTCGGGGCCAACTGCCCATTACTCCAAACCTACGCTCGCCGAGTTTCGTCTTCGAAATATTTTCCGTTTAGGAGAAAAGGCCGCGCGCGTTTGCCACGTGCTCGTGCGCTTGCAATATGATTTATTTTCCCTCTTGTGGGAATTTTCGAGAATGCGGAAAAATGACCAAAATTTGTCATTTTTATAAAAAGGAAACCGAACGTCCGAGACGCTTTCTTCGATGACTTCCCGAAAGATCTCTCCCCCACCTCCGGCCCGACGCCGTCCGCGATTTTCTGAAACGTCTCCGGACGTCAGGTAAGGGACCGTACATTCGCAATGGGACTTTCTTCACCGACCATACGGCTCCCGTCTCAGAAGTCCCTTAAGGTATGTGAAGGAGATGCAGGGGCACATGTGCAGAGTTTTCTTTCCAATGGTGCCAATTATATGCATATCCTGACTTCAGGGCCTGAGCTACAGGCAGTTTACTTTGGGCACTTCATTCAGACAGGAAGTGGAGAAAAAAGGGGCCTAGCCCTAAGAAGTTAAGAAGTTTTAAGAATAATAAAACAGCAACTATGTATACGTACCACAAATGTTTTCTAGTATTGAAAAAGTAACAACGTTTCGGTAGACTGTGCAACACTACGTTGTACATAAGGTCCAAACGGAATTTGCCGCCTTGCTGGAAACTTACGGGGGGGTTAAGTGTCTTGAGCAAGACCACAATGGCAGGCGATGGCATTTGACACCAGCAACCCTAAGATTTGCCAGCTCACTTCCCGACAGAGTTTACCCATCAGACCATTTATACGCCCTTCCATGGGCTACCTTTGGAGTGTATGTAGACATGAACCATTATGCATTTCAGGAGATCCCAGGATTGGTGCCGATTAGTGTCAGGACTGGCCATGACACATTTTACAATGAAACATGTAAAAATGAATGACTACAAAATTAACAAGATGAGCAGGGTAATCAGAATATAAAAAGTTCAACATTTTGACTCAGCCAAGACCTAAAAATAAATGGTCCCACTTTTTCAAATTGAGTCATAGCGAGCTGCGGTGACCAATGACAGGATTTGGGAATAACATTGCCTTGATTAAATTCTCCTCCCTGTTCACCTTGGAATTAACTTCTCTAGGGTAGGGGGCAGCATTTTCACGTTTGGATGAAAAGCATACCCAAATTCAACTGCCAGTTACTCATCCCCAGGAGATAAGATATGCATATTATTAGTAGATTTGGATAGAAAACACTGTGAAGTTTCTAAAACTGTTTGAATCATGTCTGTGAGTATAACGGAATTTATTTAGCAGCCGAAACCCCGAGGACAAACCATTCAGATGTTGTTTTTTTTGAGGTCACTGTCTTTTCAATGATTTTTCATTGGGAAACCAGATTTCTAAGCAAATTGCTTGCAGTTCCTACGGATTCCACTAGATGTCAACAGTCATGAGAAATAGGTTGAGGTTATTCCTTTGTGTAATGAAGAAATACGGCCATCTTGAAGTCGAGGCACTCCAGGTGTCCTGTACATGGGCTTCAATCAAACAGAAGGCATGCAACATTTCGTTTTAGTCCTGTATTGAACACAGATCATCCCGTCTTCAATTTTATCGATTATTAACGTTAAAAAAGACCTAAAGTTATATTACAAAAGTAGTTTGACATTTTTTGGCAAAGTTTACAGGTAACCTTTGAGATATTTTTTCGTCATGTTTGAGCAAGTTGGAACCGGTGTTTTTCTGGATCAAACGCGCCAAATAAATTGACATTTTGGATATATATCGACGGAATTAATCGAACAAAATGACCATTTGTGATTTTTATGGGACATATTGGAGTGCCAACAACAGAAACTCGTCAAAGGTAAGGTATAAATTATATTTTTATTTCTGCGTTTTGTGTCGCGCCTGCTGGGTTGAAATGTTTTCTCTCTTTTGTTTACTATAAGTGCTATGCTCAGATAATAGCATCGTATGCTTTCGCTGAAAAGCCTATTTGAATTCTGACATGTTGGCTGGATTCACAACCAGTGTAGCTTTAATTTGGTATCTTTCATGTGTGATTTAATGAAAGTTTGATTTTATAGTAATTTTCATAGTAAATAATTTTAATTTGGCGCTCTGCATTTTCTCAGGCTTTTTGCCAAGTGATACAGTAGCGTCTTGCCTAAACTCAGATTTTTGGATATAAGTATGAACTTTACCGAACAAAAAATACATGTATTGTGTAACATGAAGTCCTATGAGTGTCATCTGATGAAGATTATCAAAGGTTAGTGATTAATTTTATCTCTATTTCTGCTTTTTGTTAATGCTCTCTTTAGCTGGAAAAATGGCTGTCTTTTTCTGTGACTTGGCTCATACCTAACATAATCGTTTGGTGTGCTTTCGTCGTAAAACCTTTTTGAAATCGGACACTTTGGCTGGATTTACAACAAGTGTAGCTTTAAAATGGTGTAAAATACTCGTATGCTTGAGGAATTTAAATTATGGGATTTCTGTTGTTTTGAATTTGGCGCCCTGCAGTTTCACTGGCTGTTGACGAGGTGGGACGCTACCATCCCACATACCCTAGAGAGGTTTTAAGGACCATACTATACTTGTCATCCAGGCCAATTTGGACACAAATTAAACCATGCATCAATAGTGGTAATTTACCGTTATTGTCCCCCTCAGTCTTTGGCAGAATATCTTAATACTGAGATTGCATCATCCCCAGCAGGACAAACCGATTCCTTAGGCTCTTGTGATAGCTCTGACAGTAAACTGGAGCTGCAGATTCCTGAGGGGGCCAAGGCAGGTCCACAGTCGGTCCTAGGTGAATAGGAAATGGTTCTGGAACAGTAGTAAAATGCATAATACACAAACAATAATTCTCACCCACCATCTGTCCTGTAACTCAGGTTCCAAAGTAGGCGACTCGTCCCCCTCCACCCCCAGCATGAACTCCTCTTTCTACAAGTTCATGATCAACCTGCTGAAGTGCTTCAGTCTGGAGAGAAAGCTGCTGGAGAACAGGGGAGCCTTCATAATCAGGTAGCAACGTGTGTTCGACTGCTCGCATAATCAAGCAGCGACACCGTTTCCTGTGAAACAAAATTGGCTGAAACACCAAGCTTCTCAAGAGAACACTGATAAAATTGTTTTGGAATCTATGATTTTGTTAGGATCACCATTAGCCGGCGCTAATGGCAACAGCTAGTCTTCCTGGGGTACAACACATAATTTTTAAATACATTTTTACATTTTTTATTTCACCTTTATTTAACCAGGTAGGCCACTTGAGAACAAGTTCTCATTTACAACTGCGACCTGGCCAAGATAAAGCAAAGCAGTGTGACAAAAAACAACACAGAGTTACACATAGGATAAACAAAAGTGCAGTCAATAACACAATATAAATATCTATATACAGTGTGTGCAAATGGAGTAAGGAGGTAAGGCAATAAATAGCACGTAGTAGCGAAGTAATTACAATTGAGCAAATTATCACTGAAGTGATAGATGTGCAGATGATGATCTGCAAGTACAAATACTGGTGTGCAAAAGAGCAAAAAAGTAAATAAAAACAATATGGGGATGAGGTAGGTAGTTGGGTGGGCTATTTACAGATGGGCTATGTAGAGCTGCAGCGATCTTTAAGCTGCTCAGATAGCTGATGCTTAAAGTTAGTGAGGGAGATATAAGTCTCCAAATTCAGCGATTTTTGTAATTCGTTCCAGTCATTGGCAGCAGAGAACTGGAAGGAAACGTGGCAAAAGTGGGTGTTGGCTTTTGGGATGACCAGTGAGATATACTTGCTGGAGCGCGTGCTACGGGTGGGTGTTGTTATGTTGACCAGTGAGCTGAGATAAGGCGGAGCTTTACCTAGCAAAGACGTATAGATAACCTGGAGCCAGTGGGTCTGGCGACGAATATGTAGCGAGGGCCAGCCGATGAGAACATACAGGTCGCAGTGGTGGGTGGTATAAGGGCCTTTGGTGACAAAACGGATGGCACTGTGATAGACTGCATCCAGTTTGCTGAGTAGAGTGTTGGAGGCTATTTTGTAAATGACATCGCCAAAGTCAAGGATCGGTAGGATAGTCCGTTTTACGAGGGTATGTTTGGCAGCATGAGTGAAGGAGGCTTTGTTGCGAAATAGGAAGCCGATTCTAGATTTAATTTTGGATTGGAGATGCTTAATGTGAGTCTGGAAGGAGAGTTTACAGTTTAGCCAGACACCTAGGTATTTGTAGTTGTCCACATATTCTAAGTCAGAATCGTCCAGAGTAGTGATGCTAGTCAGGCGGGCGGGTGCGGGCAGCGATCGGTTGAAGAGCATGCATTTAGTTTTACTTGCATTTAAGAGCAGTTGGAGGCCACAGAAGGAGTATTATATGACATTGAAGCTTGTTTGGAGGTTTGTTAACACAGTGTCCAAAGAAGGGCCAGATGTATACAGAATGGTGTCGTATGCATAGAGGTGGATCAAGGAATCACCCGCAGCAAGAGAGACATGATTGATATATACAGAGAAAAGTGTCGGCCCGAGATTTGAACCCTGTGGTACCCCCATAGAGAATGCCAGAGGTCCGGACAACAGTCCCTTCGATTTGACACACTGACCTCTATCTGAGAAGTAGTTGGTGAACCAGGAGAGGCAGTCATTTGAGAAACCAAGGCTGTTGAGTCTGCCGATAAGAATACGTGATTGACAGAGTCGAAAGCCTTGGCCAGGTCGATGAAGACGGCTGCACAGTACTGTCTTTTATCGATGGCGGTTATGATATCGTTTAGTACCTTGAGCGTGGCTGAGGTGCACCCATGACCAGCTCGGAAACCGGATTGCACAGCGGAGAAGGTACGGTGGGATTCGAAATGGTCAGTGATCTGTTTGTTAACTTGGCTTTCGAATTCTTTAGAAAGGCAGGGCAGGATGGATATAGGTCTGTAACAGTTTCGGTCTAGCGTGTCTCCCCCTTTGAAGAGGGGGATGACCGCGGCAGCTTTCCAGTCTTTAGGAATCTCGGACGATACGAAGGAGAGGTTGAACAGACTAGTAATAGGGGTTGCAACAATGGCGGCGGATAATTTTAGAAAGAGAGGGTCCAGATTGTCTGAAGAAGACAATACAGACAAAAATACTTTACAATTAACATACATTTAAAAACAACATAGACATTACAGACATATCTAAAAATGTAATAAACTTTCAACTAAAGACACACAAATGTTCCACCCCTTGGGATTGTTTGTAGTTTGTTACCCATTACTTTGGGATTGTTTGTAGTTTGTTACCCCTTACCTTTCTCGACACTGGGATTGTTTGTAGTTTGTTACCCATTACCTCTCTCTCTTCTGGGGTTGTTTGTAGTTTGTTTCCCATTACCGCTCTCTCCTTGCTCTCCGTCCCTCCAGGCAGCTGTGTCTGCTCCTGCACGCGGAGAACATCTTCCACTCCATGGCAGACATCCTGCTGAAGGAGGAGGACCTGAAGTTTGCCTCCACCATGGTGCAGACGCTCAACACCATCCTGCTCACCTCCGCATAGCTCTTTCAGCTGCACAACCAGCTCAAACACCTGCGCACTCAGGTAATATCAAATTGTATTTGTCACATGCGCCGAATACAACAGGTGTACACTTACAGTGAAATGGTTACTTACAAACTAGGGTGGCTGGAGTCTTTGGCAATTTTTAGGACCTTCCTCTGACATCACCTGGTATAGAGGTCCTGGATGGCAGGAAGCTTGTCCCCAGTGATGTACTGGGCCGTACGCACTACCCTCTGTAGTACCTTGCAGTCGGAGGTCGAGCAGTTGCCATACCAGGCGGTGATGCAACCAGTCCGGATGCTCTTGATGGTGCAACTGTAGAACATTTGGAGGATCTGAGGACCCATGCCAAATATTTTCAATCTCCTGAGGGGGAATAGGCGTTGTCGTGCCCTCTTCACAACTGTCTTGGTGTGTTTGGTCAATGACAGTTCGTTGGTGATGTGGACACCAAGGATCTTGAAGCTCTCAACCTGCTCCACTACAGATACAATGCTATTTCACAGTAAACAAATTGACAACAGAATTTCAGCATGCTTATAGGGAGGGACACTCAACAAGCACAGCATTTACACAAATGACTGACGATTGGCAGAGAGAAATTAATGATAAAATTATTGTGGGGGCTGTCTTGTTTGACTTCAGTGCAGCTTCTGACATTATCGATCATAGTCTGCTGCTGGAAAAACGTATGTGTTATGGCTTTACACCCCCTGCTATAATGTGGATAAAGAGTTACTTGTCTAACAGAACACAGAGGGTGATCTTTAATGGAAGCCTCTCAAATATAATCCAGTTAGAATCAGGAATTCCCCAGGGTAGCTGTTTAGGCCCCTTGCTTTTTTCAATTTTTACTAATGACATGCCACTGACTTTGAGTAAAGCCAGAGTGTCTATGTATTTCGGATGACTCAACACTATACACGTCAGCTACTACAGCAACTGAAATGACTGCAACACTCAACAAAGAGCTGCAGTTCGTTTCAGAGTGGGTGGCAAGGAATAAGTTAGCCCTAAATATTTCTAAAACTAAAAGCATTGTATTTGGAACAAAACACTCACGCAACCCTAAACCTCAACTAAATCTTATAAATTGAGATGACTAAACTGCTTGGAGTAACCCTAGATTGTAAACTGTCATGGTCAAAACATATTGATGCAGTAGTAGCTAAGATGGGGAGAAGTCTGTCTATAATAAAGCAATGCTCTGCCTTCTTAACAACACTATCAACAAGGCTGGTCCTACAGGTCCTAGTTTTGTCGCACCTTGACTACTGTTCAGTCGTGTGGTCAGGTGCCACAAAAAAGAAAATTGCAATTGGCTCAGAACAGGGCAGCACGGCTGGCCCTTGGATGTACACAGAGAGCTAATATTAATAATATGCATGTCAATCTCTCCTGGCTGAAAGTGGAGGAGAGATTGACTTCATCCCTACTTTTATTTATGAGAGGTTGTTGAATGCACCGAGCTGTCTGTCTAAACTGCTGGCACACAGCTCGGACACCAATGCATACCCCACAAGACATGCCACAAGAGGTCTCTTCACAGGTCCCAAGTCCAGAACAGACTATGGGAGGTACACAGTACTACATTGAGCAATGACTACATGGAGCTCTATTCCACATCAAGTAACTGACGCAAGCAGTAAAATTAGATTTAAAAAACAGATTAAAAAACACCTTATGGAACAGCGGAGACTGTGAAGCAACACAAACATTGACACAGGCATACACACACACACACACACACACACACACACGATAACATACGCACCATACATACACATGGATTTAGTACTCTAGATATGTGGTAGTGGTGGAGTAGGGGCCTGAGGGCACACAGAGTATTGTGAAATCTGTGAATGTATTGTAATGTTTTTAAAACTGCCTTAATTTTGCTGGACCCCAGGAAGAGTAGCTTCTGCTTTGGCAGCAGCTAATGGGGATCCATAATAAATACAAAATACAGTCCCGTCGATGAGATGCTCGGCCCTCCTTTTCTTGTAGTCCACAATAATCTCCTTTGTCTTGATCACGTTGAGGGAGAGGTTGTTATCCTGGGACCACACTGCCGGGTCTCTGACCTGTTCCCTATAGGCCGTCTCATCGTTGTCGGTGATCAGGCCTACCACTGTTGTGTCGTCGGCAAACTTAATGATGGTGTTGGAGTCGTGCTTGGCTATGCAGTTATGGGTGAACAGAGAGTAGAGGTCGGGACTGAGCACACACCCATGAGGGGCCCCAGTGTTGAGGATCAGTGTGGCAGATGTGTTATTACCTACACTTACCACCTGGGGGCAGCCCATCAGGAAGTCCAGGATCAAGTTGCAGAGGGAGGTGTTTAGTGCCTTAGCTTAGGGATGAGCTTTGAGGGCACTATGGTGTTGAAAGCAGAGCTGTAATATCTGAGGGGATGATACTGTATGGCTGGCCACCTGGATCTGGATCATTTTCAATTCAGGAAGTCTCCAAATTAAACAAATTAAGAATTGGTTAAAAGTGACAGAGGACTTGAATTTCAGTGAATTTATTGAATGAATTGAGTTGTAATGTGTGTCTGGTGCCCATGTGTGTGTCTGGCGCCCCCTGCAGGAGAGCAATGCCCTGTTCTGCTGTCTGTACCGCTCCTGGTGTCACAACCCTGTGGCCACCTTGTCCCACTGCTTCCTGACAAAGAACTATCGCCATGCCTACGACCTCATCCGGAAGTTGTATCCTTTCTGCTTGTCTTTGATATACATTTTGCATATCAGTATTATTGCACCTCATAGTGTATGTCTATTGGTGTGTATATTCTACTATATTTCCTTTATGTTAGCCATGTAGTGGTGACTTGGAGGTGACTGTGGAATTCCTCATGGAAGTGGACAAGCTCGTTCAGTTGATCAAGAGCTCCATCTTTACCTGTGAGTCTCACAGCACCAATATTAGACCTGAACACACACACTGAACCGCATCACACGAACCGCATCACACAGCACTACACACACACCTGTCTCTCATCTTTCTGTGTTTGTCTAGATTTACATCTTCAGCTGCTGGATGTGGAGAACAATCCGTACCTGATCAAGGCCCTGTACGGCCTGCTGATGCTGCTGCTTCAGAGACTTCCAGCTTCTCTCTCACCGCCTGCGCTGTATGCCTAACCCAGAGCTCATGAGGACAGTGTGAGTAGTACTAATGATTGTGTTAATGTGGTGTGCCTACAGTGTGCAGCATTCCATTCCCATGGCCACTGCCACTACAATATTATTCCCTATACAGTTATTTATTTCATCCCCATGTTTTTGGTTTCAGGGATAATTCGAAGTACATTGAGTCTAAGTCTGTTAGCATCAAGCTTCCGGCATACGCTTACATGGATTACAATGACCTGTTGCACCACTTTGACCGGCTGCAGAGCAAACATCTGGAGGTGCGCCACCAGCGCTCAAGTCGTGCCAATCACCCAGACAGGAAGTTGGTGCTGTGACATGGTGGGACAGACTTTGACCCCTGAGGCAGGGCACTGCGTCAAGCCTTCACCCACGGATGGAGACGCAAACACCCCAACCAACCGCTAACTTAAAGGACTGATTGAAAACTGCTCACCACTCATATAGGAGCACCTTGTGCCTTTGAAAATACTGTAGGCATGAAGAACATTGAGTGGATTTTCTTTTTTAAACAATCGTTTTTTTAAAGGGATACTTTGGGATTTTGACAATGAGGCCCTTTATCTACTTCCCCAGAGTCAGATAAACTCGTGGATACCATTTAAGAATTGTAAGCATGCTAGTAGATAACTATAGACTTTCAGTCATTGCGCTAATGCTAGTTAGCATTGGCTCGCAAAACTACCGCTAACTTCCTTCATCATAGGTGGTGTGTGAAGTGGTGGGTGACGTATGACGTAAAGGTAACGTAAGGGTAATGGCGGACTGAAGGGATTTATGTAGAGCACCTCAAGATAAAACATAATATTCGAAATATCTGCTAAATTAGACTAAAATATTAGCACTACTTAATCTGGTGAGTGATAACCTTCAATCTGGACAATAACACAAAACAAATCCTAAAACTAGAGACATTTATCGACAAATATTACGAAAACAGGCAACAACCAAACATGACGGAGAGTAAGACAGGGGAACCGATTACAAAACGAAAACGTGACTCTTCTACAGACACTGATGATTTAATATTCTCACCACCCGGAATGGTAAAGGTCGAAACCGATCTGTTAAAATCAATAAATGACAAACTGGGTATACTTGAATTAGTTAGTAAGGATATAAAAGAGTTGAAGGCAAGCCTAGAGATGAGTGATGAAAAAGCTGCGACATTGGAGAAGCAAACACACGCGCTAAAAGGGACAGTCAATAAGATTGAAACCGAAATGAATGGAATTAAAAAGGAGAACACCGTTCTGAAGGAAACCTTACTAGACATACAAACTAGATCCATGAGAGAGAATTTGGTACTTACAGGTATCCAAGAAAAAGAAGGAGAAGTTCCTGAATCTATAGTTAGAGAGTTCCTCCTTACAGCGCTTCAGATTCCACGCGAAGTTATCGACAAAATCCAACTTGAACGCGTTCACCGCTTCGGACAGAGAGGGCAGAGGTACGAACGCCCAATCGTTGCCAAATTTGCTTCATTTAAAGATAAAATAATGGTTAAAAGCCTGGGTAAAAGACTTGCTGGGACCAAAATTGGCATGAATGATCAGTTTCCGAAGGAAATTGCAGAACGGCGCAAAGTTCTGTATCCAATTTTCAAAGAAAATAGATTAAAAGCGAAACGAGTAGCTCTCGTCGTTGATAAACTATATATTGATAACCAGTTGTTCAGAGACACAAAGACTACTCCATGGTTATTTTAAAAATTACAAAGTTCTCATAGACGAGGGAAATAAACACAATTCAAGCCCGGTTACTGATTGTAACAATACAATAAAAAATATAGCTTTTCTATAAATCTTCACATATAACTAATTGAACACACAAGCACTAATTCAACATAGTGAAGATAAAAACTAAGTAAACAGAAGGCACAGTATGTGTGGATGGTATGGTTTGTGTTTATTTTTTATTTTATTTGTTATGTTTGGAAAGTTGAGTGAGTGAGTAATGAAATGGTTGCATATCCCAGAGCCAATGTATTGCTGTGAGCCGGGTATGAGAGGGCTTTCAATGTTGTTCAGATGATGGATATACTTTTATAATGAATTATACGTCTTATTTATTTATTGTCCTATCATGGAGAACTACATTTTTTATTTATTTTTTATAAATTATATCTAATTATTTATTATCCTATTTTAATGGTACGGTCCATGGCACTATACCCTAGACACCCACCTGAATGACCCAGATACTAAGGAGAAGTCCCTAACTGTTTTATGTGCCCGCTGTAAGCGGTCTGTATGCAGCTAAAATGAGGTCAGAGACCAAGAGCAGCACTGCCCCCTCAAGATTCTGAGCCTGCTTGGCAGGGTTGGTCCTGCAAAGCCAAAGCCCCAATAAGGGAGAGCATAATATACAAGGAAATTCTCAAAGCTGCTAATGAGAACCTTGACGACCTTGTACCTAGCCGGTGGGGATTCCGGTGGGGTGCCCCCACCCAGGCAGTGGCAGTGCTGGCAACACTAGCTGCAGTAACCCATGGGGAGGGGGTCACACTCGGACATTCAGAGAGGGGGTATATTATTGTGGCCCTGGCGGCACAAAATCAAAGTCGGACTGCATGGAGATGCGTGGGGACATGGTCATGACGGGTGGCCGTATTGTGGGTGTTTCAGGAATAAGGTGTACATTTGACCTCCATTATCTAGGATATGACAATGGTAAATAAATCTCTCAATTTTTGCTAATTTTTTGTGCGGTCTTGCAGGCCTTCTCATGCAGCTGCAACTGCAAGTGCATTTGTAAATCATGACCCATCTTGAGTTGGGCTCTGGGATGGTGCAATTGTTGAGAAAGTGAGCTTATGGTTGTGTGGGGGTAAGGGCTGAGTGTGTGTGGGTGTATGTGTGTATCCCACAACTGTTGCGAAGGAAGAAGTAAAAGATGTTAGGGACAATAGAGGATGATCCACAGATATATATAATACAAATCGAGGTGAGGGCAATGGAAATGCATATGGTAATTGATCTTCTTCAATTCGGTAAATGGCACTGTATGCTCTTTTCAAAGAATGGATCCCAGTCGGTTCAGGGCTATGGGATACAGGGGGTCGAGGGTGGTCTACCGGGCATTGGGATGACAAGCCATCTCGAGATGAGGCCTTTTAGCGGGTGGAATAGTAGGGACCAATTGGAGGTTTACTTAGTAGAAATGCAAATATCATGGTACAACTATATAGACACTCAATCATTATGTTACTTTTTAATAGTACGTTTACAAAAATATATTCTGATTAAAAGAATGAAAGGTGTGTCTCATTATGGTAAGTGGTGAAATAAGTATAGCCAGTTACAATTGTAATGGCTTAGCAGATAATAAGAAAAGACGATCAGTATTTACCTGGCTAAAAGAGAAGGATTATAATATCTATTGTTTACAGGAAACCCATTCAACAGTTTTAGATGAAGTTTTGTGGAAAAAGAACTGGGGGGGAAAAATATATTTCTCCCATGGGCAAAGAAATTCAAAAGGGGTGATGGTTTTAATTAACAATAATTTTGATCCAAATGTGCAAATTGTCCAAACAGATCCTCAAGGTAGATGGATTATTTTAAATATGTTATTGGACAATAAACAAATATGGCTTGTTAACCTATACGGTCCGAATAATGATGATCCAAGCTTCTTTGAAAATATATATAAGAATTTATCAACTCTACAAGCAACACTAGACTCTATTATTATAGTGGGAGATTTTAATACGGTCTTAAATACCTCTATAGACCGGAAAGGAAATCACACTACAAACTATCACCCTCAGGCACTTAAGGAAATCATGAATGTCATGGATATATTGGAATTAGTGGATATATGGAGACTTAAATACCCTGATTTAGTGAGATATACATGGCGGAGGCTGAATCAAGCTAGTCGTCTTGACTACTTTCTTATACCATTCTCTCTGGCACCAAAAGTTAAAAAAGTGTTGATAGGGGACAGAATGCGGTCGGATCATCACATAATTGGCATATATATTTCTCTTACAGAATTTCCACGTGGGCGAGGATATTGGAAATTTAATCAAAGTCTACTAGATGATAAATTGTTTAGAACTAGGACAGAAGATTTTATAACTGACTTTTTCAGACATAACATAGGTACAGCAGATCCCCTTATTGTATGGGACACTTTTAAGTGTGCCTTTAGAGGCCATGCAATTCAGTACTCATCTATAAAACAAAAGCAATTTAGATCAAAAGAGTCCATATTAACAAAGGAAATTGAAGGACTAACAGTACAGTTAGATAGCAATAAAAACGGTACCATAGAGGCACAGAATAAGTTAGAGGAAAAACAAAAAGAAATGGAGGAACTTATTCAAGAAAGATCCAGTGTAATACATTATAAAAATAAAGCGAACTGGATGGAATATGGGGAAAAATGCACCAAATTCTTTTTCAATCTTCAATATAGAAATGCTACCAAAAAAAATGTATTAAAACTTGTTACAAATGATGGAGTCACGCATGATTCACCAAATGATATTTTGAAAGAGGAAGTAAAGTACTTTAAGAATATGTTTTCGTTTCAGGCTCCTCCATCTCCACTAACTGAAACTAATTGTATGGATTTTTTTCCTATTAATAATGTAAAATTAACATCTGTACAGAAAGACTCATGTGAAGGCCAAATTACAGAGGAGGAACTGCTTGATGCAATTGGGGCCTTTAAGGATGGGAAAACTCCAGGGCTGGATGGCATACCAGTGGAAGTATACAAAACTTTTTTTGATATACTCAAAGGACCATTATTAGCTTGTTTTAACCACTCCTATATAAATGGTAGATTATCAGACACGCAACAAGAAGGTCTGATATCGTTATTACTGAAACAGGACCCAAGTGGTATATATAAAGATCCAGTCCAATTAAAAAATTGGAGACCTCTTACACTTCAGTGTTGTGATGCAAA
Organism: Salvelinus namaycush; assembly: GCF_016432855.1. Lineage (NCBI taxonomy): Eukaryota > Metazoa > Chordata > Actinopteri > Salmoniformes > Salmonidae > Salvelinus > Salvelinus namaycush. The sequence goes on from NC_052327.1 coordinate 32,939,652, forward strand.
AATCCTAGCAAAATGCTTGGCGCATAGAATAAAAAAAGTTTTGTCAGATATTATTCATCCTAATCAGACAGGTTTTTTACATGGACGATACATTGGAGATAATATAAGGCAAGTACTGGAAACAATAGAACACTATGAAATATCGGGGACACCAGGTCTGGTTTTCATAGCTGATTTTGAAAAGGCTTTTGATAAAGTACGACTGGAGTTTATATATAAATGCCTAGAATATTTCAATTTTGGGGAATCTCTTATAAAATGGGTTAAAATTATGTATAGTAACCCTAGGTGTAAAATAGTAAATAATGGCTACATCTCAGAAAGTTTTAAACTATCTAGAGGAGTAAAACAAGGTTGTCCACTATCGGCATATCTATTTATTATTGCCATCGAAATGTTAGCTGTTAAAATTAGATCAAACATTAATATTAATGGATTAGAAATCCGTGGCTTAAAAACTAAGGTGTCATTGTACGCTGATGATTCATGTTTTCTTTTAAAACCACAACTAGAGTCTCTCCACGGCCTCATAGAGGATCTAGATACCTTTGCTATCCTCTCTGGATTAAAACCAAATTATGATAAATGTACCATATTACGTATTGGATCACTAAAAAATACACATTTTATATTGCCATGTAGTTTACCAATTAAATGGTCTGACGGAGATGTGGATATACTCGGTATAAAAATCCCAAAAGAAAGAAATGATCTCACTCCAATAAATTTTTATAGAAAGTTAGCAAAAATAGATAAGATCTTGCTACCATGGAAAGGAAAATACTTGTCTATTTGTGGAAAAATCACCCTGATTAACTCTTTAGTCATATCACAGTTTACCTATTTGCTTATGGTTTTGCCTACACCTAGTGACCTGCTTTTTAAATTATATGAACAAAAAATATTCCATTTTATTTGGAACGGCAAGCCAGATAAAATTAAAAGGGCCTATTTATATAACGAATATGAATTCGGAGGGCAGAAATTATTAAATATTAAAGCATTAGACCTCTCACTAAAGGCATCAGTCATACAAAAGTTATACTTAAATCCAAACTGGTTCTCTAGTAAATTGGTACGAATGTCTCATCCTATGTTCAAGAAGGGCCTTTTTCCCTTTATTCAGATTACACCTGCTCACTTTCGGTTGTTTGAAAAGGAAATAATCTCCAAAATATCCTTATTTTTTAAACAAGCCTTAGAAAGTTGGTTGCAATTTCAGTTTAATCCACCTGAAAGGACGGAACAAATAGTACAACAAATATTGTGGTTAAATTCAAATATAGTAATTGATAAAAAAACTGTATTTATCGAAGAAATGTTTAAAAAAGGTATAATTTTTGTGAATGATATCATAAATAGGACTGGTGGAGTTATGTCACACATGCAGCTCACACAGACATATGGAAATGTCTGCTCTACCCAAAATTACAACCAATTAATTGCAGCATTACCACAAAAATGGAAGAGGCAAGTAGAAGGGGAAAAAAGTAAGGAACTTGTATGTCGGCCCTGTATTAAAGAACATAAATGGTTAAAGAAAAGTGTGATAAATAAAAACATATACCAATTTCATTTAAGGACCAAAAAACTGACAGCTGTGCCATATAAATTGCAAAATAGTTGGGAAGAGATGTTCGATGTACCCATTCCATGGCACATGGTTTATGAATTGATACGCAAAACAACGCCGGATTCAAAACTTCGAATTTTTCAATTTAAATTATTGTACAAAATTCTTGCAACTAATAGAATGTTATATATATGGGGTATACAATCTTCCCAGCTCTGTAGATTCTGCTGTGAGGAGGCAGAGTCATTAGACCATTTATTTTGGTATTGTCCATATGTAGCTCGTTTTTGGTCACAGGTCCAGGAATGGCTGAAGAATTGCAACATTTGCCTAGAACTAACGCTACAGATAGCAATACTGGGGGATTTGAAAAGCCATAGTCAATCAATCAATAATATAATAATTATTTTAGCAAAAATGTTTATTTTTAATTTACAATCTGTAGAAGCTATGAGAATAGGAAGGTTCAAATCTTTTGTGAAGCATCACAGCACAGTTGAAAAATATATGGCAAATAAAAATCCGAAATGGATGATGTTGGAAGATAGATGGGAAGGGTTGAGTAGAACTGAAGGGTGGGACTAATAACAAGATAAACAATGTAGGGCATACGGGATCTGTGAAATGTGTATAGGTGCGGAGCTTTTGTGAAATAGCACAGTTACAAGTGGAAATAAAATTGGATGGACAACAGAAATAGAGGAAGGACTAAGAACAAACAAGAGAGAACTATTATAAAGTAGTCTGTGTCTGTAAAATAGGTATAAGATGTATAAATTGAAGGTAAAAGCAGAAGTGTTTATTAGTTTACTCCAATTGGGGGAGCGGTGGTAGGGTTGCGGGGAATAATAATAAAGGTATATTCTTTAAAAAAGTATGTATGTCTATATAGGTATGTGTATGTATATATGTATATATGTATGCATGCGTGTATGGATATATATATTTACCCAAAAAAATATGGGGGATTGGAAATGATGCAGACAATTACATTGGAAGCAACATTCTTTCCGCAATATTAAGCTGATCCACCCCAATAAAAGAAAAAATAAAAAATAAAAAAAAATAAAAAAAAAATAAAAAAAATAAAAACTTCCTTCATATTGGACACACACATAAAAATTGTATCCACGAGTTCATTTGACTCTGGGGAAGTTATATAAAGGCCTCATTTTCCAAAATCCAGAAGCATCCCTTTAAGTGTTTTTTGTTGAGTAGCATACATAAACTCTCATGCAGACACTCCCCATACCTTCCTGTTTAACCCTGCTGGGACATTAGTTTAGGCCCACCCAACCCTAGTTGTGAGAAGTGAGAGGACCTTATTGTGACTGGAGGACAATCCAAACTTGAATTCAGGGCAGGGGAAACCGCTTGTATCGTTTGTCGTAAAAACAAACACTTTTTTTCTTACTATTTAAAAGGCTTGTTACTTGGCAAGCTCATATTCCGCAATGGTCCCAAAAGCCCTGTATGATGGAGACAGCACGATTATGCTCCTCAGACTAGTTTTATGCTCTTTCTGTTGCTCAAAGCTTAACTGGACACTCCCTCACCTGAATTCAAGTCATTCTTCGTGAACAGTGTTAAAACCTCTCTTTTGCCCCCCAATCCATCCATCCATCCTTCCCCTCTCTCACATTCTAATTTCATACTCCTCTCTTCAGCCAGTCTCTTCCCTTCACTGACAGCCTTTTTCTCTTTCAAACGCTTGTTACCTTCCTCTTCTTATTGCTAACATCTGCTTTCTGGGCAACCCTTCTGCAGACAGATGTCTTATCAAGTGAATCTTTAAAAAATAAAGTGGACCATGTGTAATAATTTTACTTTCCATTAGCTCGTATACTCTATGCATCAGTTTCTGAACAGTAGGTGGCGTCAGTCATACTTTTATGGATAGTGATTGATCTGTGGCAGGTGTTATGTAGATTCCCAATAAATAATTTACACAACTACACTTTTAGCCCATTTAAGATACAAGGAATTAGAAGCAAGTTTTATTCAGATCGCCATTAGCTTTTGCCGAAGCGATTCTTCCTGGGGTCCACAAAACAAAACACTGAAACAGTTACAGCCAACATACCACTATCCTCACTCTGTATGTAGCTAGCTGACAATGTTTTGTCATACAGTAGCTAGCAGCCAGAGCAGTAACAAGTGGGACAGGACCAAACAGGTGGGAGCTCATGTTAGACAAGAATGATGACATGGTATGTCAGTTCCTATGAATATGCAGGGTTTGTTTACAGCTGATGTGCTTCAGTGATGCCGCCCAGACCTATAGCAACAAGCAAAGGAAGAGCTCCAACTCGTTAGTCTTTGAAGTTAACGTGTCTCCTGTGAGACACCCCAATAAAAGAGCATTTCTTTGATCTGGAGTTCTTTTGAACACACCCTCTATGCAATGTCGGCAACTGCGCCGTGCGACATCTTATCACATAAATGCCATACACGTGACAAGTCAAATTACCACACCTGCCTCCCACAGCTACAACTCATTGAGTGACAAAATCATACATGGTTGAATAGACAATATCCTCATTTGTAATGGTGCCAAAAGGTTTCTAGCAGCTGATATGGACCATAGAGCAAGGCACCTCATGACAACTTTTGACATCCATTGTATTTCACAAATCTGTGAAATCCAGTTGATATGTACAGAATGTAATTGCAGTGTTAGCTTAAGCCCTGTGGAGTTACTTGTCCTCATTATAAAGATGTAATCCCAGAAATGTTAAGGATGTTTGAACAAAAATCAAATGGTATTTCCTCACACCTAGTGCATTCATAAGCTTATGCCATTCTTTCAAGGTCCAATGCAGCAGTTTACCTCTATATAAAATAATTCAGGTAACAATGAAGTACCTTCATACTGTTATCTTCAATTGATATGGTCAGAAATGGGTTTTTGAAAGCTTCTTGGCAAAGAGCAATTTCTCAAGCAAGAATTTTGTTAGGACTGAGTGAAGGGCCTTATTGAAGGGATCTGTAACCTGAAAACTATCCATTATTGACAGAGGTTTGAAAGTAATTGGTCTAACTTCCAAAACTCAATTCCACCAAAACAGGCTGAAATTTCAGGCGTTCTTTTCAAAACTGCATTATTTTCACATTATTCCAACCTCAGTGTGGAAATGTATATAGAACACAGAAAAACCTTGATTGCACTGGGCCTTTAACATGCAGTTTTTCCCAACACTGCTTTGGCTGCACAAATCTGAAAGATTTAATTAAATTTAAGTGCATTTACTACTAAAGAACAAAGCAAGTAATGAGACCCCTGCAGATGCATTTAAACCAACTAAAGAAAGATTTCTCTAACTTGGGTTGAGTGTAACGCATATTGGATACTCTTGACACGCAAATCCCCTAAAGCTTTAAGAGCCATGTTGAGACCAAGTTTCTTACTGATCAGAGCAAATAGCCCACATAGTTAATAGACAAAGGACCTCCAGTGAAATATAGAATTATTTATTAGTAATCAAAGTGCTGTAGAGAATTGAAGTCCATGGTCAGGAGATCGCCGAGCCTGTCAGATACAAAGTATAGTTAATATAGTACACAATAAGGTACAGCAAAACTGGAATACCTTTAGACCATAAGAAACCAGATCCCATATTCATCAAGTGTCTCCGAGTAAGAGTGCCGATCTAGGATGAGGTCCCCATTGTCCATTCATTATAATCTAAAACCAATCCCAGATCACCACTCTTACTCTGCTTTATGAATGTGTCCAGAATTACATGTGAATAGACCATAGAGGTAGAAAGAAGGCTCTAGATTGATACAACCAGTCATAGCATGACATTGCCATTGAGGGCTTCCACCACTTTAAAGTAGTCAACTGGGTTGGTGATTCCTATAGGTTGGGAGTGATTAGCCAATGATCAGAGCATTCTTTAAAATGGGGTTGCCCATGAATTGTAAATGTCTTTAAGCTGCATCACCACAATCTAGTGACCACAATAAATGACAAGATTTGGCTCAGCACTCCAGCACTGCATGCTGTGCATACCTTATTAGCATTACATTTATTTTGTTTATTTTAAAACAATATGAAAATTCACTACTTTAAAATGGAGATGGCCACAATGGTACCATCACAGACACCGTAATGGCACAGATACAAATATTAGTCCTCTTTCCATCGATGGAATACACAGACAAATTAACTTAATCTTGAAACTGCATGGAAAGAAACATTGATTAAATAAAATTGTGATGTCAATAAGCTTAACTGACTTGCCTAGTTAAATAAAGGTAAAATTAAAATAAATAAACTTAATTCATCCTGAATTCAGGTCTTCCTGGAACGACATCACCACGGGAGCCTCCACTCCAGGACTGGGCGTAGTTTCTCTGAGGAAGTATTTGTGGTATAAATCCTCTGGGACCTGTACCTTCATCTGATTCAGGAGTGGGTTGGACAGGACTAGGCTCTTCACCACTCTCAGCATCCATGTTGCTTGAATCACTGGTAATCTGGGCGAACTGGTTGGCTGCATTTGGGTTTAATCCACTGTGAAAAGGTGCAAACATGTTGACTTCCAAAGCAGGTTTGTGGTCCAAGTGCTGTGAAAAGGTGGCTGGAGGTTGGACAGCAGAGTTCCTACTTGGGTCATCTATACTTTCTGCAGAGGAATGTTGGCTGGGGTAAGGTTTTACTTTAATGAACGTTTTGGGAGGAATGTTTTGTTCAATATATCTAACTGGTGGAAGGGTTTTCCTGAGTAGTAGTAGCTACTAGGCACTCTGTCACGCCCTGACCTTAGTTATCTTTGTTTTCTTTATTATTTGGTTAGGTCAGGGTGTGACAAGGGTGGTTTGTTTAGTTTTTGTATTGTCTAGGGTTTTTTGTATATCTAGGGGTTTTCTAGTCTAGGTGTTTTTATGTCTATGGTTGCCTAGATTGGTTCTCAGAGGCAGCTGTTTATCGTTGTCTCTGATTGGGTACCATATTTAGGTAGCCATATTCCTTGGATATTTTGTGGGTTGTTATTCTATGTTTAGTTGACTGTTCTGCACTAGCCATATTGCTTCACGGTTTGTTTTGTTGTTCTGTTCAGTGTTCTCTCTTTTAAAGAGTTATGTTCACTTAACACGCTGCGCCTTGGTCTCCTCATTATGACGACCGTGACACACTCCTCCATTCTGGCCATAGCCAATGTTGGATGGCACAGGGTAGTAGTTTGTTTGGGCTGTTACTGGCCTTGGGGCACCTGTGCTATAAGGTGAACCATAGCCAGGGTTATAACTACGGGGCACAGGTCTGCTGCTTCTGGGGAACCATGTTTAGTAACTTGCTGACCTGGAGAGGGTTTCTTACCAGCCTGGCCTCCTCCTGAATTGGTGGTGGAAGGTTGGGTCTGCCCTGGATTTGATGGGTTTGATAGAGGTTAGAAGCATAGGGGACAGGGTCAGCATCAATGATTGGTATGGGACATGTGGTTTGGGCTGTCTGTCCTCGACTAAAATAACTGATGGATTGTTGTTGCTGACCCAAGTAGTAGCCACTAGAAGCTCCTCTATGCTGGTCAGGTGTTACTGGCCTTTGATAATTATACTGACCAGCAGAGCTGGCAGAAGGTCAGGCAGCAGAGGTTCTACTTGGGTCAGCTGTACTTTGTGCCGAGGAAGGTTGGCTGGGGTAAGTTTTGCGTCAATGATACGTTAGGGAGGCCTGGTTTGTCCAGTCTGTGCTTTATCAAGATAACTGGTAGAGGGTTGTTCCTGACCAGAGTAGTAGTAGCTACTAGGAGCTACATTTTGGCCATAGCCAACATTGGAGGGCACAAGGTCTTGATGATAGTCTGTTTTGTCACGATTGACTGGCCTTCGGCGGTTATATTGGCTACCCACACTATAAGGAACACCATAGCTGGTGATATAATGTAGGGGTGCAGGTCTGCTGTCTTGAGGGCTTTCAAAGTTGGAGGAAACAAATTCACCATCTCTGGCCGTCAACGGAAACAGGTTCAGTCATTGGAGCAGGAGAGGGTTTCTTACCAGCTTGGCCCATTCCCAAATTTATTTATATAGCCCTTTTTACATCAGTTGATATCTCAAAGTGCTGTACAGAAACGCAGCCTAAAACCCCAAACAGCAAGCAATGCAGGTGTAGAAGCACAGTGGCTAGGAAAAACTCCATAGAAAGGCCAAAACTTGGGAAGAAAGCTAGAGAGGAACCAGGCTATGAGGGGTGGCCAGTCCTCTTCTGGCTGTGCCGGGTGGAGATTATAACAGAACATGGCCAAGATGTTCAAATGTTCATAAATGACCAGCATGGTCAAATAATAATAATCACAGTGGTTGTCGAGGGTGCAACAAGTCAGCACCTCAGGAGTAAATGTCAGTTGGCTTTTCATAGCCGATCATTGAGAGTATCTCTACCGCTCCTGCTGTCTCTAGAGAGTTGAAAGGGTTCCATAGCCGCAGGCAGAACAGTTGAAACTGGAGCAGCAGCACAGCCAGGTGGACTGGGGACAGCAAGGAGTCATCATGCCAGGTAGTCCTGACGCATGGTCCTAGGGCTCAGGTCCTCCGAGAGAAAGAAAGAGAATTAGAGAGAGCATACTTAAATTCACACAGGACACCGGATAAGACAGGAGAAATACTCCAGATATAACAGACTGACCCTGGCCCCCCGACACATAAACTACTGCAGCATAAATACTGGAGGCTGAGACAGGAGGGGTCAGGAGACACTGTGGCCCCATCCGATGATACCCCCAGACAGGGCCAAACAGGAAGAATATAACCCCACCCATTTTGCCAAAGCACAGCCCCCACACCACTAGAGGGATATCTTCAACCACCAACTTACCATCCTGAGACAAAGCCGAGTATAGCCCGCAAAGATCTCCGCCACGGCACAACCCAAGGGGGGGCGCCAACCCAGACAGGAAGACCACGTCAGTGACTCAACCCACTCAAGTGACGAACCCCTCCTAGGGACGGCATGGAAGAGCACCAGTAAGCCTGTGACTCAGCCCCTGTAGTAGGGATAGAGGCAGAGAATCCCAGTGGAGAGAGGGGAACTGGCCAGGCAAAGACAGCAAGGGCGGTTCGTTGCTTCAGAGCCTTTCCGACTATACTCTATCATATGACCTACTGAAGAGATGAGTCTTCAGTAAAGACTTAAAGGTTGAGACCGAGTCTGTGTCTCTCACATGGGTAGGCAGACCATTCCATAAAAATGAAGCTCTATAGGAGAAAGCCCTGCCTCCAGCTGTTTGCTTAGAAATTCTAGGGACAATTAGGAGGCCTGCGTCTTGTGACCATAGCGTACGTGTAGGTATGTACGGCAGAACCAAATCGGAAAGATGGGTCGGAGCAAGCCCATGTAATGCTTTGTAGGTTAGCAGTAAAACCTTGAAATCAGCCCTTGCCTTAACAGGAAGCCAGTGTAGGGAGGCTAGCACTGGAGTAATATGATACATTTTTTTGGTTCTAGTCAGGATTCTAGCAGCCGTATTTAGCACTAACTGAAGTTTATTTAGTGCTTTATCCAGGTAGCCGGAAAGTAGAGCTTTGTTGTAGTCTAACCTAGAAGTAACAAAAGCATGGATACATTTTTCTGCATAATTTTTGGACAGAAAGCTTCTGATTTTTGCAATGTTACGTAGATGGAAAAAGCTGTCATTGAAACAGTCTTGATATGTTCGTCGAGAGAGATCAGGGTCCAGAGTAACGCCGAGGTTCTTCAGTTTTATTTGAGACGACTGTACAACTATCAAGATTAATTGTCGGATTCAACAGAAGATCTCTTTGTTTCTTGGGACCTAGAACAAGCATCTCTGTTTTGTCCGAGTTTAAAAGTAGAACGTTTGCAGCCATCCACTTCCTTATGTCTGAAACACAGGCTTCTAGCGAGGGCAATTTTGGGGCTTCAGCATGTTTCATTGAAATGTACAGCTGTGTGTCATCCGCATAGCAGTGAATGTTAACATTATATTTTCGAATGACATCCCCAAGAGGTAAAATACACTGCTGAAAAAAATAAAGGGAACACTTAAACAACACAATGTAACTCCAAGTCAATCACACTTCTGTGAAATCAAACTGTCCACTTAGGAAGCAACACTGATTGACAATAAATTTCACATGCTGTTGTGCAGAACGTTCTCCACGGCGTCTCCAGACTCTGTCACGTCTGTCACATGTGCTCAGTGTGAACCTGCTTTCATCTGTGAAGAGCACAGGGCGCCAGTGGCGAATTTGCCAATCTTGGTGTTCTCTGGCAAATGCCAAACGTCCTGCACGGTGTTGGGCTGTAAGCACAACCCCCACCTGTGGACGTTGGGCCCTCATAGAGTCTGTTTCTGACCGTTTGAGCAGATACATGCACATTTGTGGCCTGCTGGAGGTCATTTTGCAGGGCTCTGGCAGTGCTCCTCCTTGCACAAAGGCGGAGGTAGCGGTCCTGCTGCTGGGTTGTTGCCCTCCTACGGCCTCCTCCACGTCTCCTGATGTACTGGCCTGTCTCCTGGTAGCGCCTCCATGCTCTGGACACTACGCTGACAGACACAGCAAACCTTCTTGCCACAGCTCGCATTGATGTGCCATCCTGGATGAGCTGCACTACCTGAGCCACTTGTGTGGGTTGTAGACTCCGTCTCATGCTACCACTAGAGTGAGAGCACCGCCAGCATTCAAAAGTGACCAAAACATCAGCCAGGAAGCATAGGAACTGAGAAGTGGTCTGTGGTCACCACCTGCAGAACCACTCCTTTATTGGGGGTGTCTTGCTAATTGCCTAAAATTTCCATCTTTTGTCTATTCCATTTGCACAACAGCATGTGCAATTTATTGTCAATCAGTGTTGCTTCCTAAGTGGACAGTTTGATTTCACAGAAGTGTGATTGACTTGGAGTTACATTGTGTTGTTTAAGTGTTCCCTTTATTTTTTTCAGCAGTGTATATAGTGAAAACAATAGTGGTCCTAAAACGAAACCTTGACGAACACCGAAATTTACAGTTGATTTGTCAGAGGACAAACCATTCACAGAGACAAACTGATATCTTTCCGACAGATAAGATCTAAACCAGGCCAGAACTTGTCCGTGTAGACCAATTTGGGTTTCCAATCTCTCCAGAAGAATGTGGTGATCGATGGTATCACAAGCAGCACTAAGGTCTAGGAGCACGAGGACAGATGCAGAGCCTCGGTCTGACGCCATTAAAAGGTAATTTACCACCTTCACAAGTGCAGTCTCAGTGCTATGATGGGGTCTAAAACCAGACTGAAGCATTTCGTATAAATTCATCAGGCTTAAGCCATGTTTCAGTCAGGCCAATCACATCAAGATTATGATCAGTGATTAGTTCATTGACTATAACTGCCTTTGAAGTGAGGGATCTAACATTAAGTAGCCCTATTTTGAGATGTGAGGTATCACGATCTCTTTCAATAATGGCAGGAATGGAGGAGGTCCTTATCCTAGTGAGATTGCTAAGGCGAACACCGCCATGTTTAGTTTTGCCCAACCTAGGTCGAGGCACAGACACGGTCTCAATGGGGATAGCTGAGCTGACTACACTGACTGTGCTAGTGGCAGACTCCACTAAGCTGGCAGGCTGGCTAACAGCCTGCTGCCTGGCCTGCACCCTATTTCATTGTGGAGCTAGAGGAGTTAGAGCCCTGTCTATGTTGGTAGATAAGATGAGAGCACCCCTCCAGCTAGGATGGAGTCCGTCACTCCTCAGCAGGCCAGGCTTGGTCCTGTTTGTGGGTGAGTCCCAGAAAGAGGGCCAATTATCTACAAATTCTATCTTTTGGGAGGGGCAGAAAACAGTTTTCAACCAGCGATTGAGTTGTGAGACTCTGCTGTAGAGCTCATCACTCCCCCTAACTGGGAGGGGGCCAGAGACAATTACTCGATGCCGACACATCTTTCTAGCTGATTTACACGCTGAAGCTATGTTGCGCTTGGTGACCTCTGACTGTTTCATCCTAACATCGTTGGTGCCGACGTGGATAACTATATCTCTATACTCTCTACACTCGCCAGTTTTAGCTTTAGCCAGCACCATCTTCAGATTAGCCTTAACGTCGGTAGCCCTGCCCCCTGGTAAACAGTGTATGATCGCTGGATGATTCGTTTTAAGTCTAATACTGCGGGTAATGGAGTCGCCAACCACTAGGAGCTCCTGTGCCAACATTGGTGGGCACAGGGTCAGGTTTGATTGGAGTTGGGGGTTTATATTTATATTGACCTACACTATAAGGAGGGCCATAGCTGGGGGTATATCTCTGGAGTGCATGTCTATGGTTTTGAGAGCTTTCCATTCTGGAGGAATCAGGTTTACTTCCTGTCTGGACAGGAGAGGATTTCTTATCAGACTGTCCTCCTCCAGTCTGGGGTGTCCCAATTTGGGTGGTAGTGGGGTTCTTCAGACCTTGGTAATGTCCACTGGGAACATTTCCAGGCTGAGGGGTTCTTGAGCCAACCGGTGCAGGACCAGCTGCAGTGATTGGTTTGGGATAAATTGTCCTTTGCCAAAGTTAGAGGTGGGAGGCTTTACCTGACCTGGGTTATAACCACTGGGAACCTTAACATCCTGAGTGGGACCATACCACATTGGAACAGGGTAAACTGAAGAAGTTGGGTTTGAATAATACATGGGGAAAGTTGTGGTATGCGAGTAATAGCCACTGGGATTTGTCTCATACTGGGGGGGACCAGTGGCTAAGGGAATAGGGTAAATGGCAGAGCTGGTCTTTCCAGTTTGGGTTTTGGTCAAATCAGTTAGCGCCGTCTTATCTGGGATAAAAACCCAACAGCCCTTTACACCTTGAATCTTTCCAATGGGGCTATGGGAAACTTCTCTCTGGGTGTCAGAGCCATTGGGGGCAGACTCATCTTGGTTTGGGACCAGCACAAGGACCAGCACAAGGTGCGCCGCCTTTCTGATTAGAGCCAGGACTACTGGTAGAGGTTGACGGTGGACTTGAGAGGCGTTGGAAGGGTATAGCTAGGTGGAAATCTACTGGAGCACTTTTTGACCGGAGGTCAGCAGGAAAAGTGCTACTCCAGGCTGAGGAACTGTGGACCTGGTCATGCTGGCTGGGGTAATGTGCAGCTCTGTAGTACTGGGGCTCCTCAGTAAGACGCTGTCCACTCTCAGCATAGCCATAATTGCAGCCTGAAATAAATGAATACTTTTAGTATAACATACTAGGAGATTCAAATAAATGCAGATGTTCTAAGATTATGTGCAATCTCCTAGTGGTTAAAAAGGCTCATCCTGGGATGACATTTTTCTAAAGAAGCCATTCCACCACTTGAAAAATTAATCAGCTGAGGAATGAAGCTAGGAAAATGTAATCCCTCAAATTCATAGACTGTAGTCTAGATGCAGGGATTGAAAGTCCATGAGATCGAAATTATAATTTAAGTTAACCATGTTTTAACGCTTTACATGATATCATTGTAAACAAATTGTTTACAAAACAGCATAAATTATATTTTGGGTTCAGGTGGGGGTAACAGTTGTACAAAACATTTGAGGTTATATTCTTCAAGAATAATAATTATTTTCATGGATGTGACAATCCCAGACTGTAGCTTTAAAAAAATGTTTTGGGACAATTGGACATTCCCATACCTCTTGGAAAAGATGCAGTTTACTGCTACACCGAACAGGCAAAACAGAACCATGCTGCAAAAGAGGACAGAAATCACTTCAAAATAATTACTAGGCTATCAAATTGAAATTTAGAAGTGAAGAAAAAACTAAAATAGAAACATAGTTACCTTAAAAGGTAGACAGGCACAGCCATCTTGAATGAGCTGCAGCACACAAGCTATGCTGGTGTTTTGTTATCTGCTTCCAAAAATGTGTGTTAAACACCACAGATTATTGTGCTGACAGAAACATTTGGTTGGTGTCATGGGAAGTATATTTGTCAACAGCTAAACCTGTCAAGCAGCTAAACCTGGTGGTAATCAAAACCAGCAAGGTGGAATTTACTCAGGTACAACCATTTGAGGTAATCCTTCAAAGATTGGTGGAGGAAACTAGGGCAGAGAAGTCTCTGGAGCAGTATGTTCAGATGTTTCCAGAGTACAAAATATTATTAAGATGCAATTACTGTTCTGAATTTTTGATGAGACACGAAAAAAGTAATGTCTTGAATGGTTCTACAAACTACCAATTGTGATTTTTCTTTTCTCTCCAGTAATTGGTCTTTTGACCAATCACATCAGAGTTGTTTCAGAGCCGATCTGATTGGTCAAAATACCAAATAGTGAGAAAAAAATCAGAATTGGGCTGCATGTGTAAACGCAGTCATAGTGTTTTCCTATCCATTTCTTCACATTATGCATTGCTCTTAGGCTGCGCAGAGGCAGCCCAATTCTGATTTCTAAAAAATATCTGATTTGAAAAAATATCAATTAGTGGAGGGAAAAAATCTTAATTGTCTGCCTGTGTTTAACATGCCAAACAGATTTTAGAACAATTCAAAGTTTTGCATATGAGAACTCAAAATTGTTTACTCCTGGTTGTCCAGTTAAGTGAATGTCTGGGTACTTTAATTGGCTTATAGGTGATGGGGTCAAATTGGGGTCATGATAGGGGCTGCACCAAATGTTTGATGTATTATAAGAATTGATTATGCTTATGTTGTATTAATAGAAGTGGAGGGGCTATGGGATCCCTCCTCCTCTACATTTATAGGGTCCTGGACTACAGATTAGCAATATATATATTCATTGTAAGGTTTTAGAATTGTTCCACAGTCTTTTCTAAGTCTCTGCCTCTTATAAAGAAATGATCTGAGAAATGTGTGAATTATTGCATGGGGTCAGTGAGAAAGCACTTTAAAGGTAACCATAGAGCCCTGCAGGGGAGTAGGAGAGATAGGAGGCTAATCAGACATACCTCTAGAAATCAACTTGGGGGAGTGGACATTTACTGCTGAGGCCTTAGAAAACACTGGAACTATTGTATCTCTTGCAAGTTTGTATAGCTGTGTATGCATGGGCTTGGTCTGAGGAGTAGCAGGTAAGGACGTATGCAGTGACATCACAGGGGGTTGACTACAAGCATGATAAAAGCAACTTGGACTTTTCCTATGGGGCAGCTCATGAGAGAAATCAGTTGTATGTGTGATGTTTGATCTTTGACTTCTGTCTACAGCTGTATTTTGATTAAAATTGTTATGATTTATAAGTGCACATTTTGAGTGTTCCTTATTTGTTAAGTAAATAAAACGGAGCACAGAAAAACAGAACCAACATAGGTTAGGCAATTTATACTGTATGGTCCATTTCCAATAAACTAAGCCATCTAATCATCAGAGTACAGGTGCTCTGGAGTCTTGAGCCCTGCTGAATTCATTAATTAAACTTTATAGCTTTGGTGGTGAAGTTTATAATGAAAACCTGCATTTAAAATCTGCTTGTGGGAGGAGATACAATATGATCCAGTAAATTATTTTAAACTGTATGCAGTTATTCGTGCATTTAATAGAACATATACCATTAATTTATACATTTTGTGTCATCCTATTTGACATTCGTGTCTCTTTATTATTCAAACCAAATACTCTCAACTCCTTACCTGCCTTACCCCAGAAGATATAACACTGTATGTCAATGTTACTGAAGCATTTCCATTTCATGGATATTCGTTTTAGGAGATTTGGCAGTTCTAATAATACAAGAAAAATCTTTATTCATTCAGATGCTCTTGTGCTTTGATCAAATGTGGTCAGAGTGAAAAACGCTTTTCATGTGAACACTGATGTTTTCCTCCGGGATATTGATGATATGGAATTAAAAATGGATTGTGTGTGGTGAGGAGCTTTGATATGCAGTGTGCAGATGCTCTCTTTCCTCCTGTACGCTGTACAAGCAGAGCCTGAAGGCCCACTGCTTTGGCAGAACAGAACGCATTCAGTATTTCTAGTTCCCCTCCTCTCTGGTTGGATCCTTACTGTATTGTACAGAACTCTAAACAGTCCATGGTTTTAGTTGGTTCACTGCCAATCTATACTTTATGCAATACTTTTGATTTCATAACTCGAAAAATGTCCCATGGACATACAGT
Organism: Salvelinus namaycush; assembly: GCF_016432855.1. Lineage (NCBI taxonomy): Eukaryota > Metazoa > Chordata > Actinopteri > Salmoniformes > Salmonidae > Salvelinus > Salvelinus namaycush. Next base: position 32,955,280 of record NC_052327.1, read on the forward strand.
ACATGTGTATGATCATTCTCTGACCCTAACTTACATAGACAGGGATTACAGTTTTTGTTCTGTACTTTACCCTAAACTAAATAGGAATTAAATGCTCACTTTTGTCTTTGTAACACTTTGTTTCTCATATTATCCCCTACAGCTATTACACACAGAACACATTGCTGACTAAAGACAGTTTCTGTAAAATGAAAAAATAATAACATCTCTTGCTAAAGCTTGGCTTTCCCAACCAGTTCTGAGAAGTTAATCAACAAATCACAAGTAAAGTATTTGTCCCACTTGACTGGCTCATATAGCTAAACCAATTTATTTTCTCATGGATTGTTTTCTGAATCAATACACTGTAATCTAAAAAGTTATGAAATATCAAATTACAGCAAACAGCTGCTGTTTGATCCAGGATATTCCCCTACAACAGTACCTCCAGAAATATCATGAAATATCAAGTCTTTATGGTTAATACACTGAACAAAAATATAAACGCACTATGCAACAATTTCAAAAATGTTACTGAGTTTACAGTTCATATAAGGAAATCAGTCCATTGAAATAAATTAATTAGCCCCTAATCTATTGACTTGACTTGACTGGGAATACAGATAAGCATCTGTTGGTCAGAGTTACCTTTAAAAAAAAAGGTAGGGGCGTGGATCAGAAAACCAGTCAGTATCTGGTGTGATCAACATTTGCCTCAGGCAGCGCGACACATCTCCTTCACATAGAATTGATCAGGCTGTTGATTGTGGCCTGTGGAATGTTGTCCCACTCCTCTTCAATGGCTGTGCGAAGTTGATATATATCAGTATACATGCACTTCATACGTCTTCCACTAGATGTCGACAGGCAGTGAGAGAAGAAATGGAGTGTATAACTTGATCTGGGGTCGAATAAAAGCTCTTTGTATGACGTGTCACCAGTTTCCTGTTTTCTGGAGCGCGCGCGAAGGGACCTGGTATTGCCTTCTGAAAGGCTGTCGTTATAGACGACTAATATCTCCGGCTTTGATTTTATTTGATACATGTGACAATATCATCGTAAAGTATGTTTTTTCAATATAGTTTTATTAGATTATTGAAATTTTTTCGGGACGTTAGGCGTGTTGCTTTGTCTGCGTATGTTCAGGAAGGAGAGCTTTGCGCCACTTTGCTAGCTTTCCGTGCTAATTGACTGGAGAAGAGGACATTCTAAATCCAAACAACGATTGTTCTGGACAAAGGACCCCTTGTACAACATTCTGATGGAAGATCGTCAAAAGTAGGACCCATTTTATGATGTTATTTCATATATCTGTCGTACATGTGTACTAGTAGTTTGCGGCCAGGTTTTGGGCACGCTCTCGCCATAACGTAAACTGCATATCGTAATGAAGTTATTTTTAGAATTCTAACACGGCGATTGCATTAAGAACTAGTGTATCTATCATTTCCTATACAACATGTATTTTTTAGTTATGTTTATGAATAGGTATTTGGTCAGAATATGTGAGTGTCAGAAAAATATCCGGACGTTGTGGGAAAAAGATGCTACGTTAGCACAATGTATAACCACTGATTTCAGCTCTAAATATGCACATTTTCGAACAAAACATAAGTGTATGTATAACCTGATGTTATAGGACTGTCACCTGATGAAGCTTATCAAGGTTAGTCAAAAATTATATATATTTTGCTGGTTTATTCGCTATCGCTAACGTGCCTATTGCTATCGCTAACGTGCCTTGATGAATGAATGCGGTAGTGTGGTAGGCTATTGTAGTAAGCTAATATAATGCTATATTGTGTTTTCGCTGTATAACACTTAAAAAATCTGAAATATTGGCTGGATTCACAAGATGTTTGTCTTTAATTTGTTGTACACCATCGATTTTTCAGAAATGTTTTATGATGAGTATTTAGGTATTTGACGTTGGTGTCTGTAATTACTCTGGCTGCTTCGGTCCTATTTGTGACGGTAGCTGTGATGGTAGCTGCAATGTAAAACTGATTTATACCTCAAATATGCACATTTTTCGAACAAAACATAGATTTATTGTATAACATGTTATAAGACTGTCATCTGATGAAGTTGTTTCTTGGTTAGTTTGGTTGGTTCTTGGTTAGTTAGTTTGGCTTTGTGCATGCTACCTGTGCTGTGAAAAATGTCTGTCCTTTTTTGTATTTGGTGGTGAGCTAACATAAATATATGTGGTGTTTTCGCTGTAAAACATTTTAAAAATCGGACATGTTGGCTGGATTCACAAGATGTTTATCTTTCATATGCTGTATTGGACTTGTTAATGTGTGAAAGTTAAATATTTCTAAAAAATATATTTTGAATTTCACGCCCTGCACTTGAAGTGGCTGTTGTCATATTGTGCCCGGCTTCGGGCTTGCAGCCCAAAGAAGTTAAGGGAATTTGGCCTGTCAAAGTCAATATAACATGGGAACTCTAGTGCATAGTGAAGTATGAACAGATAAAACTGAATGTGAGATTGAGAGCAGGGTAGTAAATTCAAGTCAAGCAGAATCTGATTGTTTGTGTTTACAAGTAAGTTTTTAAAAGGCTGATGTCTTTTTGCAAGTTGTTCCAGACTGCCAAGGACTTCCACTGTTAGATTGTATTTATTGAATTCATCGTACTGTCCAACATGGGCATTGGATGTACACATTCACAAACATGTTTACTTTCTAGAGGGATACTCTTACACAAGATATTGATCAGGACTAGACTTGCGTAGGGATAGACCTTATGTCAGGTGTCCTCATCTTTAACTAAAAGTAGTTCTTCTCATTCTGGAGATACAATCTAGAAGTCCTTGGAACAGAGTAATCCTCTTGCCTGCACTGGAAAATCTATAGACAATCTTTGCTAATCCCAACTCTGCTATCTGACGTTGTGCCAGTAGGCTCCTCAACCATCTAAGGACTAGTATTAGTCGCAAACTTACTGAAATAAAAATATTTCAATTTTTGTTCAGCTAAATCCCAGCAGAAAACCTTCGCTTGTGGAGATTTCCGTTCAACATTTGGAAGCACAAGACAAGTGTCAAGCAGACCAGTGAAAATCTCATGATTTAAATACAGCCGGCCAGAGCAACATGAGTTGGTATTTATGCTCAGAAAGACTACAGAAGCATGGAGTGTGAATGCAGGGCACTGCAAGGCCACTTACTCTTAATTAAAGACTGGGGTAAGAGGCTCTGCCAAGTTTTCCACAAGATTCACATAGGAGCAAATTAGGCACCTGACAGCCACACAGACACATCCAACTGTCTCATTTTCTCTTCCTGTTACAGTCTGCCCAGTGGCCTTCTCTTCTTTAGATACAACTTCTTCTCTCATTAAAACCTCTACGGACCCCCCATCCCGGATCCGGGATCATCCTCATCAAAAAAGCTGACTAGCATAGCCTAGCCTAGCGCCACAGGGATATCATATAATAAAATTTCATGAAATCACAAGTCCAATACAGCAAATGAAAGTGCCTGGTTCCTCTCTAGGTTTCTTCCTAGGTTTTGGCCTTTCTAGGGAGTTTTTCCTAGCCACCGTGCTTCTACACCTGCATTGCTTGCTGTTTGGGGTTTTAGGCTGGGTTTCTGTACAGCACTTCGAGATATTAGCTGATGTACGAAGGGCTATATAAAATAAAAAAATAAACTTGATAAACATCTTGTGAATCCAGCCATCATTTCCGATTTTTAAAATGTTTTACAGTGAAAACACAATATATATTTATATTAGCTCACCACAATAGCCAAACACACAACGCCATTTTTTCACCGCTAACATAGCTTTCACAAAACCCACAAATAGAGATAAAATTAATCACTAACCTTTGAACAACTTCATCAGATGACAGTCTTATGACATCATGTTATACACTACATTTATGTTTTGTTCGAAAATGTGCATATTTATAGCTACAAATCCTGGTTTTACATTGTGAATACGTCGCCATAATGCACCAAATTGTCCGGAGAAATTTTGGACAGTCACGTAATCTAACCAAAAAACTCATCATAAACTTTACTAAAAAATACATGTTGTACAGCAAATGAAAGATACACTGGTTCTTAATGCAACCGCTGTGTTAGATTTAAAAAAAATAACTTTAGTACAAAGTACAGCATGCAATATTGTGAGACAGCGCCCACCAATTCTCCGCCTTGTTGGAGCCAACATATACCACAAAAATACGAAATAACATCATAAATATTCTCTTACCTTTGATGATCTTCCATCAGAATGTAGTGCAAGGAGTCCTAGTTCCACAATAAATCGTTGTTTTGTTTTAGAATGTCCATTTCTTCTGTTGAATTAGCAACTTTGGCTAGCATTGTGGAGCACACATGTCCAAGAACTCTTGGCGCATGGAACGAAACATTCCAAAATTCACAATAAACGTCGAATAAACTGGTCAAACTCGGTTGAAAATCCATCTTTATGATGTTTTTCTCATATGTATCCAATAAAGTCCGAGCCGGAGCATTTTGTCGTGTATACCTAGCGCATTTCAGAAGACAATGTGGGGTTCCCTGGTGCGCAGTTGAATACTGCCAATAGGGAGGACCTGTCACTCCAAAAGCTCTCATTCGGTCTCACATCAAGCTAGACACCCCATTCAACATTCTACTGCCTGTTGACATCTAGTGGAAGGCGTATGAAGTGCATACAGATCCATAAATATAAGGCAATTGAATAGGCAAGCCCTGACACAGAGCCCCACTTTCAGAATTTTCACTTCCTGTTTGGAAGTTTGCTGCCAAATGAGTTCTGTTTTACTCACAGATATAATTCAAACGGTTTTAGAAACTTCAGAGTGTTTTCTATCCAATAGTAATAATAATATGCATATTGTATGATCTAGAACAGAGTACGAGGCCGTTTAATTTGGGCACGATTTTTTCCCAACGTGAAAACAGCGCCCCCTATTTCCAAGAGGTTTTAAAGGGATGGAAACACTCTCGGCGCTCCCAAATCAAATACATTAACGACTGATTAAGGGATAGCATTGCTAGTATAATTTCTGTCTTCTTTCTTTTGCAAAGTGCTGTGCTGTAGCCAGTAGCCACTCCTATCGGGATTAGGTGAAAAACACCACAAACACACTCAAAACTGTTGGGTTTATAGTTTATCTTACAGAACTTATTCAGGTTTAGGTTTAGGTATTGTAGCCATCACATTGGAATGGAAGACATCCAAATGTAGATCTAGTAGCATTTCATCCCCATCTTACTAATTAGCAACTTTGACTTAGTGTTCCATTGCAACAATAAATTACCGTTAAGTCGTGGGTGCTTGGGTAATTAACACTTGGCGGCCAAGGCACAGCTCAGAATAACAACATTCATATAAATTCAAGCTTATGATGAATTGAGAGCCATAAAATGAAGAATACACACATCGCCAGATGCCAGGGGTTGTCCGCTGTGGCTCGGTATCCTTCATATTGCTTTATTACATTTCACTCAGCTGAATAATTCTTCTGACATATTGTCATCATTTCTCAGGCTCACTGGCACATTTATATTTACTACGCCAGAGCCATCTAGGCAGCCCAATGTAATTTCTTACCAGGCAGACTGTAGCCTGAGTACCAATCTCTTTAGCTAACATTCCACTCTGTAGAAAGGAACAGTAATTATTTATGCCTAAGACATCCTAGGCATTAGATCACCTTGTGCCTCCAGTTGGTGGCCATGGCGACCTGTAAACTCGGGATCAACAGGGCAATGTCGTATATCGAATGCTAACGTATTCATGGATTCTTTTCCAAATCTATTTCACTGTCTAACTAATATTCTGTTGAAATACCAATCCCTCTCCTCCTGTCTCTCTCCATGGTCTAACTTTTAATTGGAACTCTAGGGCTACTATAGGTCAAATGGGATACATCACTGTATCACTTAACATGTTAAAGGCCCAATGCAGCCATTTTTATCTCAATATCAAATAATTTCTGAGTAAAAGTTAAGTACCTTACTGTGATTGTTTTCAATTAAAATGGTCAAATAGAAACAAAAATACATTCTTAGTAAAGAGCAATTTCTCAAGCAAGAATTTTGCTAGGACTGTCTGGGAGTGGTCTGAGTGAGGAGGGGAAACTGAAAACTAGCTGTTGTTGGCAGAGAGTTTTGGAACTCTTACTTATTGGTCTATTAACTATTAACTTTACCACCTTGTGATGTCACCAGGCAGGCCAAAACTCCATCCCACTAAAACAGGCTGAGATTTCAGGCATTCTTTTCAAATGTATCTTACACTAAAAGGGCATTATTATCATTGTCACAGTTCACAGTATTATTCCAACCTCATAGTGTGGAAATATATATAAAACACAGGAAGATCAGGTTTTTGACTGCACTGGGCCTTTAACATAGGTTTCCCATCATGATTGCATGTATCACATGCAATAACAGGGTTTGTTTACTTATCTGTTTGTATATACACTGAGTGTACAAAACATTATGAACACTGGATGAATCCAAATCAAATCAGGTGAAAGCTATGATCCCTTATTGATGTCACTTGTTAAATCCACTTCAATCACTGTTGATGAGACATGGATTGTGTGTGTGCCATTCAGAGTGTGAATGGGGAAGACAAAAGATTTAAGTGCCTTTGAACGGGATATGGTAGTAGATGCCAGGCACACCGGTTTGTGTCAATAACTGCAATGCTGCTGGGTTTTTCACACTCAACAGTTTCCCATGTATATCAAGAATGGTCCACCTCCCAACCAACTTGACACAACTGTCGGAAGCACTGGAGTCAACATGGGCCAGCATCACTGTGGAACGCTTTCGACACCTTGTATAGTCCATGCCCCGACAAATTGCGGCTGTTCTGAGGGCAAAAGGATGGAGGGAAGGTGTTCTTAATGTTTTGTACACTAAGTGTAGATTATAATAAAACAATTTGTTAAGAGTCTAAAAGGGGGAAGAGGGTTTCAGCCAGAGGGTTAGATATTTCTCTTCCACCTCTCTATTCAACCAGGTACAGAATAAGAATAGGACACCCAATGTCATTTCATGGTCTCTGTAGAAATTATTCACACCGGGAAATAGGTGCTCATGGGATCTCTTTTGTCTTGAAGTTGAAAGGTGCTGATGGTGTTGTGATTGACATGTCACCTATCTCTCTGCCTTCTCTCATTATCCTTTGTTTCATGCTTTCCATTCGGGGCTGGGGTTGATGAAAGATATGGAAATGTATCCTTCAGAAGACTACAGTTACAGGGAGAGATTTTTAGATTGATATGTTACAAAGAAGCCAATGTAACAGCACCAACGTATTCAGAGAAACTTGCGATGCAAGAATCTTTGGCCGTTTATCCTAAAACATTTGACAGATTCTTCTGATTGTCCAATGGGCAATGTCCATTGATAAATCCGTTTAACGTTACAAGAGAGAACAATATTGTATGTAGTGTGAACGCAAGGAATCATGATGTATTACTGTCAGACCTTAAACACCATAGATCTAATTTAGCGGAGCAAAGAATCACCTTATGCTTACTGTAAAGGGTTGTGAGTGTTAAAGGATGTACATCCAATATGATAATAATAATAATAATAATAAGGTGGGTGCTTATATTTGTCCTATATTGCCTCCCGAGTGGCTCAGTGGTCTACGGCACTGCATCACAGTGCTAGCTGTGCCACTAGAGATCCTGGTTTGAGTCCAGGCTCTGTCGCAGCCGGTGTACTAGCGACTCCTGTGCCAGGCTGGGCGCCATGCACGCTGACAGTCACCAGGTGTACGGTTTTTCCTCTGACACATTGGTGCGGCTGGCTTCTGGGTTAAGCGGGCGTTGTGTCAAGAAACAGTTTGGCTTGGCTGGGTTATGTTTCGGTGGACGCACAGCTCTCGACCTTTGCCTCTTCCGAGTCCGTACGAGAGTTGCAGCGATGGGACAAGATTATAACAGCCAATTTGGATACCACAAAATTAGGGAGAAAAAGGGGTAACAAATAAAAAATATATAATAATATTTGTCCTATATTACACATGTACAAGTCAGCATTATACACATGTGAATTGGAAATGTGTTTTTTGGCATATCCCAACTGCCCCTGATATACCCTCGGAGAGTGAGGTCACGGCCAGCCATTATCAATAGCAACCCTGGAGCAATTAAGTTAAGTGCCTTGCTCAAGGGCACATCGACATATTTTTCACCTTGTTGGCTCAGGGATTCAAACTAGTGACCTTATGTTCACTGGCCCAATGCTCTAACCGGTAGACTACCTGCCAATACCAAGGTGACTTTAAACTTATGGCTCAAGTTTTGATGTGGCATCATTACGTAGAATGTATTACTTATCTTGTTGAGATCAGAAAGCATCAAGGGCTTTATTTATCTGTCCAAATGGGCATTGTATTTCACTCTGTTCATCTGTCCTAAAGCTCTCTCTGACGGCTATGGATCACCTCTCTCTGCAGTCAGAGCACCATCATTATCCATCATGTTTGAGGATTACCCACAAGGCCTGTCACAGGAGGCTCTCGCACATGCACGCCATGCACACACACCCACACCACACACACAAATGATTGGTTGCCATATATGTTATGATTAGGAATAACATGTAGCAGATTATTTAATAATCAGACTGGAAATGTGTCGGTTTTGGCCTTCAAATGTGTTGTGTATTGCCAGGGCAATTTTGTCAGGGCCATTGCCTATGCCATTGTAGGCTTACTGAGGACTTATTTTGGTATCTGATTTCTGATTATCCTATGAAGATAAAACACTGAAAACATACATGGCTTAGATAACTAATTTTAGAAGAGCTGCCTTTCATTCACAACACTTGGCAATAATTGTGCTCCATTTGCAAACAAAAGGAGGTTGCTTCAAAGCCTGGGTTTCATCTCTCTCATGCTATATCTGCCTCTATGGCGCTGTTTACACAGTCAGCCCAATTCTGATCTTTTTCACTAATCAGATCAGCTGTGAAAAATATCTGATGTGAAAAGATCTGAAGTGATTAGTCAAAAGACTAATTTAGTGTAAAAAATATCAGAATTGGCCTGCCTTTGTAAACGTAGCCTAACTGTTGCAAGTCAACCAGTGTCACTACAAACATATTTTACCTTCATAAATAATTCACCTTTTGTGTATTTTACATTTCACCCTCAGTTCCACACTCCACGACGGGAGTTTGCAGCTTCCCTCAGCCAGACTGCACTTTAGGTAGGCTGGAGATTCTGTCAAGGCAGATAGTCTCATGGTATGATTGAAAGGGCACTGTGTCACGCCCTGACCGTAGAGATCCTTTTATTCTCTAGGTTTGTTTGGTCAGGGTGTGACTCGGTTGGGAAAGTCTATGCTTTCTGGTTCTTTGTTTTTGGCCGGGTATGATTCTCAATCAGGGACAGCTGTCTATCGTTGTCTCTGATTGGGAATCATACTTAGGCAGCCTTTTCCCTTTTCTCTTTTGTGGGTTGTTGTCTTCATTTAATGCATGTATAGCCTTACAGAGCTTCATGTTCGTTTTTGTTGTTTTGTTGGCGACATTTATAAATAAAGAAAAAATGTACGCTTACCACGCTGCACCTTGGTCCGGTCATTTTCAAGACAACGATCGTGACACACTGGGCACACTCAATATAACACAATCTATTTGCCAGGTATGGATGAAAACACTAGTTCCCCTGCTGCTAGGGTACTGTCCGGTGTTTGTGGGTGGACAGGGATCTGTGGACTGCCACCTTAATTGTGGGAATAATAAGCATGCCAGAAAGACATGGGTTAAAGGGCCCTAAGGTGATATGAGTGCCAGAAATAACAGTAAGCAGAACTATCTGTGACACCAATTCATTGGCTTCCTTCCAGGGGAAACAAATCAAATGTTATTTGTCACATTTGCCAAATATAACAGGTGTAGACCTTACCGTGAAATGTTTACAAGCCCTTAACTAACTATGCAGTTTTTACCTGAAGCTAACTCTGCAGATAACACTACTGGGTGATTGGAAAAGTCATAGTGTTACGGCTGTCCTCGCTGACAGAAGGTGTGGACCAAAACGCAGAGTGGTTAGTGTTCATTCTTTTAATGAAAGTCAACAAAACACTTCAAAATACAAAACAACCAACGTGACAAAACCGAAACCATCCTGTGTGGCAACAAAACCTCCACAGGAACAAACACCCACAAAACACAAGTGAAACCCTGGCTGCCTAAGTATGATTCTCAATCAGGGACAACGATTGACAGCTGTCTCTGATTGAGAATCATACCAGGCCGAACACAAAATCCCAACATAGAAAATCAACCATAGACAACCCACCCAACTCACGCCCTGACCAACTAAAATAAATACAAAACAAAGGAAAATAGGTCAGGAACGTGACACATAGTCAATCGATAAATATTATAATAATACTTTTATCAAAAATGTTTATCTTTAATTTACAATCTGTAGAAACTATGAGAATAGAAAGGTTCAGAACATTTGTAAAATATCACAGGACAGTTGAAACATATATGGCAAGTAGAAATCTAATATGGATGGTGTTAAGAGCTAGATGGGAAGGGTTGAATGGAGCTGAAGGGTGGGACTTGATGGGTGGACTGATGGTGAAACTTTTACTTGATGGTCTTCAAAAATAGATGAGAGGGGTTGAGGGTAGGAGAGAAGGATAGGAGTAAAAACAAACAAAATAACTATTGTAAAATAGATTGTCTCTGTAAAATGTATATAGTATGTATAAGCTGGAGGTAGAAGCCTAAGTGTTGTTGTTCATTAGTTTACTCCAATTAGGGGAGGGGTGGTAGGGTTAGTGGAAAATAATAAAATAAAATATATTTGTAAAAGATGTGTACGTATATATGTTTAATTTATTTATTTACTCATTTGCAAATGTGCCCTGGGAACAATACAGAAAATACAATTATACACAATTTGAAACACAAAATTAAATAAATAGAAAATATTATATACACAATAAACAATCAAACAAGACAAACACATTTATCAATATAAAATCCCTAGCCTTTCTCCTAAACTGACCCAGAGACAACAACACATCCAAATGAAACGTTACCTTAAAAAAATATATATATTTTACCTTTTTTTATACTGTTTTTTTTCTCATTGAGATAATATCTCTTTTCCAAGAGAGACCTGGTCCAATAGCAGCAGGGGGAACAACGTTTCAGACAAAACAACCTACATACACTAACACAACATTAAACAAAACTATAAACACACATACAGTACAACAATTACATATTACATTAAAAACACAAACATCTTGACTAAAAACAGCTGGCCTAAAAACAATTACACTCTTTTATGATGTATACATCGATCAAGTATTTCAACTCCACCAACGAAACTAGATCATCACATTTTAAAATGTTCAGGAGAGAATTCCAGGAGCACGGTGCTAAGTAACTAAAACTATTTCTACCATGACCTGTTCTAATTGTTGGTACTGTTAGAAGCAAATCAGAATGAGACCGTAATTAATATTTATTTACTGACCTGACTAAAAAAGAACAGAGATAAAATGGCATTTTACCCAATATGGCCTTATAAATCAGTGTATACCAGTGTTTAAGCCTAAGCAAGGTCAATGACAACCAGTCAACAGCGCTGTAGAGATCACAATGATGTGTTAGACGTTTCTGATTCGTAATGAACCTGAGGGCTGCATGATACACTGAATCACGTGCCCTCAGGGTAGTGGCTGAGGCCTGCATATATATACACTGCTCAAAAAAATAAAGGGAACACTTAAACAACACAATGTAACTCCAAGTCAATCACACTTCTGTGAAATCAAACTGTCCACTTAGGAAGCAACACTGATTGACAATAAATTGCACATGCTGTTGTGCAAATGGAATAGACAAAAGGTGGAAATTATAGGCAATTAGCAAGACACCCCCAATAAAGGAGTGATTCTGCAGGTGGTGACCACAGACCACTTCTCAGTTCCTATGCTTCCTGGCTGATGTTTTGGTCACTTTTGAATGCTGGCGGTGCTCTCACTCTAGTGGTAGCATGAGACGGAGTCTACAACCCACACAAGTGGCTCAGGTAGTGCAGCTCATCCAGGATGGCACATCAATGCGAGCTGTGGCAAGAAGGTTTGCTGTGTCTGTCAGCGTAGTGTCCAGAGCATGGAGGCGCTACCAGGAGACAGGCCAGTGCATCAGGAGACGTGGAGGAGGCCGTAGGAGGGCAACAACCCAGCAGCAGGACCGCTACCTCCGCCTTTGTGCAAGGAGTAGCACTGCCAGAGCCCTGCAAAATGACCTCCAGCAGGCCACAAAAATCAGTGTTGCTTCCTAAGTGGACAGTTTGATTTCACAGAAGTGTGATTGACTTGGAGTTACATTGTGTTGTTTAAGTGTTCCCTTTATTTTTTTGAGCAGTGTATAACATCACTAAACTCTAAAACCGACAGTAATGTACATCGTACCAGCTCCTTCCTGGCCTCAAAAGAAAAACAAGCCTTATGCCGGTAATACAATCCTATTTTCAGCTTGAGCTTCCTTATCAAGTTCTCTACATGCACAGTGAAGCTCAGCTTATCATCAACCCACACACTCAAATATTTGTACACTTTAACTTGCTCTATAGTATGTCCAGCCAATGTAGCAATGACATGATTTGTAACATGCCTGGCATTTGAAAATACCATGGATTTTGTTTTACTCTAATTTAGAATCAGCTTTAAATCATACAGATTCTGTTGTATGATGTTAAATGCTCTTTGGGCATTTTCAAAAGCTAAAGATAAACTACTACCACTTGAATAAAGAACAGTATCATCTGCATAAAAATGAACATCCGCTGTTTCAATAAGATCCCCAATGTTGTTGATATACAAAATGAACAACAGTGGGCCCAAAATAGAACCTTGTGGAACACCTGAGCACACCTCTATGGACTCAGATTTACAACCATCCGCCATTACACATTGTGTACGATTTGATAGGTAATTTATAAACCAATCTAGAGCATGACCAGTAATTCCACAACATTTTAACCTTTGCACTAACACAGCATGGTCCACGGTGTCAAAAGCCTTCGACAAATCAATAAAAACAGACACGCAATGTAACTTCTTATCAAGAGCACAGTGGATGTCATTTAAAACCTTCAATGTTGCTGAAACAGTGCTGTGGCCAGACCTAAAACCTGATTTGCATTCCATTTAAGATGTTGTTTTCTTGGAAGTAGGTCTTTAGCTGCCTACTAACTAAGGACTCCAGTACCTTTGACAGTACAGACAATTTTGATATGGGTCGATAGTTGTCAAGTAGTTAGGGATCTCCACCTTTCAGGAGATGCAGTACAAAAGCAGATTTCCATAACTTGGGGATTTCCTTAACATCAAGCGTAAGGTTAAAAATATATGTTAAGGGGGAGCAATGATGTCTGCGGCTAGGTGTAGGAGGCAGGGGTCTAGTTCATCAGGGCCAGGGGATTTTTTTAAATCAATCTCTTTCAGGGCTTTACACACTTCTGAAACAGAGAAGGATGAAAAAGAGAACCTGGTAAAGGAGTGCACAGGGGTGTCAGGTAAATTTATAGGGGGCTCAATTATAACTTTTAACTTTTCAAATAAACTGCCTGCATCTAAAAAATGCTGGTTCAAGGCTTTCAGAATGGAGGTTCTCTCAGTTACAATCTGTGTGTCGATCAACAATTGTTTAGGAAGCTGTGTATCTTTTCTGCACTCCAAACCTTTCACTACTTGCCAACATTTGGATGGATTATTTACATTTTGTGAAGTAGATTTCAGGTAGTGGTCTGCTTTCAATTTACGGATCATAGCCACACCCATATTTCGAAGACGTTTAAAAGCCATCCAATCATCTGCCAAACCAGTCGCTCTTGCTTTAGTCCACATAGCATTTCGGCCGGGCTGCTGGGTAATAAAGCCCCACAAATCACCCTAACCACAAACAGGTGTAACCACTAAACAAAAAGGGAGGGGGAGGAAAAGTCAGTAGCAGCTAGTAGGCCGGTGACGACGACCGCCGAGCGCCACCCGTACAGGAAGGGGAGCCACCTTCGGTGGGAGTCGTTACAGTACCCCCCCCCCCCCTGACGCGCGGCCTCGAGACACCGGCCTCGAGGATGACCCGGAGGGCGAGGCGCAGGGCGATCCGGATGGAGGCGATGGAAATCCCTCAACATCGATGGATCCAAAATGTCCCCCACTGGTACCCAGCACCTCTCCTCCGGACCGTACCCCTCCCAGTCCACGAGGTACTGCAGGCCCCTCACCCGGCGTCTCGAGTCCAGAATGGCCCGTGTCCTATACGCCGGGGACCCCTCGATGTCTAGAGGGGGAGGAGGGACCTCCGGTACCTCACCGTCCTGCAGGGGACCAGCTACCACCGGCCTGAGGAGAGACACATGAAACGAGGTGTTAATACGATAATAGGAAGGGAGTTGTAATCGATAACACACCTCGTTTATTCTCCTCAGGACTTTGAAGGGCCCTACACACTGCGGACCCAGCTTCCGGCAGGGCAAGCGGAGGGGCAGGTTTCGGGTTGAGAGCCAGACCCTGTCCCCCGGTACAAACACGGGGGCCTCACTGCGGTGGCGGTCAGCACTCCTCTTCTGCCGTCCACTAGCTTGTTGAAGTGATTCCTGGACGGCCCTCCATGTCTCCTTGGAGCGCTGCACCCATTCCTCCACCGCAGGAGCCTCGGTCTGGCTCGGATGCCATGGTGCCAGGACCGGCTGGTACCCCAATACACACTGAAAGGGGGACATGTTAGTAGAGGAGTGGCGTAGTGAGTTCTGGGCCATTTCGGCCCAGGGGATGTATCTCGCCCACTCCCCTGGCCGGTCCTGGCAATACGACCGCAGAAACCTACCAACCTCCTGGTTCACTCTCTCCACCTGCCCATTACTCTCAGGGTGATAACCGGAGGTAAGGCTGACCGAGACCCCCCAAACGCTCCATAAACGCCCTCCATACTCTGGACGTGAACTGGGGGCCCCGATCAGAAACGATGTCCTCCGGCACCCCGTAGAGCCGGAAGACATGGGTGAATAATGCCTCCGCAGTCTGCAGGGCTGTAGGGATACCGGGCAACGGGAGGAGACGGCAGGACTTAGAGAACCGATCCACAATCACCAGAACCGTAGTATTCCCTTGAGACGGGGGAAGGTCGGTCAGGAAATCTACGGATAGATGTGACCAAGGCCGTTGTGGAACGGGGAGGGGTTGTAACTTCCCTCTAGGAAGGTGCCTAGGAGCCTTACTCTGAGCGCATACCGAACAGGAGGAGACATAAAACAGAACGTCCTTAGCCAAAGTATGCCACCAATAACTCCCCCGAAGGCTCCCCACTGTCCTCCTCACCCCAGGGTGACCCGAGGAGGGTAGGACGTGAGCCCACCGAATCAATTTGTCCCGAACACCAAGCGGCACGTACTTCCGCCCCGCTGGACACTGAGGAGGAGCGGGTTCCGCCCGTAACGCCCGCTCGATGTCCGAGTCCACATCCCACACCACTGGTGCTATTAGCCTTGAGGCGGGAAGGATGTGGGTAGGTTCGGTGGGCCGATCCTCCGTGTCGAAACAACGGGACAGTGCATCCGCCTTTATGTTTTGGGAGCCCGGTCTATACGATAGAGTAAACTGGAATCGGGTGAAGAACATGGCCCACCTTGCCTGACGTCGGTTCAGTCTCCTAGCTGCCCGAATATACTCCAGATTCTGGTGGTCGGTCCAGATGAGAAAAGGGTGCTTAGCCCCCTCAAGCCAGTGTCTCCACACCTTCAGAGCACTGACCACCGCTAACAACTCCCGGTCCCCCACATCATAGTTACGCTCCGCTGGGCTGAGCGTCTTAGAGAAGAAAGCGCAGGGGTGGAGTTTTGGTGGCGTACCCGAGCGCTGTGATAGCACGGCACCTACCCCAGCCTCGGACGCGTCCACCTCCACTATGAATGCTAGAGAGGGGTACGGATGCGCCAACACGGGCGCATCCGTAAACAGCGCCTTCAACCTGTTGAAAGCACCGTCCGCTTTTGCTGACCACTGCAAACGTACCGGACCCCCCTTCAGCAGTGAGATAATGGGAGCTGCTACCTGGCCAAAACCCCGGATAAACCTCCGGTAGTAGTTGGCAAAACCCAAAAACCGCTGCACCTCTTTTACCGTGGTCGGAGTCGGCCAATTACGCACGGCCTTAATGTGGTCACCCTCCATCACCACCCCCGAGGTGGAAATGCGATAACCCAGAAAGGAGACGGCTCGTTTCGAGAACACACACTTCTCAGCCTTGACATATAGGTCATGCTCCAGCAGTCTACCAAGCACTTTGCGTACCAGAGACACATGCGCGGCGTGAGTGGCTGAGTAGATCAGAATGTCATCGATATAAACAACCACTCCCTGCCCGTGCAGGTCCCTGAGAATATCGTCTACAAAGGATTGGAAAACGGCTGGAGCATTCTTTAACCCATATGGCATGACGCAGTACTCATAATGGCCCGATGTGGTACTAAATGCGGTTTTCCACTCGTCTCCCTTCCGAATACGTACCAGACTATACGCGCTCCTGAGATCCAGTTTTGTGAAGAACTGCGCTCCATGAAATGATTCCATTGCTGTAGCAATGAGAGGTAGTGGGTAACTAAACCCCACTGTGACGGCATTTAGACCTCTATAATCAATACACGGACGCAAACCTCCCTCCTTTTTCTTCACAAAAAAGAAACTCGAGGAGACGGGTGAGATGCAGGACCGAATGTACCCCTGTCCCAGAGACTCAGTGACATATGTCTCCATAGCCACCGTTTCCTCTTGGGACAAAGGGTACACGTGACTCTTGGGAAGCGCAGCGTTTACCTGGAGATCTATCGCACAATCCCTACCCGGTCGATAAGGTGGTAATTTAGTCGCTTTCTTTTTACTAAAAGCGATTGCCAAATCGGCATACTCGGGGGGATTGCGAACCGTGGACACCTGATCTGGACTCTCCACCGACGTGGCCTTCCAGAACACTCCTCTGACCACCCCTGGAGAACCCCCTGTTTCCACGAAATAGTAGGATTGTGACTAGCCAGCCAGGGAATCCCCAGTACCACTGGAAACGCAGGCGAATCGATAATGTAAAAACGTATACGTTCCCTATGATTTCCCTGCGTCACCATGTCCAGTGGAACCGTGGCCTCCCGGACCAAACCTGACCCTAATGGCCGGCTATCTAGGGAGTGCACGGGAAAGGGATCATCTATCGGCACAAGCGGAACACCTAGCTTGATGGCGAGTCCGCGAACCATAAAGTTCCCAGCTGCACCTGAATCGACTAGTGCCTTATGCTGGGAAGAGGGAAAAAACTTAAGAAAAAAAATCAAGACAAACATGTGACTAACAGGGGGTTCTGGGTGAGTCTGGTGCTTACTCACCTGAGGTGACCGAGAAATGTTCCGCCTGCCATCTTGACCCCCAGATGGACCCCCCCCCAGCACCGATCGGCCGTGTGTCCTCTCCGACCACAGCTGGTGCAGGGGGAGCCTCCTCCTCCGGTACCCCTCGGCACGGCCCCTCCCAACTCCATGGGAATGGGAGCAGGGGTGCTGGGTGGTGGAACGCACAGGACCCTCTCCGAACGGCCGCGGGAAGCCAGCAGATTGTCCAGCCGGATGGACATATCAATAAGCTCATCCAGGGAGAGAGCTTCGTCCCGGCACGCTAGCTCCCTGCGGACATCCTCCCGGAGACTACATCTGTAGTGATCTATAAGGGCCCTGTCGTTCCACC
Organism: Salvelinus namaycush; assembly: GCF_016432855.1. Lineage (NCBI taxonomy): Eukaryota > Metazoa > Chordata > Actinopteri > Salmoniformes > Salmonidae > Salvelinus > Salvelinus namaycush. The sequence goes on from NC_052327.1 coordinate 32,973,019, forward strand.
CAGACCCCGCGGCCAAGGTCCGAAACTCCAACGCGTAGTCCTGGGCGCTCCTCTTCTCCAGCCTGAGATGAAACAGTCGCTCTCTCGCCGCTCGGCCCTCAGGCGGATGGTCGAACACGGCACGAAAGCGTGTTCGAAAATTCGGGGTAGTGCTCCTTCGCTGAATCTGGGCCATTCCAGACAGCGTTCGCCCACTCCAGAGCACGACCCGTTAGGCAGGAGATGAGGACACTCACCCTCTCCGCTCCCGAGGGAGTGGGTCTCACGGTTGCCAGGTACAGTTCTAGTTGTAATAAGAAACCCTGACATCCCGCTGCCGCTCCATCATAATCCCTCGGGAGCGCAAGACGGAGAGCACTGGAGCCGGAGGATGGTGAGAGAGGAGAGGAGGAATCCTGAGCTGGAGAAACTGCAGGTGGAGAGAGGAGACCACTCCTCTCCCATCGGTCCATTCTCTCCATCATTTGGTCCATGGCGGAACCGATGTGATGGAGGACGGTAGTGTGATGGAGAACCCGTTCCTCCATAGATGGGAGTGGGTTTGCCGCTGCTCCTGCTGACTCCATTCTTGATTGCGGGTGCGGGATTCTGTAATGCCCGGGGTGTAGTGGATGAAGGAGTCAGACGGAGGAGACAGAGAGTTCAGAGTAGCGTTCCAATTTAATCCCCAACACGGGTAAAAAACACAACGCTACTCTAAAAGTAATGCTCCACCACATAAAGTGAGAAACACGAAATCACAAGACACAACGTACACGAACCGTGACACACAAGAATGTACTACCTGTACACACAACAATCCCGCACACCCAGTAGGCCGGGCTGCTGGGTAATAAAGCCCCACAAATCACCCTAACCACAAACAGGTGTAACCACTAAACAAAAAGGGAGGGGGAGGAAAAGTCAGTAGCAGCTAGTAGGCCGGAGACGACGACCGCCGAGCGCCACCCGAACAGGAAGGGGAGCCACCTTCGGTGGGAGTTCTCTCTGCCCTTAATCCAGAATTTTTTAAAAGGGGCAAGCCTATTGCATACATCCTGGAATGCGTTGTGGAAGTAAGAAAAGGCTAGTTCAACATCAGGGATTAATTCCATTCTATTCCATTCAATGCTAGATACATCATGTAAAAAACCTTGAATATCAAACCGCTTCCAGTTTCTTTTCGTAATAACACGTGGAGATTTCTTAGGAATTTTACCATCTCTCACACAGGCAATAGCACAGTGATCACTTATGTAATTTGCAAAAATACCAGAAGCATTAAAACAATGAGGAGTATTGGTATTACTTGGAGATTATTCCACATGATAGGGGCCTGGTAGGAAAATGCAGATTTACCCAACTCTGTGGATACATGTGGAGTCTCCAGCAAACTGTCAGATGTTATAAAATGAACTGTGCTATGATAAATTGTGTCCAAGGGCTTCAAAACACTGGTAGCTGCATTAATGTATATGATATCACCATAATCTATAACAGGAATGAATGTAGACTGAATTATCTGTTTTCTACTATTTAATGAAAGACAAGCCCTATTGCTATAGAAGAAGCCCAACTTAATTCTTAATTTCTTGACTAACTCGTCAACATGCTTTTTAAAAGATAGCTTTTCATCAATCTAGATGCCCAGATATTTATAGGCAGGAACAAGATCAATGGGGGCACCACTTAAACTTCTTTGGGATAGGGGAAACTATTTTCACTTTGGGAAAAAATCGTGCCCAATTTAAACGTCCTCGTACTCAATTCTTGATCGTACTCTATGCATATTATTATTACTATTGGATAGAAAACACTCTCTAGTTTCTAAAACCGTTTGAATTATATCTGTGAGTAAAACAGAACTCATTTTGCAGCAAACTTCCTGACAGGAAGTTAAAAATCTGAAATCGAGGCTCTGTTTCAGGGCCTTCCTATTCAATTGCTTGAAATCTATGGATATACATGCACTTCATACGCCTTCCACTAGATGTCAACAGGCAGTGGGAGGTGGAATAGGGTGTCTAGCTTGATCTGAGGTCGAACAAGAGCTCTTGGAATGACGTGACCACAATTTCATTGTCTTTGAAGGCGCGGGAAGGACATCAGCATTGGCTTCTGAAAAGCATTCGGTATAGACGGCTAATATCTCCGGCTTTGATTTTATTTGATACATGTGATAATATCATCGTAAAGTATGTTTTTTCAATATAGTTTTATCAGATTATTCAACGTTTATCGGGAGTTTTGGAGTTTTCCGTTTTCTGCGTTAGGTGAAGATGGACATCTTCGCGCCACTTGGCTAGCTAAGGTTGCTAATTCGACAGGAGAAGAGGACATTCTAAAACCAAACAACGATTTATTCTGGACAAAGGACTCCTTGTACAAGATTCTGATGGAAGCTCAGCAAAAGTAAGAACCATTTATGATGTTATTTCGTATTTCTGTGGAAAATGTTTAGTCCTATTTTCCTTCCTTTTTGCGGGCGCTGTCTCGCTATAACGTAAGCTGTTTGTTATGGTAAAGTTATTTAAAAAAATCTAACACGGCGATTGCATTAAGAACTAGTGTATCTTTCATTTGCTGTCCAACATGTATTTTTTAGTAAAGTTTATGATGAGTTCTTTGGTCAGATTAGGTGACTGTCCAAAATATCTCCGGATAATTTGGTGAATCGATGCTACATATTCACAACGTATAACCGCGGTTTGCAGCTCAAAATATGCACATTTTCGAACAAAACATAAGTGTATTGTGTAACATGATGTTATAAGACTGTCATCTGATGAAGTTGGTCAAGGTTAGTGATTAATTTTATATCTTTTGCTGGTTTTTGCGAATGCTATCTATGCGGTGAATAAATGCGGTTGTGTGTTTGACTATTGTGGTAAGCGAATATAATGCTATATTGTGTTTTCGCTGTAAAACACTTAAAAAATCTGAAATATTGGCTGGATTCACAAGATGTTTATCTTTCATTTGCTGTACACCATGTATTTTTCATAAATGTTTTATGATGAGTATTTAGGTATTTCACGTTGCTCTCTGTAATTATTCTTGCTGCTTCGGTGCTATTTGTGATTGTAGCTGCAATGTAAAACTATGATTTATACCTCAAATATGCACATTTTCGAACAAAACATAGATTTATTGTATAACATGTTATAAGACTGTCATCTGATGAAGTTGTTTCTTGGTTAGTGACTAATTATATCTCTATTTAGTCGGTTTTGTGATAGCTACCTATGCGGTAAAAAAATTGTGAAAATATGCGGTTGAGTCTTTTGCTATTGTGGTTAGCTAATAGAAATACATATTGTGTTTTCGCTGTAAAACATTTTAAAAATCGGAAATGATGGCTGGATTCACAAGATGTGTATCTTTCATTTGCTGTATTGGACTTGTGATTTCATGATATTTATATGCTAGTATTTACTTGTGGCGCTATGCTAGGCTATGCTAGTCAGCTTTTTACTGATGAGGATGCTCCCGGATCAGGGATGGTGATGAAGTAGAGGTTAACCAGCATTTACTACCAACTTCAGGTCAAACAAGGCTTTCTGCAAGGTAGTTAAAGCAGATTGAAGAGTCAACAGAGCCTGAGCTGCCTTAGGGGCAGTAGTGTATACAACAGTGTAATCTGCGTACAGATGAAAGTTACAGTTTTGTACAGATAGACGAATGCTGTTAATATAAATAGTGAAAGAACTGGACCAAGAATCAAACCCTGTGGGACACTTTTTGTTATGTCTAGAAATCCTGATTTAAAGCTGTCAGTAAGTACACACTGTGTTCTGTCTTTTAAATGATTCTCAAACCAGCTACAAGCAGCCTGATCTAAGCCATTGTAGAGAGTTTCTGAATAAGATTCTAGGATTTTTGCTAGACAAGAGGGTTTGGAAATGGGGCAATCGTTATTTAGATCACTCAGGTCCTCACCTTTATGTACAGGAAGCACATGGGCCGCTTTCCAAATTCTAGGGATATTACTCAAATCAAATGTTATTAGTCACATGCACCGAATACAACAGGTGTAGACCTTACAGTGAAATGCTTACTTACGAGCCCCTAACCAACAATGCAGTTTTTAAAAAAGAATTTAAAAAATAAATAAAAGGAACAAGTAATTAAATAGCAGCAGTAAAATAACAATAGCGAGACTATATACAAGGGGTACCGATACAGAGTCAATGTGTGGGGGCACCGGTTATTCGAGGTACTATGTACATGTAGGTAGAGTTATGAAAGTTACTATGCATAGATAATAACACAGAGTAGCAGCGGCGTAAAAGAGGGGGTGGGGCAATGCAAATAGTCTGGGTAGCCATTTGATTAGATGTTCAGGAGTCTTATGGCTTGGGGATAGAAGCTGTTTAGAAGTATCTTGGACCTAGACTTGGCACTCCGGTACTGCTTGCCGTGCGGTAGCAGAGAGAACATTCTATGACTAGGGTGGCTGGAGAATTTTTAAGGCCTTCCTCTGACACTGCCTGGTATAGAGGTCCTGGATGGCAGGAAGCTTGGCCCCAGTGATGTACTGGGACATACGCACTACCCTCTGTAGTGCCTTGCGGTCGAAGGCCGAGCAGTTGCCATACCAGGCAGTGACGCAACCAGTCAGGATGCTCTCGATGGTGTAGCTGTAGAACCTTTTGAGGATCTGAGGACCCATGCCAAATCTTTTCAGTCTCCTGAGGGGCAATAGGTTTTGTCGTGCCCTTTTCACGACTGTCTTGGTGTGCTCCACTACAGCCCCGTCGATGAGAATGGGGGCGTGCTTGGTCCTCCTTTTCCTGTAGTCCACAATCATCTCCCGTAGTCCACAATCATCCTGTAGTCCACAAATACGTTAAGGGAGAGGTTGTTGTCCTGGCACCACACGGCCAGGTCTCTGACCTCCTCCCTATAGGCTGTCTCGTCATTGTCAGTGATCAGGCCTACCACTGTTGGAGTCGTGCCTGGCCGTGCGGTCATGAGTAAACAGGGAGTACAGGAGGGGACTGAGCACGCACCCATGAGGGGCCCCCGTGTTGAGGATCAGTGTGGTGGATGTGTTGTTACCTATCCTTACCACCTGGGGGCGGCCTGTCAGGAAGTCCAGGATCAAGTTGCAGAGGGAGGTGTTTAGTGCCTTAGCTTAGGGATGAGCTTTGAGGGCACTATGGTGTTGAATGCCGAGCTGTAGTCAATGAATAGCATTCTCACATAGGTGTTCCTTTTGTTCAGGTGGGAAAGGGCCGTGTGGAGTGCAATAGAGATTGCATCATCTGTGTAGCTGTTTGGGCGGTATGCAAATTGGAGTGGGTCTAGGGTTTCTGGGATAATGGTGTTCCTGTGAGCCATGACCAGCCTTTCAAAGTACTTCATGGCTATAGACGTGAGTGCTACGGGTCGGTAGTCATTTAGGCAGGTTACCTTAGTGTTTTTCGGCACAGGGACTATGGTGGTCTGCTTAAACATGTTATTACGGACTCGGACAGGGAGAGGTTGAAAATGTCAGTGAAGACACTTGCCAGTTGGTCAGCGCATGCTCGCAGTACAAGTCCTGGTAATACGTCTGGCGCTGCGACCTTGTGAATGTTGACCTGTTTAAAGATCTTACTCACATCGGCTGCGGAGAGCGTGATCACATAGTCATCCGTAACAGCTGGTGCTCTCATATATGTTTCAGTGTTATTTGCCTCAAAGCGAGCATAGAGGTAGTTTAGCTCATCTGGTAGGCTCGTGTCACTGGGCAGCTCCCGGCTGTGTTTCCCTTTGTATTCTATAATGGTTTGCAAGCCCTGCCACATCCGACGAGCATCGGATCCGGTGTAGTACGATTCAATGTTAGTCCTGTGTTGATGCTTTCCCTGTTTGATGGTTCGTCGGAGGGTATAGCGGGATTTATTATAAGTTTCCAGGTTAGAGTCCCACTCCTTGAAAGTGGCAGCTCTAGCCTTTAGCTCAGTGCGGAACTTGCCTGTAATCCATGGCTTCTGGTTGGGGTATGTACGTACGGTCACTGTGGGATGACGTCATCGATGCACTTATTGATGAAGCCAATGACTGATGTGGTGTACTCCTCAATGCCATTGGAAGATTCCCGGAACATATTCCAGTCTGTGCTAGCCAAACAGTCCTGTAGCTTAGCATCTGCTTAAGAGGAACACTTTTTTATTTGTCTGAGTCACTGGTGCTTCCTGCTTTAATTTTTGCTTGTAAGCAGGAATCAGGAGGATATAATTATGGTCAGATTTGCCAAATGGAGGGCGAGGTAGAGCTTTGTATGTGTCTCTGTGTGTGGAGTAATGGTGGTCTAGAGTTTTTCTCCCTCTGGTTGCACATTTAACATGCTGATAGAAATTTGGTAAAACAGATTTAAGTTTCCCTGCATTAAAATCCCCGGCCACTAGGAGCACCACCTCTGGATAAGAGTTTTCCTGTTTGCTTATGGCGGAATACAGCTCATTGAGTGCGGTCTTAGTGCCAGCCTCTAACTGTGGTGGTATGTAAACAGCTATGAAAAATACAGATGAAAACTGTCTAGGTAGGTAGTGTGGTCTACAGTTTATCATGAGATACTCTACCTCAGGCAAGCAATAGCTTGAGACTTCCTTAGATATTGTGCACCAGCTGTTATTTGCAAAAATACATAGTCCGCCGCCCCTTGTCTTACCAGACGCCGCTGTTCTATCCAGCCGGTGCAGCGTATAACCAGCCAGCTGTATGTTGATAGTGTCGTCGTTCAGCCACGTATCCATGAAGCATAAGATATTACAGTTTTGAATGTCCCGTTAGTAGTTTAATCTTCCGCGTAGGTCATCTATTTTATTGTCCAAAGATTGCACATTTGCTAGCAGAATGGAAGGAAGCCTGGGTTTATTCGATCGCCTACGAATTCTCAGAAGGCAGACCGCCCTCCGGACCCTTTTTCTCCGCCTCCTCTTCCTGCAAATCACGGGGATCTGGGCCTGTTCCCGAGAAAGCAGTATATCGTTCGCGTCGGCCTCGTCAGACTCGTTAAAGGAAAAAAAGGATTCTGCCAGTCCGTGGTGAGTAATCGCAGTCCTGATGTCCAGAAGTTATTTTCGGTCATAAGAGACAGTAGCGGCAACATTATGTACAAAATAAGTAAGAAAACAAGTTACAAACAACACAGATAAACAAACAAAAAAACACAATCGGTTGGGGGCACGTAAAATGTCTGCCTTCTTCTCCGGCTCCATCTTAAAAAATGTTTTAAAAAATGTAAAAAAATAGTTTGAGGTTGACAGTGTGATAAGGGGAGTATATGTCACGCCTGCTCCCGCTCCCCCTCCCCCTCCCTGGCACTCAGGGGCGTCAGGCTACCCGTCTTTATACGCACCTGTCACGCAGCAGTGCTCATTGGAATCACCTGGACTCCATCACGTGGTTGATTGCCCCTGTATATATCTGTCTGTTCCTCGGTGGTGTTCCCTGTGTCCTCATTAATTATTGTTATGTGTTCCTGTCCAGACACTGTTCCTGTTCTGTTTCATGTCCGTCAGTTATTAATCCTTCACTCCCTGTACCTGCTTCTCATCTCCTGCGTCAATCCTTTCAGAATGTGGACACCATTAAAAGAAGCATCAGGGAGTTTTTGAGGATTTTGTTTTGTTGGTTATATCTGGCTTGGATTCCGGCGCCGATGGAACCGGGGTTGCCTAAGCTGGCTCATCGTGCTGTCATGCCCTAGCTTGCTCGAGAGGTTTCCTTGCTCCGATTGGCTCGGCAGGTTCCCATCCCACGTCATGCTTCAGCTGGCCCATAGGACTTCTACGCCGCAGCAGGATCATCAGGCTCGGCTCCTGTCCAGACGCTTTTCCTGTTCTGTTTCATGTCCGTCAGTTATTAAACCTTCACTCCCTGTACCTGCTTCTCATCTCCTGCGTCGATCCTTTCAGTATAAGCTGATTTGAAAAATTGTTTCAACAGAATGTGATTTTTTTTCTCTGACGTGCTTTAGAGATTTGCATTAAGAATATTGGTAGTAGTAATAATTTGTCATACAGTAAATAATTTGTTTGGATTTCTTGAATGCTTGTCTGGATTTCCTGAATCAGAGATGCACTGAAATGAATTGATGTTTTGATCTGATCAACGTGATCAAGAAAAAGTAGAACATTGTGGACTACAGGAAAAAGAGGACCGAGCACGCCCCCATTCTCATCGACGGGGCTGCAGTGGAACAGGTTGAGAACTTCAAGTTCCTTTGTGTCCACATCACCAATATATTAACATGGTCCAAGCACACCAAGACAGTTGTGAAGAGGGCACGACAAAACCTATTCCCCCTCAGGAGACTGAAAAGATTTGGCATGGGTCCTCAGATCCTCAAAAGGTTCTACAGCTGCACGATTGAGAGCATCCTGACTGGTTGCATCACTGCCTGCTATGGCAACTGCTTGGCCTTCGAAGTCCAATACAGTATGTATGTTAATTAAGGGTGACGTAGGAGACCACGTCTCAAACAACTTTTTAATAGATGCCTGGGATCAAATATCACTGATTCCTTACGCTGAGAAATTGACTACATTTGCGACAGAAAAAAGTATTACATTTAGAGTGGTAACAGGAACAATCTAAGGCGAAACAGCTATTACATATGTTGTTGGACATTGGTCTAGTAACGATACCAGGATAATTTTACATGGTACAGGGTCAAAATGGACAGAAACAATGAACTTTCTTCTGAAACTTGTCAGTCTATTCTTGTTCTGAGAAATGAAGGCTATTCCATGCGAGAAATTGCCAAGAAACTGAAGATATTGTACAATGCTGTGTACTACTCCCTTCACAAAACAGCACAAACTGGCTCTAACCAGAATAGAAAGAGAAGTGGGAGGCCCCGGTGCACAACTGAGCAAGAGGACTGTATATAGCGTTTAAAAGGAGCGTGATTATCTGCCAGTGATATAATAATAGATGAGAAATGCTTGATGGAGAAAAGTTCAGAAAAGTACAAGTCATGCATAAACGCTTGGGTAGAAAGGTTTTTAAAATGTCTCTTCCTAATAATACGGGGCTCAGAATTATGCTGTCTAGTATCTCTAATAACAGGACAATTATCACTAAGGTCACTTACAAACACACCAAAAGACATGTACTAATTCTCACATGTCTTTGTGAGAATTAAATCTAATAATGTGGATCTATCTACATTTTTCACATTTAACCAAGTGGGTTTTGTGATTAGCTGGGTTAGATTAAGATCAAGACAAATGTTCTTAAAGTTGTCTGAGATAGGTGACTTTAACTTAGACTGGCTGACACCTAAGACCACCAGTTCCAATGTTAGAAAAGGTTTTAAATGCTCAGCTATGATACTAATTGCATCAAGTAAAGCAGCAGGAGGCCTGTACACTCCAGTAACAAATACATGCACGTTTTGGATCATGGTCACATCTAAAACCAGGATTTCACATTTCTGGGGTATAGGGATATAAAGAGCACACGATGCTACAAAAGTGGATTTCACAGACATCGCTACCCCTACAGCTTTTCTCTGCCTATCACATCTGAAAATGTTGTAATTAACAATGTCAATGTCCTTATCCATGATCGAATCATTAACCAAGTCTCATTTAAAACAAGAATGTTTGTGTTCGTGTCATACATTCAGATATCGATAAAGTCCATTTTGACATCATACTTATCACATTTAAATGAAACAAACCCAGGACTTTAAATGAATTAAAAACAGCAGGAGTGTACATATTTACCTTAACCAGGTCATTATAATTTTACGTGCTCCTAACCAACTGTGTTTTTGTTCATTTTTTTGCGTTGTTTGTAACTTTTTAAAAACTTTTTCTGTACATAATGTTGCTGCTACCGTCTCTTATGATCGAAAATAACTTCTGGACATCAGAACAGCGATTACTCACCAAGAACTCACCAAGAACTGGAAGAAGCTTTTTTTTCCTTTAAAGAGTGTGGTAGAAAAATTACATATTTATCTGATTTGTTTGATATTAATAGTTAGCAATTGATAAGCTGATAAAACCGCACCAACTTTTTGAAGGTTCTACATTTGTTAAACAACAGTTTAATATTTTTACTAAATTAAAGCAACAGGTTAAACTGATAAGATTACCGGAAATGGGCTCTGGGATTGTTTATTTTAGATGGGGTCGGTTCCACTTAATGGAACATGGTATTATCTGATGTGTCTTGAGTAGGATTCTTGCTACCAGTACTGATGGAAGTCCAATACAGTATGTATGTTAATTAAGGGTGACGTAGGAGACCACGTCTCAAACAACTTTTTAATAGATGCCTGGGATCAAATATCACTGATTCCTTACGCTGAGAAATTGACTACATTTGCGACAGAAAAAAGTATTAGATTGTTCCTGTTACCACTCTAAATGTAAGGCGAAACAGCTATTACATATGTTGTTGGACATTGGTCTAGTAACGATACCAGGATAATTTTACATGGTTATGAATGCAGAGACCAGTCATATAATACGATATGGGAGTGAATTGTTAGACTCGGTGGCGAGATACATGTTGTCGTGTTTAAGGGTAGAGCATGCTAAATTAAGTGCACATAAACGTTGGGGTACATTAAAACAAACGATTAATGATTTGAGGGAGTACAATGGACTTGTCATTATCATGTTTTGTTTGTAGTTAAAACCTTTGGGTTGCTGATTATGATATTGGTATAGTGAATGCTAAAGAAATGGACACTTTCTCTTCCAGGAGAATGGGGGTAGTAATTTTCTCTCTGAAACGTTTCCTGAGGCTATGGTCTTGGAAGAGCAGTAAGTGAAATTCGGCAGTTTTATAGGTATAAAGGTATCCGGATTCGATGGTAAAGAGGAGTTAACAAATTAAATAAAGCTTGGCCATTTTTGTTTGTTTTTGCCTTATGGTTTGCCACGCACACACAACTTTCTGGTTACGAATATGAGTTAGTGCCGAGGTATCTTAATGGGGAACACACACATTGAATTTTATATTTTCTAAGTTTTAATTGTACATGTGAATTATTCTGATAAAAACATGTATTGAAGAAACTTACTGTGAACCTGGAAATTGAAATGTATGAAATGTTTTGACAGTTTTTATTAATTAGTCTAATATAGTAAGAGACACTTATTTGAAGGGTTTGAATGACCTCTGACCTTTGTCCTGACATTCTAGTGTGGTTTGATCACCCTCGCTGGAAAGCTAAAAGAGACATTGGATGATGATTTGAAGTTCATTTGTAATGATGATAATTACGGAGAAGGTTATAATACGATCGTTGTTGGAAGGATGGTCGGACCAAGATGCAGCGTGGGGTGGGTTAATCATTTTTTTTATGATAACCGGCACAAAACAAGAAAGAGTAACAAACGAAACGTACAGCTATGTATGGCTAAAAAATGTAGACCTCCACAAGTCTGGCTCATCCTTTCCAAATGCCTGAAGGTACCACATTCATCTGTACAAACAATAGTACGCAAGTATAAACACCATGGGACCACGCAGCCGTCATACCGCTCAGGAAGGAGATGCGTTCTGTCTCCTACAGATGAACGTACCTTGGTGCGAAAAGTGCAAATCAATCCCAGAACAACAGCAAAGAACCTTGTGAAGATGCTGGAGGAAACAGGTACAAAAGTATCTATATCCTAAGTAAAACGAGTCCTATATCGACATAACCTGAAAGGCCGCTCAACCAGGAAGAAGCCACTGCTCCAAAACCACCATTAAAAGCCAGATTACGGTTTGCAACAGCACATTTTTTGGAGAAATGTCCTCTGGTCTGATGAAACAAAAATAGAACTGTTTGGCCATAATGACCATCGTTATGTTGGAGGAAAAAGGGGGAGGCTTGCAAGCCGAAAACCCCCATCCCAACCGTGAAGCATTGGGGTGGCAGCATCATGTTGTGGAGGAGCTTTGCTGCAGGAGGGACTGGTGCACTTCACAAAATAGATGGCATCATGAGGGAGGAAAATTATGTGGATATATTGAAGCAACATCTCAAGACATCAGTCAGGAAGTTAAAGCTTTGTCGCAAATGGGTCTTCCAAATGGACAATGACCCCAAGCATACTTCCAATGATGTGGCAAAAGGGCTTAAGGGCAACAAAGTTGGAGTGGCCATCACAAAGCCCTGACCTCAATCCTATAGAGAATTTGTGGGCAGAACTGAAAAAGTGTGTGTGAGCAAGGAGGCCTACAAACCTGACTCAGTTAAACCAGCTCTGTCAGGAGGAATGGGCCAAAATTCACCCAACTTATTGTGGGAAGCTTGTGAAAGGCTACCCGAAACGTTTGATCCAAGTTAAACAATTTAAAAGCAATGCTATCAAATACTATTTGAGTGTATGTAAACTTCTGACATACTGGGAATGTGATGAAAGAAATAAAAGCTGAAATAAATCATTCTCTCTACTATTATTCTGACATTTCACTTTCTTAAAATAAAGTGGTGATCCTAACTGACATAAGACAGGGAATTTTTACTTGGATTAAATGTCAAGAATTGTGAAAAAACTGTGATTAAATGTATTTGGCTAAGGTGTATGTAAACATCCGACTTCAACTGTACTATAACAGTATCTGTCTGTGGATATCTGACGTTTGGCTAAGTTCAGAAGGCCGTAAGGTGGGGAAATGTTCAACATCCATAAAAGTTCCATTATAGTTGTCTTTTTGAAAAGAGGCATCAACAAATGCAGTTAAACGTGAGGCGTCCTTATTCAACATCAGACACTCATCCAGATGTTTAATTTCCTCAAGTAAAGTAATGATCCTCTTCTTGGCAGCATTTAGTTCATGGCATTTGACGCAGGTGAAGTTTTCAGAATCGTCCTTCACTGGGATGAGTGTGAACATGTCACATAAAATGCATTTAATGCCTTATGGTCGGCGATAGAGTCAAAGGAGTTTTCACTGCTTTGTGTAGAATCAGGAGAGAACACCCAGAACACCCAGTTCAGACAATTTTCTTCCTAACCAAATAGGCTACTAAAAGGATCCAGGGACAAATCTCGTGGTCCCAGTATTGTGGCTATTCGCGTTGCTGGATCCAAAATAAATAATAAAAACTGGATATAATATATGTCACACCCTGGCCTTAGTTATCTTTGTTTTCATTATTATTTTAGTTAGGTCAGGGTGTGACATGGTGAAGTATGTGTTTTTTGTATTGTCTAGGGCACAGGTGTCAAACTCATTCCACGGGGGGCCGAGTGTCTGCGGGTTTTCGCTCCTCCCTTGTACTTGATTGATGAATTAACATCACTAATTAGTTAGGAACTCCCCACACCTGGTTGTCTAGGGCTTTATTGAAAGGAAAAACCAAAAACCTGCAGACACTAGGCCCTCCGTGGAATGAGTTTGACACCCCTGGTCTAGGGTGTTGTTTGGTTTAGGGGGTTTAGTAGAATAGATGGTTTAATGTTCAGTGTAGGTGTCTAGGAAAGTCTATGGTTGCCTGAATTGGGTCTCAATTAGAGACAGCTGGTTGTTGTTGTCTCTGATTGGGAGCCATATTTAAGGCAGCCATAGGCTTTAGCTGTTTGTGGGTCATTGTATATGTCTAATCTATGTCGAACGTAAGTAGTTTGTGTGTGCACTTGCGTTTGTAGTTTCACGGTCGTTTGTTGTTTTGCTAGTTTGAATAAGTGTTTCGTGTTCCGTCTTCGTATAAATAAAAAGAAGATGTATTCATATCATGCTGCGCCTTGGTCCAATCTCTCTCCCTTCGACGATCGTGACAGAATGACCCACCAAACCCGGATCAAGCAGCATGACAAGCGGCAACAGGATCAAGGCATCAAGGATTCATGGACATGGGAGGAGATATTAGATGGAAAGGGACCTTGGGCACAACCGGGAGAATATCGCCTCCCTCGTGAAGAGCTGGAGGCAGCGAAAGCCGAGAGGAGGCGATATGAGGAGGCAGCACGGAGGCAAGGCTGGAAGCCCGCGAGTACTACCCAAAAATTTCTTGGGGGGGGGCTAAGAGGTAGTGGGCCGAGGGCAGGTAGGAGACCTGCGCCCACTTCCCAGGCTAACCGTGGAGAGCGGGAGTACGGGCGGACACCGTGTTACGCAATAGAGCGCACGGTGTCTCCTGTACGTGTTTATAGCCCGGTGCGGGTTATTCCACCTCCCCGCACTGGTAGGGCTAAATTGGGCATTGAGCCAGGTGCCATGGTGCCGGCTCAACGCGTCTGGTCTCCAGTGCGTCTCCTCGGGCCGGCATACATGGCACCAGCCTTACGCATGGTGTCCCCGGTTCGCCTACATAGCCCGGTGCGGGTTATTCCACCTCCCCGCACTGGTCGGGCGACGGGGAGCATTCAACCAGGTAAGGTTGGGCAGGCTCGGTGTTCAAGGGAACCAGTACGCCTGCACGGTCCGGTATTTCCGGCGCCACCTCCCCGCCCCAGTCCAGTTCCACCAGTGCCTACACCACGCACCAGGCTTCCAGTGTGTCTCCAGAGCCCTGTTCCTCCTCCACGCACTCGTCCTATGGTGCGTATCTCCAGCCCGGTACCACCAATTCCGGCACCACGCACCAAGCCTCCTGTGCGTCTCCAGAGTCCTGTGCATCCTGTTGCTGCTCCCCGCATTAGCCCTGAGATGCGTGTTCCCAGCACGGTACCACCAGTTCCGGCACCACGCACTAGGCCTAATGTGCGTCCCCAGGGTCCAGTATGCCCTGTTCCTTCTCCCCGCACTAGCCTGAAGGTGCGTGTCCTTAGCCCGGTGCCTCCAGTTCCGGCACCACGCACCAGGCCTACAGTGCGCCTATTCCGGCCAGAGCCATCCGTCTGCCCAGTGCCATCTGAGCCATCCGTCTCCCCAGCGCCATCTGAGCCATCCGTCTCCCCAGCGCCATCTGAGCCATCCGTCTCCCCAGCGCCATCTGAGCCATCCGTCTCCCCAGCGCCATCTGAGCCATCCGTCTGCCCAGTGCCGTCTGAGCCATCCGTCTGTCCCGAGCCATTAGAGCCGCCCGTCTGTCACGAGCCGTCAGAGCCGTTAGTCAGTCAGGAGCCGCTAGAGCCATTCGTCAGTCAGGATCTGCCAGAGCCGCCAACCAGACAGGATCTGCCAGAGCCGCCAACCAGACAGGATCTGCCAGAGCCGCCAACCAGACAGGATCTGCCAGAGCCGTCAGCCAGCCATGAGCAGCCAGAGCCGTCAGCCAGCCATGAGCAGCCAGATCCGTCAGCCAGCCATGAGCAGCCAGATCCGTCAGCCAGCCATGAGCAGCCAGATCCGTCAGCCAGCCATGAGCAGCCAGATCCGTCAGCCAGCCATGAGCAGCCAGATCCGTCAGCCAGCCATGAGCTGTCCAGCCAGGATCCGCCAGAGCCGTCCAGCCAAGATCCGCCAGAGCAGTCATCCAGCCAGGATCCGTCCCTCAGTCCGGAGCTGCCGTCCCTCAGTCCGGAGCTGCCCTTTATCCTGGTGCTGCCCCTTATCCTGGTGCTGCCCCTTATCCCGGTGCTGCCCCTTAGTCCGGTGCTGCCCCTTAGTCCGGTGCTGCCCCTTAGTCCGGTGCTACCCCTTAATCCAGTGGGGTTAATGTGGAGGGTGGCCATTTGGAGGAGGCTACGTAAGCGGGTAGTGACTATGGTGGGGTGGGGACCACGACCAGTGCCAGAGCCGCCACCGTGGACAGACGCCCACCCAGACCCTCCCCTAGACTTGATTCTGGTGCGCCCGGAGTTCGCACCTTAAGGGGGGGGTTATGTCACACCCTGGCCTTAGTTATCTTTGTTTTCATTATTATTTTAGTTAGGTCAGGGTGTGACATGGTGAAGTATGTGTTTTTTGTATTGTCTAGGGTGTTGTTTGGTTTAGGGGGTTTAGTAGAATAGATGGTTTAATGTTCAGTGTAGGTGTCTAGGAAAGTCTATGGTTGCCTGAATTGGGTCTCAATTAGAGACAGCTGGTTATTGTTGTCTCTGATTGGGAGCCATATTTAAGGCAGCCATAGGCTTTAGCTGTTTGTGGGTCATTGTATATGTCTAGTCTATGTCGAACGTAAGTAGTTTGTGTGTGCACTTGCGTTTGTAGTTTCACGGTCGTTTGTTGTTTTGTTAGTTTGAATAAGTGTTTCGTGTTCCGTCTTCGTATAAATAAAAATAAGATGTATTCATATCATGCTGCGCCTTGGTCCAATCTCTCTCCCTTCGACGATCGTGACAATATACTAGATTTAAAACGATAGATGTAAAATGAAATAATTATAAAATAATCAGATAATTAAAAGTATTCAAAAAACGTTTGTCGGAAAACCACCACAGCAGTATGGACAGCAATTTGCCTCATTAAACCCAACCCAACCTCGATATGTACAGTACCAGTACCTACTGAATCAAGGGTTTTTCTTTATTTTTACTATTTTCTACATTGTAGAATAATAGTGACGACATCAAAACTATGAAATAACACATATGGAATTATGTAGTAACCAAAAAAGTGTTAAACAAATATATTTATATTTGAGATTCTTCAAACCTTTTGCCTTGATGACAGCTTTGCACACTCTACACACAGTAACCCACAATATCCAAGTGAAAAATATATAAAATACTCTGAAAATGTATTCAAATTAAAACAGTAAAATACCCTATTTGGATAAGTGAAAACCCTGAGTTAACACTTGGAGGAACCATCTTTTGCTTGAATTACAGCCATGAGTCTCTTTGAATACGTCTCTACTAACTTTTCCCTCATAGACTGTGCAATATTTTTTCATTCTTCCTTGCAGAATTGTTCAAGCTCAGTCAAATTGCATGGTGACCGCTCATGGACTGCACTCTTCAAGTCATTCCACAGATTCTCGATGGGATTTAGGTCAAATCAAATCAAATCAAGTTTATTTTATATAGCCCTTCGTACATCAGCTAATATCTCGAAGTGCTGTACAGAAACCCAGCCTAAAACCCCAAACAGCAAGCAATGCAGGTGTAGAAGCACGGTGGCTAGGAAAAACTCCCTAGAAAGGCCAAAACCTAGGAAGAAACCTAGAGAGGAACCAGGCTATGAGGGGTGGCCAGTCCTCTTCTGGCTGTGCCGGGTGGAGATTATAACAGAACATGGCCAAGATGTTCATAAATGACCAGCATGGTCAAATAATAATAATCACAGTAGTTATCGAGGGTGTAGCAAGTCAGCACCTCAGGAGTAAATGTCAGTTGGCTTTTCATAGCCGATCATTAAGAGTATCTCTACCGCTCCTGCGGTCTCTAGAGAGTTGAAAACAGCAGGTCTGGGACAGGTAGCACGTCCGGTGGACAGGTCAGGGTTCCATAGCCGCAGGCAGAACAGTTGAAACTGGAACAGCAGCAAGGCCAGGTGGACTGGGGACAGCAAGGAGTCATCATGCCCGGTAGTCCTGACGCATGGTCCTAGGGCTCAGGTTCTCCGAGAGAGAGAAAGAAAGAGAGAAGGAGAGAATTAGAGAGAGCATACTTAAATTCACACAGGACACCGGATAAGACAGGAGAAGTACTCCAGATACTGTATAACCAACTGACCCTAGCCCCCCGACACATAAACTACTGCAGCATAAATACTGGAGGCTGAGACAGGAGGGGTCAGGAGACACTGTGGCCCCATCTGATGATACCCCCGGACAGGCCCAAACAGGAAGGATATAACCCCACCCACTTTGCCAAAGCACAGCCCCCGCACCACTAGAGGGATATCTTCAACCACCAACTTACCATCCTGAGACAAGGCCGAGTATAGCCCACAAAGATCTCCACCACAGCACAAACCAAGGGGGGGCGCCAACCCAGACAGGAAGATCACGTCAGTAACTCAACCCACTCAAGTGATGCACCCCTCCTAGGGACGGCATGAAAGAGCACCAGTAAGCCAGTGACTCAGCCCCTGTAATAGGGTTAGAGGCAGAGAATCCCAGTAGAGAGAGGGAAACCGGCCAGGCAGAGACAGCAAGGGCGGTTCGTTGCTCCAGAGCCTTTCCGTTCACCTTCACACTCCTGGGCCAGACTACACTCAATCATATGACCTACTGAAGAGATAAGTCTTCAGTAAAGACTTAAAGGTTGAGACCGAGTCTGCGTCTCTCACATGGGTAGGCAGACCATTCCATAAAAATGGAGATCTATAGGAGAAAGCCCTGCCTCCAGCTGTTTGCTTAAACATTCTAGGGACAATTAGGAGGCCTGCGTCTTGTGACCGTAGCATACGTGTAGGTATGTACGGCAGGACCAACTCGGAAAGATAGGTAGGAGCAAGCCCATGTAACGCTTTATAGGTTAACAGTAAAACCTTGAAATCAGCCCTTGCCTTAACAGGAAGCCAGTGTAGGGAAGCTAGCACTGGAGTAATATGATCAAATTTCTTGGTTCTAGTCAGGATTCTAGCAGCCGTATTTAGCACTAACTGAAGTTTATGTAGTGCTTTATCTGGGTAGCCGGAAAGTAAAGCATTGCAGTAGTCTAACCTAGAAGTAACAAAAGCATGGATACATTTTTCTGCATAATATTTGGACAGAAAATTTCAGATTTTTGCAATGTTACGTAGATGGAAAAAGCTGTCCTTGAAACAGTCTTGATATGTTCGTCAAAAGAGAGATCAGGGTCCAGAGTAACGCCAAGGTCCTTCACAGTTTTATTTGAGACGACTGTACAACCATCAAGATTAATTGTCAGATTTAACAGAAGATCTCTTTGTTTCTTGGGACCTAGAACAAGCATCTCTGTTTTGTCCGAGTTTAAAAGTAGAAAGTTTTCAGCCATCCACTTCCTTATGTCTGAAACACAGGCTTCTAGCGAGGGCAATTTTGGGGCTTCACCATGTTTCATTGAAATGTACAGCTGTGTGTCATCCGCATAGCAGTGAAAGTTAACATTATGTTTTCGAATGACATCCCCAAGAGGTAAAATATATAGTGAAAACAATAGTGGTCCTAAAACGGAACCTTGAGGAACACCGAAATGTACAGTTGATTTGGCAGAGGACAAACCATTCACAGAGACAAACTGATATATTTTCGACAGATAAGATCTAAACCAGGCCAGAACTTGTCCATGTAGACCAATTTGGGTTTCCAGTCTCTCCAAAAGAATGTGGTGATCGATGGTATCAAAGGCAGCACTAAGGTCTAGGAGCACGAGGACAGATGCAGAGCCTCGGTCTGACGCCATTTAAAAGGTAATTTACCACCTTCACAAGTGCAGTCTCAGTGCTATGATGGGGTCTAAAACCAGACTGAAGCATTTCGTATACATTGTTTGTCTTCAGGAAGGCAGTGAGTTGCTGTGCAACAGCTTTTTCTAAACTTTTTGAGAGGAATGGAAGATTCGATATAGGCCGATAGTTTTTTATATTTTCTGGGTCAAGGTTTGGCTTTTTCAAGAGAGGCTTTATTACTGCCACTTTTAGTGAGTTTGGTACACATCCAGTGGATAGAGAGCCGTTTATTATGTTCAACATAGGGGGGCCAAGCACATGAAGCAGCTCTTTCAGTAGTTTAGTTGGAATAGGATCCAGTATGCAGCTTGAAGGTTTAGAGGCCATGATTATTTTCATCATTATGTCAAGAGATATAGTACTAAAACACTTAAGTGTCTCTCTTGATCCTAGGTCCTGGCAGAGTTGTGCAGACTCAGGACAGCTGAGCTTTGGAGGAATACGCAGATTTAAAGAGGAGTCCGTAATTTGCTTTCTAATGAACATGATCTTTTCCTCAAAGAAGTTCATGAATTTATTACTGCTGAAGTGAAAGCCATCCTCACTTGGGGAATGCTGCTTTTTAGTTAGCTTTGCAACAGTATCAAAAATAAATTTTGGATTGTTCTTATTTTCCTCAATTAAGTTGGAAAAGTAGGATGATCGAGCAACAGTGAGGGCTCTTCGATACTGCACGGTACTGTCTTTCCAAGCTAGTCGGAAGACCTCCAGTTTGGTGTGGCGCAATTTCCGTTCCAATTTTCTGGAAGCTTGCTTCAGAGCTCGGGTATTTTCTGTATACCAGGGAGCTAGTTTCTTATGACAAATGTTTTTAGTTTTTAGGGGTGCAACTGCATCTAGGATATTGCGCAAGGTTAAATTGAGTTCCTCAGTTAGGTGGTTAACTGATTTTTGTCCTCTGATGTCCGTGGGTAGGCAGAGGGAGTCTGGAAGGGCATCAAGGAATCTTTGTGTTGTCTGAGAATTTATAGCATGACTTTTGATGCTCCTTGGTTGGGGTCTGAGCAGATTATTTGTTGCGATTGCAAACGTAATAAAATGGTGGTCCGATAGTCCAGGATAATGAGGAAAAACATTAAGATCTACAACATTTATTCCATGGGACAAAACTAGGTCCAGAGTATGACTGTGGCAGTGAGTAGGTCCAGAGACATGTTGGACAAAACCCACTGAGTCGATGATGGCTCCAAAAGCCTTTTGGAATGGGTCTGTGAACTTTTCCATATGAATATTAAAATCACCAGAAATTTGAATATTATCTGCTATGACTACAAGGTCCGATAGGAATTCAGGGAACTCAGTGAGGAACGCTGTATATGGCCCAGGAGGCCTGTAAACGGTAGCGATTCAGTGATTGAGTAGGCTGCATAGATTTCATGACTAGAAGCTCAAAAGACGAAAACGTCATTTTTTTTTTGTAAATTTAAATTTGCTATCGTAAATGTTAGCAACACCTCCGCCTTTGCGGGATGCACGGGGGATATGGTCACTAGTGTAACCAGGAGGTGAGGCCTCAAATAACACAGTAAATTCATCAGGCTTAAGCCATGTTTCAGTCAGGCCAATCACATCAAGATTATGATCAGTGATTAGTTCATTGACTATAACTGCCTTTGAAGTGAGGGATCTAACATTAAGTAGCCCTATTTTGAGATGTGAGGTATCACGATCTCTTTCAATAATGGCAGGAATGGAGGAGGTCTTTATCCTAGTGAGATTGCTAAGGCGAACACCGCCATGTTTAGTTTTGCCCAACCTAGGTCGAGGCACAGACACAGTCTCAATGGGGATAGCTGAGCTGACTACACTGACTATGCTAGTGGCAGACTCCACTAAGCTGGCAGGCTGGCTAACAGCCTGCTGCCTGGTCTGCACCCAATTTCATTGTGGAGCTAGAGGAGTTAGAGCCCTGTCTATGTTGGTAGATAAGATGAGAGCACCCCTCCAGCTAGGATGGAGTCCGTCACTCCTCAGCAGGTCAGGCTTGGTCCTGTTTGTGGGTGAGTCCCAGAAAGAGGGCCAATTATCTACAAATTCTATCTTTTGGGAGGGGCAGAAAACAGTTTTCAACCAGCGATTGAGTTGTGAGACTCTGCTGTAGAGCTCATCACTCCCCCTAACTGGGAGGGGGCCAGAGATAATTACTCGATGCCGACACATCTTTCTAGCTGATTTACACGCTGAAGCTATGTTGCGCTTGGTGACCTCTGACTGTTTCATCCTAACATCGTTGGTGCCGACGTGGATAACAATATCTCTATACTCTCTACACTCGCCAGTTTTAGCTTTAGCCAGCACCATCTTCAGATTAGCCTTAACGTCGGTAGCCCTGCCCCCTGGTAAACAGTGTATGATCGCTGGGTGATTCGTTTTAAGTCTAATACTGCGGGTAATGGAGTCGCCATTGACTAGGGTTTTCAATTTGTCAGAGCTAATGTAGGGAAGCTTCGGTGTCTCTGACCCCGTAACGGGAGGAGTAGAGACAAGAGAAGACTCGGCCTCAGACTCCGACTCGCTACTTAATGGGGAAAACCGGTTGAAAGTTTCTGTCGGCTGAATGAGCGACACCAGTTGAGCATTCCTATAGCATTTCCCTCCAGAAGCCATGAGAAAGTTGTCCGGCTGCGGGGACTGTGCGGGGGGGATTTATACTACTATCTGTACTTACTGGTGGCACAGACGCTGTTTCATCCTTTCCTACACTGAAATTACCCTTGCCTAACGATTGCATCTGAAGCTGGGCTCGCAGCACAGCTATCCTCGCCATAAGGCGATCGTTCTCCTGTATATTATGAGTACAGCGACTGCAATTAGAAGGCATCATGTTAATGTTACTACTTAGCTTCGGCTGTTGAAGGTGCTGACGAACCATGTCCAGATAAAGCGTCCGAAGTGAAAAAGTTGAATGAGGGAAAAAAGTTGTGAGGGAAAAACTAAAAATATAAACGGTAATTAAAAAGTAAAAAGTAAAAACCGTAAAGTTGTCAGCTAGCAAAGTAAGGTTGGCAACAAAACGCACAGCAACACGTCTGGTCGGCGCTCTAACTAGGCCACTCAAGGACAATCACCTTCTTGTCCTTCAGCCACTGTACGGTTGCTTTGGCGGTGTGCTTTGGGTCATTGTCATGTTGAAACGTGAACCATCTTCCCATTTTAAACTTCCTGGCAGAGGGCAGCAGGTTCTCCTCAAGAATCTGTCGATATTTTCCACTGTCCATTTTCCCTTCTATCCTGACAAGTGCTCCAGTCCCTGCTGAAGAGAAACTCCCTCACAACAGGATGCTGCCACCACCGTGCTTTACTGTAGGTATGGTGTTCTTTGGGTGGAAAGATGTATTGGGTTTTCGCTAGATATATAATTTTGCGTTCAGGCCAAAAAGTTCATCTGACCACAGCACCTTTTGCCACTTGGCCTCGGAATCTACGATGTGCTTTTTGGCAAAGCTCAAACGAGACTTGACGTGGCTTTTTTTGAGGAGTGTTTTTTTTCTTGCCATCCTCCTATAGAGGCCAGATTTGTGGAGCGCTTGTGATATTGTGGTCACATGCACACATTGACCAGTCTTTGCCATAAAGGCCTGAAGCTCCTTCAAAGTCTCCATTGGCTTCTTGGTAGCCTCTCTGATCAGTCTCCTCCTTGCCCGGTCATCCAGTTTGGAGGGGCGGCCTGATTTATGCAGGGTCTGGGTGGTGCCATACGCCTTCTACTTTTTAATATTGGTCTTAACTGTGCTCCCAGGGATAGACAAAGCCTTTGAAATATTTTTATATCCATCCCGACTTGTGGCTTTCCACAACTTTATCTCATAGATTGTTTGAAAGTGCCTTTCCGCCCATAGTGGATTATTTGCTTTGGAGTCTAACTGCTTTTATTCTGAACAAAGTCACTACAACTGATCACAGATGGAAGCCAATTAGCTTTATTTGTGATATGGAAGGTGGTTGGTTATACCTCCGCAAGTTTTCAATTGCAATTCTAAGGGGGGAGGTGGGGGTTTAACTTATCCAAATACGGTATTTTACTGTTTTACTTGTAATACATTTTCAGAGTTTTTGAGATTTTTTCCCCCCACTTGGATAGTGTGGGTTACTGTGTGTAAATAAAGCCTGAAAAAGTCAGATTTGATGTGTTTTCATTTCAGGCTGTAAGGCAACAAAAGGTGGACATTTTGAAAGGGGGTGGTGACTTTCTATACTCACTATTCAGTGGGTATAGTATTCAGACCCCTTGACTTTTTCCACATTTTGTTACCTTACAGCCTTATTCTAAAATGGATTAAATATGTTTTTTTTCTCAGCAATCTACACACAATACCCCATAATGACAAAGCGAAAAGAGGTTTTTATATGTATGAAAAAACCCAGAAATACTTTATTTGCACACTGTAAGTATTCAGCCCCTTTGCTATGAGACTCGAAATTGAGCTCAAGTATAGAGAAATCCTTGATGAAAACCTGCTCCAGAGCGCTGAGGAGCTCAGACTGAGGCAAAGGTTCACCTTACAACAGGACAATGACCCTAATCTCACAGCCAAGACAACACAGTGGTAGCTTTGGGACAAGTCTCTGAATGTCCTTGAGTGGCCCAGCCAGAGCCTGGACTTGAACCCGATCGAACATCTCTGGAGAGACCTGAAAGTAGCTGTGCAGCAATGCTCCCCATCCAACCTGACAGACCTTGAGAGGATCAGCAGAGAAGAATGGGAGAAACTCCCCAAATACAGGTGTGCCAAGTAGAGGTCGACCGATTATGATTATGATTTTTCCATGCCGATACCGATACCAATTATTGGAGGACCAAAAAAAGCCGGTACCGATTAATCGGCCGATTTTATATATATATATATTTGTAATAATGACAATTATAACAATACTGAATGAACAATTAACACTTTTATTTGAACTTAATATAATACATCAATAAAATCAATTTAGTCTCAAATAAATAATGAAACATGTTCAATTTGGTTTAAATAATGCAAAAACAAAGTGTTGGAGAAGAAAGTAAAAGTGCAATATGTGCCATGTAAAAAAGCTAACGTTTTAGTTCCTTGCTCAGAACATGAGAACATATGAAAGCTGGTGGTTCCTTTTAACATGAGTCTTCAATATTCCCAGGTAAGAAGTTTTAGGTTGTAGTTGTTATCGGACTATTTCTCTCTATACCATTTGTATTTCATATACCTTTGACTATTGGATGTTCTAATAGGTACTTTAGTATTGCCAGTCTAATCTTGGGAGTTGATATGCAGCGCAATGCTTGAAGCATTGCGAAGAGCTGCTGGCTAACGCAGTAAAGTGCTGTTTGAATAAATGCTTACGAGCCAGCCTGCTGCTGCCTACCACCGCTGAGTCAGACTGCTCTATAAAATCATAGACTTAATTATAATATAATAACACACAGAAATACGAGCCTTAGGTCATTAACATGGTAAAATCCGGAAACTATAATTTAGAAAACAAAACATTTATTCTTTCAGTGAAATAAGGAACCGTTACGTATTTTATCTAACGAGTGGCGTCCATAAGTCTAAATATTGCTGTTACATTGCACAACCTTCAATGTTATGTCATAATTACGTAAAATTCTGGCAAATTAGTTCGCAACGAGCCAGGCGGCCCAAACTGTTGCATATACCCTGACTGCGTGCAATGAACGCAAGAGAAGTGACACAATTTCCCTAGCTTAATATTCCCTGCTAACATGAATTTCTTTTAACTAAATATGCAGGTTTAAAAATATATACTTCTGTGTATTGATTTTAAGGAAGGCATTGATGTTTATGGTTAGGTACATTCGTGCAACAATGGTGCTTTTTTCGCAAATTACGCTTTTGTTAAATCATCCCCCGTTTGGCGAAGTTGGCTGTCTTTGTTAGGAAGAAATAGTCTTCACACAGTTCGCAACGAGCCCTGACTCTGTTGTACAGAACGCAAGAGAAGTGACACAATTTAAAAGAAATTCATGTTAGCAGGCAATATTAACTAAATATGCAGGTTTAAAAATATATACTTGTGTATTGATTTTAAGAAAGGCGTTGATGTTTATGGTTAGGTACACATTGGTGCAACGACAGTGCTTTTTTCGCAAATGCGCTTGTTAAATCACCCGTTTGGCGAAGTAGGCTGTGATTCAATGATAAATTAACAGGCACCGCATCGATTATATGCAACGCAGGACAAGCTAGATAAACTAGTAATATCACCAACCATGTGTAGTTAACTAGTGATTATGTTAAGATTGATTGTTTTTTATAAGATACGTTTAATGCTAGCTAGCACCTTACCTTGGCTCCTTGCTGCACTCGCATAACAGGTAGTCAGCCTGCCACGCAGTCTCCTCGTGGGGTGCAATGTAATCGGCCATGATCGTTGTCGATTTCCGATTGTTATGAAAACTTGAAATCGGCCATAATTAATTGTCCAATCCGATTAATCGGTCGACCTCTAGTGGCAAGCTTGTACCGTCATACCCAAGAAGACTTGATGCTGTAATTGCTGCCAAAGGTGCTTCAACAAAGTACTGAATAAAGGGTCTGAATACTTATGTAAATTTGATATTTCAGTTTATTTTTATAATTTTTTTTGCAAAGAAATTCTAAAAAGCTGTTTTTGCTTTGTCATTATGGGGTATTTTGTGTAGATTGATGAGGAAAAAAACATATACGTATATTTTTTTGAGCTCTTTTTCTCCCCAATTTCAAGGTATCCAATTGGTAGGTCGAGAGCCGTGCGTCCTCCGAAACACAACCCAGCCAAGCCGCACAGCTTCTTGACACAACGCCCGCTTAACTCGGAAGCCAGCCACACCAATGTGTCGGAGGAAACACCGTACACCTGGCGACTGTGTCAGCGTGTATGAGCCCGGCCTGCCACAGGAGTTGCTAGAGTGCGATGGGACAAGGACATCCCTGCCAGCCAAACCCTCCCCTAACCCAGACGACACTGGGCCAATTGTGTGCCACCCCATGGGTCTCCTGGTCGCGGCCGGCTGCGAAAAAGCCTGGAGTCGAACCAGGATCTCTTGTGGCACAGCTAACAACTGCAATGCAGTGCCTTAGACCACTGCACCACTCGGGAGCCTATTGGTTAACTGTTTAACTAACTATTTAGCAGTGTTATGGCTTGGGGGTTGAAGCTGTTCAGGGTTCTGTTGGTTCCAGACTTGGTGAATCGGTACTGCTTGCCGTGTGGTAGCAGAGAGAACAGTCTTGACTTGGGTGGCTGGAGTCTTTGACAATTTTTAGGGCCTTCCTCTGAAATAGAGGTCCTGGATGGCAGGGAGCTTGGCCCCAGTGATATACTGGGCTGTACACACTACCCTCTGTTGGTGTGTGTGGACCATAATTCCTTAGTGATGTGGAACCGAGGAACTTGAAGCTCTCACCCTGCTCCAATACAGCTTCCTGGATGTGGATGGGGGCATGCTCTGACCCTCTGTTTCCTATAGTCCACGATCAGCTTCTTTGTCTGGCTGATGTTGAGGGAGTGGTTGTTGTCATCGGTGATCAGGTTTACCACCGTTGTGTTGTCTGCAAACTTAATGATAGTGTTGGAGTCATGTGTGGCCACACAGTCGGGTGAACAGGGAGTACAGGAGGGGACTAAGCACGCATCCCTGAGGGGCCCCCGTGTTGAGGGTCAGCGTGGCGGATGTGTTGTTGCCTACCCTCAACACCTGGGGCGGCCCGCTAGGAAGTCCAGGATCCAGTTGCAGAGGGAGGTGTTTCATTTCTGGGTCCTTAGCTTAGTGATGAGCTTGGAGGGCACTATGGTGTTGAACGCTGAGCTGTTGTGAATGAACAGCATTCTCACGTAGGTGTCCAGGTGGGAAAGGTTACTGTATATAGCCTGTCTTTTTACTGTTGTTTTATTTCTTTACTTACCTATTGTTCACCTAATACCTTTTATGCACTATTGGTTAGAGCCTGTAATTAAGCATATCACTTTAAGGTCTACACCTGTTGTATTCGGCGCACGTGACAAATAAACTTTGATTTGATTTGAAAGGGCAGTGTGGAGTGCAATAGAGATTGCGTCATCTTTGGATCTGTTGGGGCGGTATGACAATTGGAGTGGGTCCAGAGTGTCTGGGATGATGGCGTTGATGTGAGCCATGACCAACCTTTTTAAGCATTAAGTCATGGCTATAGATGTGAGTGCTACGGGGTGATAGTCATTTAGGCAGGTTACCTTGGCATTCTTGGGCACAGGGACTATGGTGGTCTGCTTGAAACATGTAGGTATTACAGACTGGGTCAGGGAGAGGTTGAAAATGTCAGTGAAGACACTTGCCAGCTAGTTAGCACATGGTATGAGTAAGGGTTCTGGTAATCCGCCTCTAGTTGCACAGGTGACATGCTGGCAAAAATTGTGTAAAACGGATTTCAGTTTACCTGCATTAAAGTCACCGGCCACTAGGAGCGCCACCTCTGAATGAGCATTTTTTTGTTTACTTACAGCTCGTTGAGTGCGGTCTTAGTGCCAGTATCGGATTGTGGTGGTAAATAGCCAGCTATGAAAAATATAGATGATATAAAAAATATAGATAAAAACTGGTCTACAGCTTATCATGAGGTATTATAACTCAGGCGTGCAGAACCTCGAGACTTCCTTGATATTAGAGATTGTGCACCAGCTGTTGTTAACAAAGAGACACAGTTTCCCCTATGCCACCGTTCTCTCCTGCCGATGTAAAGATAGGATATTACAGTTCTTTAGATCACGTTGATAGGATAGTCTCGAACAGAGCTCATCCAGTTTATTCTCCAGTGAGTGAACATTCACCAGTAGAAGAGAGTGTAGAGGCGCTTTATCCACTCTCCAATGTAGTTTCGTCAGGTATCCCTCACGCCGGCTTCTATAGCGCCGTCTCCTCCTTCTTCGAGGGTCGGGGATTTCGGCCTGGTCCAGGATAATCAATATGTCTTTCCAAGAAGCCTTATTAAAACCGGAATACACTACAATTTGCATTTCCTGCTGCGTAGGAAAATGATCTGCAACAACAGAGTGATCAAATTAAGAGAGGACATCTTTATTGATTGCTTGCTAGTCATTCAGACACTTGCTTAATTTTCTGAAAGAAGGTCGCTCCTTTCTTTCACAGTTTGGCAACAACAGCACTTGTCGTCTTTGATAGGAAGTCATTGTTCCATATACTGTGTATGCCTACAATACTTGGGCAACAGATCTGAGGGAGAAAATATAAATGCAATGAATGCCTCTGTCATATATACTACTATGTACAGTAACTGACTGCCAGTTACACTGATGTGCCATAAAGGAAAAAACAAGGCTACAAAGGAGGTTAATCTGATTCGTGGGCATGGAGTCATGTTATAACAGTTCTCCAATGGTGTCATGCGTGTTAACATGGTTGGAGTCAGATGAGTTGCATTGCCAGCATCTTCCTCTATTACTTTTACACCCATGGCCCTAACAGTGTGGTTTGTGTTTGTGCTTTATGTGTGTGACCTTATTGCACATGGAGCTTCTAAAGGTCCCCTCTGCTCCTGAGAGAATTACTGTGTGCTCATAGCGTCATCAGAACCCAAGCATGAAATATTTGATGCGATATTCCTTATATGAAGCACTAGATCGAGGGCCACCCTGACTAGATTTACACAGGATTTTCAAAACCATATCGCAATCAAGGATCAATTGTGTCTAGACAAGGGATGTAGAATGAAAAGTCAGAAAGGCAAGCATAAACCATTCACACCTTTTAATCTTAGGGATAGGCGTCCAGCTAGCGGGACAGAAGCCGACAACATCCGGTGAAATTGGAGGGCGCGCAATTCAAATAAATAATCGTAATATTAAACATTCATGAACATACAAGTATCTTATATCATTTAAAATCTTAAATTCTTGTTAATCTAACTGCGTTGTCCGATTTCAAAAAGGCTTTACGGCGAAAGCATACCATGCGATTGTCTGAGGACGGTGCCCCATATCAACATATTTTTCAACCAGCACAGGCTTCAAAATCACAAATAGCGATTAAAGAAATCATTTACTTTTGAAGATCTTCCTCTGTTTGCAATCCCAAGGGTCCCAGCTACAACACGAATGGTCGTTTTGTTAGATAAAATCCTTCTTTATATCCCCAAAAGTCAGTTTATTTGGCGCCATCAATTTGAGTAATCCACTCGTTCAACATGCAGACAAAGGAGTCCAAAAAGCTACCCCTAATCTTCGTCCGAACAAGTCAAACAACGTTTCTATTTAATCCTCAGGTACTCTAAAATGTAAATAAACTATAATATTTCATACGGAAAGTAGTATGTTCAATAGGAAAGGAAAATTAGTAAGCACGTGCCCTCTGCCTCGCCCGCCGTAAGACTGATATTGTTCCAGTGCTCTTCTCACAAAAACTCCAAATACTTGTTCGTTTTTCAAAAAACAAGCCTGAAACCTTGAATAAAGACTGTTGACATCTAGTGGAATATTAAGTTCTGCTTTTCTGATGTATCAAATACTTATGTCATGCAATAAAATGCAAATGAATTACTTAAAAATCATACAATGTGATTTTCTGGATTTTTTTTTAGATTCCGTCTCTCACAGTTGAAGTGTACCTATGATAAAAATTACAGACCTCTACATGCTTTGTAAGTAGGAAAACCAAAATCGGCAGTGTATCAAATACTTGTTCTCCCCACTGTACATAGAAACAATAGGTTCCTATAGGAGCCTGGGAGCTCAAATTGTTTTTTGGGGGGGATTTCCTTCAAATTTTTGCCTGCCATATCAATTCTGTTATAGTCTCAGATTTTATTTTAACAGTTTTAGAAATTTCAAAGTGTTTTCTATCCAATGCTACCAATTATATGCATATCCTTGCTTCTGGGCCTGAGTAACATGTAGTTTACTTTGGGCACGTCATATTTTAGCAATATTTCAGCAAATCAGGGGGTAGCCCTACCTGGGACTCGAACCCAGGTACAGTGACGGTCAAGCCAACACCTTAACCGTTATACCAAGAGGACCAAAACACTTGTTGAGGTCACTAGGAGTTAGGTTAAAGTAGCAACTTTACCTCCTTTCTTCAGGAGAGTGTGTCCCCACGCTTCTCTATACCAAGTTCTTTACGTGTACACGCCACTCAGATGGCCTCACAGGCACCATCCCACTTCTGACACCAGTGTAACAAATTCAGGGGGAAGCCCCAACTGGGATTCAAACCCAGGTCCAATAACTGCCAAGCCAACGCATTAACTGTTACACCAAGAGGTCCTAAACCCTTGATGAGGTTGCTAGGTGTTGGGTTAAGGTCGCTATAATATAATGAAAATACACTTTAACAGCAATAGTATTGAACACTGTACATTACAATGACCAATACTTAAGGCGTTAATGAACATGAATTGTCATGTTATCTCAAGATGAATGCCCTAATGGTATGAAATGACTGTCTTATACTCAGTGAGTAGCCTACAAGCAAATGTTTATTGTGTCAGTAATCATCTGGATTTCCTTCTTTGACAGGATATGTCTGGACTGGTGGGGTGGTTTGGAACATGAAATTAGATATTGTCACGTTCGTCATAATGAGGAGACCAAGGCGCAGCGTGGTAAGCGAACATAACTCTTTAATAAAAGAGAGAACACTGAACAGAACTAAACAAAACAACAAAACGAACCACGAAGCAATATGGCTAGGGCAGAACAGGCAACTAAACATAGAATAACAACCCACAAAATACCCAAGGAATATGGCTACCTAAATATGGTCCCCAATCAGAGACAACGATAAACAGCTGCCTCTGAGAACCAATCTAGGCAACCATAGACATAAAAACACCTAGACTAAAAAAAAAACTAGACATACAAAAACCCCTAGACAATACAAAAACTAAACAAACCACCCTTGTCACACCCTGACCTAACCAAATAATAAAGAAAACAAAGATAACTAAGGTCAGGGCGTGACAGTACCCCCCCCCCCCCCCAAAGGTGCGGACTCCCGGCCGCAAACCTAAACCTATATGGGAGGGTCTGGGTGGGCATCTAACCTGGACGCCGCCCCCCATCTTTACCCTGGTCCCTCCGCCTTTGTTGAGCTGAACCGTGGCTCATCGCGGAGGCTTTGGACTGTGGACTGTGGAGACCCCGGGCTGGGGACCGTCGCCGGAGACCCCGGGCTGGGGACCGTCGCCGGAGGTTCCGGACTGTGGCCCGTCGTTGGAGGTTCCGGACTGTGGCCCGTCGTTGGAGGTTCCGGACTGTGGCCCGTCGTTGGAGGTTCCGGACTGTGGCCCGTCGTTGGAGGTTCCGGACTGTGGCCCGTCGTTGGAGGCTCTGGACTGTGAACTGTCGCCGGACGCTCTGGACTGGGTACTGTCGCCGGATGCTCTGGACTGGGTACTGTCGCCGGACTCAGGGCGAGTGCGAGGAGCAGGAACAGGGTGTACTGGACCCTGGAGGCGCACTGGAGGCCTGGTGCGTAGTGCCGGAACTGGTGGTACCGGGCTGGGGACACGCTCCTCAGGGCAAGTGCGAGGAGCAGGAGCAGGGCGTACTGGACCCTGGAGGCGCACTGGAAGCCTGGTGCGTGGTGCCGGAACTGGTGGTACCGGGCTGAGGACACGCACCTCAGGGCGAGTGCGGGGAGGAGGAACAGGACGTACTGGACTCTGGAGGCGCACTGGAAGCTTGGTGCGTGGTGTCAGTACTGGTGGTACTGGGCTGGTGACACACACCTCAGGGCGAGTGCGGGGAGCTGGCACAGGACGTACTGGACTGTGGAGGCGTACTGGAGGTCTGGAGTGTAGAGCTGACACAACCCGTCCTGGCTGGATGTTTATAGTGCAGGGCGCTGGCACAGGACGCACTGGGCTGTGCAGACTCACCGGAGACACAGTACGCAAAGCCGGCGCAGGATATCCTGGTCCAAGGAGGTACACTGGAGACCAGGACCGCTGGGCCGGCACCCTCCTCCCTGGCTGGATGCCCATTCTAGCCCGGCCAATGCGAGGAGCTGGAATAGAGCGCAGGAGACATCGTGCGCTCCACCGCATAACATGGTGCCTGACCAGTAACGCTCCCCACAGTAAGCACGAGGAGTTGGCTCAGGTCTCCGACCTGACTCGTGCAATCTCCTCGTGTGCCCCCCCCCCCAAAAAAATCTTGGGGCTGCCTCTTGGGCTTTCGTGCCAGCCGTGAATCCTCATATCGTCGCCGTTCCTCCTGTGCTATCTCCACCTGATTCCATGGCAGGGTCTTGTCCCCTGCCATTACTTCCTCCCAGGTCCAGGATGTTCACCACTCCTCTTTCTCCCGGGTCCAAAATGTCCACTCCTCTTTAGCACGCTGCTTGGTCCTTTTTTTGGTGGGTTGTTCTCACGTTCGTCATAATGAGGAGCCCAAGGCGCAGCGTGGTAAGTGAACATAACTCTTTAATAAAAGAGAGAACTAAAGAAATCAACAAAACGTCAGGAACCGTTAATGACCTCATTAACATGGAGACAGTGATGCATTCACTTTTAACACTATTTCCTCAGCAATCTGCAGACAGTCTCGTCTGGGAAGGGGGGATAGTGAGCCCTAATTCATGAATGCAATCATGGGTGGCTTTACCTTTTAAAGGTAAGGTACCCAACTGAATATTACATACAAACATTTTAGTGGTTGGCAGGACAACTAAAGAGGTCACTTAGTAATAACTGACAAAGAAGTGAATTTCATGTCCAAAATATCTAAACTAGTGTTTTCCAAGTGTAAGGTCAGAGGGCTGACTGGCTCGATTGTGTCTTGTTTACATAGTGGGTCACACAAGAAAACCCCAAAAAGCTTTAGGCGGGTCACAGCACAAAAGCGTTTGAGGAACTGCTTCTCTACACACCTGAAAGACAGTGGAGAATAGTGGTGGTTCAGATTCTTGAAGTTCCAGGGCAAACTTTGTTTAGTTGCTTGCTGAGATATGTGTAAATGAAAAGCTTACATTATGTATCACTGTAATATTTCGGCACAATATTTGCTCTCTCGTGTCATTTAAATTGAGCGTTTTCATTACTGAGAGATCTCTGGTGGTTCTAGCCAATATTTAATTAGACTCAGGCTGCATCACAAATGCACATTCATGAGTGCTCTGCTCTGCTCCCTCCCAAAATTACTATACTTCTTCCTCCAATGCTTCATTGAGGTTTGTGTTCTATAACTTGGATAGTTATTGGCAATCTATCATCCAATTTTCTTTTGCAGCTCTCAAAATGTAAATGGGAAAGATGTAATAAAATGAAAGGGGGGTAACTATGTCAGATCCGTGATAGCACATCAGTGGATCATATACAATATCTGAATTTATTCTAGAATTAGGCTCCTGAATTGCATAAGAAAGTACTTCCTGAGCATTCCTTTGTTCACCTGTTTAGGGACTGGATATGTTAACTAGCTATTTAGCTAAATCTAGTACAATGCATCACATTTCTTGTGAAATGTTTGTTTTAATTGCGTAGGCCCTGTGAAATAAATCCAGAGGGGTAAGTAAGGACACTGAACTGCATTGTGAGCATAGTGAGGCAGTGATGTTGTGGGTAAGCTGTTCCAACCATAGGGAAATCAACACAATAAAAAAATGATGGGGCACTTTGAGGTCAATTGTATGGAGTCCTAACAGCCAATGGATATGGCTTAGACCTGTGGTTGTGATGGGCAAACCCCTACCTCTTAAAAGCATTTTATATGCCAGTCACATAAAAGGCTTGATGGAAGAGGGGGACACTAATCTGAATAGGTCACGTGCTGTTAAACTGTAAGAGCATGGCCAACCTCTACTTCCAGTTACCATGGCTCTGGAATTTCCTGGGCATTTTCAATTTCCTCCAGAGGACCTGGCCCAACAGAGTGAATTACACTGGGATCACTTTGGGACAATCAGGTTAATTAAATGAGGATGTGCTGGTAATTGTGAAATATCCTCGTCCATTTTAGGAAAGCACTGCCTCGACACAGGAGCCAAATTCAGAGCAGGCTGCCACACTAATGTGTCATTCCCCTCAGATGACAATGTAATCAGACATTTCAGACAAGCGTGAAAACCGGACTCCCTGCTTTTAATGGATTCTGGGGAAATAAGCCCCTCTCAGTCAGAAGGCACTGACACTTATCTTACAAACAGGGAGGGACCATGCGAAATGTAGATGCCCTGATCTTTTCCTTCTCAGGGAGTGTGGGTGGATGTCAAGAAGAAGTAAGCCTTTACCTTCTGCAATTAATTATATTTCAATAATGATTGAATGGTGTTCGAAGGAATTTACTTACTCAACTGTATGGTAGAACCACAGCAGTCAGCTTCATACAAATCAGAGCTCTTCATTTCATTAGGTTCCTGACAGGTCACTTTACTTTCAACTGATTATTGCTTTGGCAAAGGCACAGTACAGTTTGACTGAAATTATGGAGTACTTTTTAGAAAGGCTTGCAATTTTACAAAGTTAATCTGTCATCACTTTTGATAAGATTGGTTTTGCATTCCAAGAGACTTCATAAATGTTTTTATTCAATCTGAAGTGCAGACATTGAAAATGACAAAGATTGTATTGGAATCAAATTAATTGCTGCTCAGTAAATAATTATACTCTATATATTATCATGAAGCCCCAATGTTTCAATAGAGACATTTCATTTCAAAGACAGAATAACTTGAGTTTGAAAGAGAGCTTATTTTGTGATTGGGCAATGGATGTTGTTGGGTGAGCTTCATGAGCTCTGTGACAACTGGCCTGCATAATTAATACATACAGTAAATTGAATGATGGTTTCACAGTATACTGTATGTCCCCTTACTTGAGTGCGAAGGTCATTGTAACATCTGTCATTGCCGCTTGGCTCATCTCAAGATATACTTGAAGTGACAGTGAAATACAAAGGAGGAGGCTAAACGCATTTTCTATCCTTCAACACTGCAGGTCAGGGCACTTCTGAAGGGTAAAGACACAATTACTTATTTCCTCATGAAATAGCCTAATTTCAAGTTGCATGCCCAACATTGCATGAGGCAATCTCATGCTCAAGAGTCAAATGGTTTCTGTGTACATTTGGGGCAACTTTTTCCCTGGTTACTCCACAGTGTTAATGGTAGCATAGCTAGGATGATTTCCTGATGATGTCGACAGCAGCCCATTTCAGCAGTTTCAATTAATTTTCTGATGATAGGAGTGGCATTGCATCGAGGGAGCCTTTTGGTTGACTTATCCCTGACCAGTGACCTTCTATAGTCTGTTTATATCATCAATGCTTGTTGATTATGTGATTAGATTCCTGAGCAGTGCCAGGCTGATGCTTCACTCTGAGTAAACACGTATCAAGACAGAGGGATTTTCAATTGATTCACTCAGGGCTTGATTTAAGGAAGGCAGAGCATGACCCAACATAATCATCTGATTTTGTCTGACAGCGGGTAAGCCCCTGCAGGTTGGAGATATTAAATCCATTTGAGTGAAATGAGTCAACCTTGTTTCCTCAGAGATTATTTTCAATTTTGGAGCTTTGTTGATTCCACAATAGTTTACACCTAATTCATAACATATCCTAATTCATAACATAGTGATGATACAGGGTAATGGCAGACACAGTGATAGAGAAGGTAAAGAAAGCTATTGCTATTCTGGCTGCTATCAAGTTTTTAAAAATGTATTTAACTAGGCAAGTCAGTTAAGAACAAATTCTTATTTACAATGACAGCCTACCCCGGCCAAACCCGGACGACGCTGGGCCAATTGTGCACTGCCCTATGGGACTCCCAATCATGGTCGGATGTGATGCAGCCTGGATTTGAACCGGGGACCAGGGAGCCCAATTATGGAGTGGAGCAAGGTACCTCAGACAGAGGTGTAACTCTAGCAAGTTACTTACTCTACAATAGAACTTAATTAGATAGCCCAGATACTGTACGGGCACATAATATTAGTAAATCACATCGTTTAAGTTCCTTCAATGATGCTGTCTTGTGGCTTGTTGTTTTGGTTAAATCCATTCTGTTCTGCCAAGAGACAAACCCTTGACTTTGTATTGCATTAGACATCATCTGACATAATCTTGCCTCCTTAAAATATATTAAAATGTCCCTCCTTTCTCAAAATAGATGACAGCCCACTATCTCTTCCCTCAGAGGGGAAGTTTAGCATAGATCCCATGGGCCTGTAGCAGCTTTAGCCAACTGCTCATTTTTACACTTTATTATCACAAGGGATTTTTTTAAACCTTGAAATAAAATACAAACTTAATTCGCAGTATCCATGCTGTTTCAAGACATGCTGTTCCAATGCTAACTATATTTCACACTTCCGACCCATGAGAAAGTCATGACAAAGTTTCAATTGGTTTCATGGGCCCAGTGTTCTGAGCAGAGCCCCCTACCAGCGCTTAATATTTCAGTGCTCATGCATTTTTCATCCATCAACTGCATCCTTCCAGGCGCTCCTCTTGGAGAATGAGGTTTATGGTGGAGACGTAAAGGTGAAGAAGTAATTTAGTGAATCGGTTGCATGAAAGACAACAATCAAAGCTGCTGCCTAAAGGCACTATCTGTGCAATCCATCTGTTTGTGCAGTTGCTCAGATTTGATTTTAGAGCTCAAGCTCTCTGATGGGGAGGCTCCTGGTACTTATGTCTGTCTCATCAGCTGTCATAGAAATGACTTGAACCTTGAACCTGCCTCTGCTGTTGGCTAAAGGTCTCAGCTCACTGTATGGTGGTGTTAGGCTATTCTGTATAGTGGTGGTAGGCTATTCTGTATAGTGATGGTAGGCTATTCTGTAAAGTGGTGGTAGGCTATTCTGTATAGTGGTGGTAAGCTATTCACTATAGTGGTGGTGTCACGCCCTGATCTGTTTCACCTGTCCTTGTGCTTGTCTCCACCCCCTCCAGGTGTCGCTTATTATCCCTGGTGTATTTATCCCTGTGTTTCCTGTCTCTCTGTGCCAGTCCGTCTTGTTTGTCAAGTCAACCAGTGTTTGTGTGTCTCAGCTCCTGCTTTTCCCAGTCTCTCTTTTGCTGCCCTCCTGGTTTTGACCCTTGCCTGTCCTGACTCTGAGCCCGCCTGCCTGACCACTCTGCCTGTCCTGACCTCGAGCCTGCCTATCGCCTTGTACTGTTTGGACTCTGACCTGGTTTATGAACTCTCGCCTGTACCCGACCTGCCTTTTGCCTACCCCTTTTATTATAATAAATATTGGAGCTCAACCATCTGCCTCCTGTGTCTGCATTTGAGTCTCACCTTGTGCCCTTATATGTGGTAGTAGCAACACCTCACGGCACAACACCTCTCCCCCATGTGACCTACTTGTGTGTGTGTAACTGATAGATGCACACGCACATTAAATGTTAATGTTTTTAAATGTATGTACACTACTGTTCAAAAGTCTGGGGTCACAGAAATGTCCTTGTTTTTGAAAGAAAAGCACTTTTTTTTTGTCCATTAAAATAACATCAAATTGATCAGAAATACAGTGTAGACATTGTTAATGTTGTAAATGACTATCGTAGCTGGAAACAGCAGATTTTTTATGGAATATCTACATAGGCGTACAGAGGCCCATTATCAGCAACCATCACTCATGTGTTCCAATGGCACATTGTGTTAGCTAATCCAAGTTTATCATTTTAAAGTTTATCATTAGAAATCCCTTTTGCAATTATGTTAGCACAGCTGAAAACTGTTTTCCTGATTTAAAGAAGCAATAAAACTGGCCTTCTTTAGACTAGTTGAGTATCTGGAGCATCAGCATTTATAGGTTCGATTACAGGCTCAAAATGTCCAGAAACAGAACTTTCTTCTGAAACTCGTCAGTCTATTTTTGTTCTGAGAAATAAAGGCTATTCCATGTGAGAAATTGCCAAGAAACTGAAGATCTCGTACAGCGCTGTGTACTACTCTGTAACGATGTGCGCTGAGAGTCGGGAAGCAAGTTCAGGGAGTGAGTGCTTTAATAAATAAACGTAACATAATACAAAACAAGAACCACGAACTAGAGGTCGACCGATTAATCGGAATGGCCGATTAATCGGAATGGCCGATTAATTAGGGCCGATTTCAAGTTTTCATAACAATCGGAAATCGGTATTTTTGGACACCGATTTGGCCGTTTTTTTTTTTTTTACACCTTTATTTAACTAGGCAAGTCAGTTAAGAACACATTCTTATTTTCAATGACGGCCTAGGAACGGTGGGTTAACTGCCTTGTTCAGGGACAGAACGACAGATTTTTACCTTGTCAGCTCGGGGATTCAATCTTGCAACCTTACAGTTAACCAGTCCTACGCTCTAACCACCTGCCTCTCATTGCACTCCACGAGGAGCCTGCCTGTTACGCGAATGCAGTAAGAAGCCAAGGTAAGTTGCTAGCTAGCATTAAACTTATCTTATAAAAAACAATCAATCAATCAATCATAACCACTAGTTAAACTAGTAATATCATCAACCATGTGTAGTTATCTAGCGTGTCCTGCGTTGCATATAATCGATGCAGTGCGCATTCGCGGAAAAAGGACTGTCGTTGCTCCAACGTGTACCTAACCATAAACATCAATGCCTTTCTTAAAATCAATACACACAAGTATATATTTTTAAACCTGCATATTTAGCTAAAAGAAACCCAGGTTTGCAGGCAATATTAACCAGGTGAAATTGTGTCACTTCTCTTGCGTTCATTGCACGCAGTCAGGGTATATGCAACAGTTTGGGCAGCCTGGCTCATTGCGAACTAATTTGCCAGAATTTTATGTAATTATGACAACATATTGATGATTGGTGGTACAATGTAACAGGAATATTTAGACTTATGGATGCCACCCGTTAGATAAAATACGGAACGGTTCCGTATTTCACTGAAATAATAAACGTTTTGTTTTCGAAATGATAGTTTCCGGATTCGACCATATTAATGACCTAAGGCTTGTATTTCTGTGTGTTATTATGTTATAATTAAGTCTATGATTTGATAGAGCAGTCTGACTGAGCGGTGGTAGGCAGCAGCAGGCTCGTAAGCATTCATTCAAACAGCGCTTTCGTGCATTTTGCCAGCAGCTCTTCACTCAGCTTCAAGCATTGCGCTCTTTATGACTTCAAGCCTACCAACTCCCGAGATTAGGCTGGTGTAACCGATGTGAAATGGCTAGCTAGTTCGCGGGGTGCGCGCTAATAGCGTTTCAAACATCACTCGCTCTGAGACTTGGAGTAGTTGTTCCCCTTGCTCTGCATGGGCTGCGGCTTTTGTGGAGCGATGGGTAACGCTGTTTCGAGGGTGCCTTAGCCTTAGGTCAAAGCTAACGTTTAAGTTCTTTGCTCAGAACATATGAAAGCTGGTGGTTCCTTTTAACATGAGACTTCAATATTCCAAGGTAAGAGGTTTTAGGTTGTAGTTAATATAGTATTTATAGGACTATTTCTCTATGTATTCCATATACCTTTGACTATTGAAGTCTCATGTTTAAAGGAACCACCAGCTTTCATATGTTCTCATGTTCTGAGCAAGGAACTTAAACATTAGCTTTTTTACA
Source organism: Salvelinus namaycush (assembly GCF_016432855.1). Classification (NCBI taxonomy): domain Eukaryota; kingdom Metazoa; phylum Chordata; class Actinopteri; order Salmoniformes; family Salmonidae; genus Salvelinus; species Salvelinus namaycush. Next base: position 33,012,694 of record NC_052327.1, read on the forward strand.
TGGCACATATTGCACTTTTACTTTCTTCTCCAACACTTTGTTTTTGCATTATTTTAACCAAATTGAACATGTTTCATTATTTATTTGAGGCTAAATAGATTTTTATTGATGTATTATATTAAGTTAAAATAAGTGTTCATTCAGTATTGTTCTAATTGTCATTATTACAAATAAATAAATAAAAATCGTCCGATTAATCGGTATTGGCTTTTTTTGGTCCTCCAATAATCGGTATCGGTATCGGAGTTGAAAAATCATAATCGGTCGACCTCTACCATGAACGCACAGACCAGAAACAATAATGCCTGGGGAAAGAACCAAAGGGAGAGACATATATAGGGAAGGTAACCAGGGAAGTGATAGAGACCAGGTGAGTCTGATGACGCGCAGGTGTACGTAATGATGGTAACAGGTGTGCGCCATAATGAGAAGCCTGGTGACCTAGAGGCTGGAGAGGGAGCACATGTGACATACTCCTTTCACAGAACAGCACAAACTGGCCCTAACCAGAATAGAAAGAGGAGTGGGGGGCCCCGGTGCACAACTGAGCAAGAGGACAAGTACATTCGAGTGTCTAGTTTGAGAAAGAGACACCTCACAAGTCCTCAACTGGCAGCTTCATTAAATAGTACCCGCAAAACACCAGTCTCAACGTCAACAGTGAAGATGCGACTCCGGGACGCTGGCCTTAGCTTCTCTTTCTATTCTGGTTAGGGCCAGTTTGCACTGTTCTGTGAAGGGAGTTGTACACAGATCTTCAATTTCTCACAACAAGAATAGACTGACGAGTTTCATTAGAAAGTACTTTGTTTCTGGACATTTTGAGCCTGTAATCGAACCCACAAATTCTGATGCTCCAGATACTCAACTAGTCTAAAGAAGGCCAGTTTAATTGCTTCTTTAATCAGGACAACAGTTTTCAGCTGTACTAGCTGGCAGCATTCGCGCAAAACTGAACGTGCGAACCACTGCTTTTAATCAGGGCAAGGTGGACGGAAACATGACCGAATACAAACAGTGTAGCTATTCCCTCCGCAAGGCAATCAAACAAGCTAAGCGTCAGTACAGAGACAAAGTGGAGTTGCAATTCAGCGGCTCAGACACGAGAGGTGTGTGGCAGGGTCTACAGTCAATCACGGACTACAAAAGAAAAACCAGCCCCGTCGCGGATCAAGATGCCTTGCTCCCAGACAGACTAAACAACTTTTTTGCTCGCTTTGAGGACAATACAGTGCCACTGACACGGCCCGCTACCAAAACCTGCGGGCTCTCCTTCACTGTAGCCAACGTGAGTAAAACATTTAAACGTGTTAACCCTCGCAAGGCTGCAGGCCCAGATGGCATCCCCGGCCGCGTCCTCAGAGCATGTGCAGACCAGCTGGCTGGTGTGTTTACAGACATATTCAATCAAGCCTTATCCCAGTCTGCTGTACCCACATGCTTCAAGAGGGCCGCCATTGTTCCTGTTCCCAAGAAAACTAAGGTAACTGAGCTAAATGACTACCGCCCTGTAGCACTCACTTCCGTCATCATGCTTTGAGAGACTAGTCAAGGACAATATCACCTCCACCCTACCTAATACCCTAGACCCACTCCAATTTGCTTACCGCCCCAAAAGGTCCACAGGCGACGCAATCGCCATCACACTGCACACTGCCCTAACCCATCTGGACAAGAGGAATACCTATGTAAGAATTATGTTCATTAATTACAACTCAGCATTTAACACCATAGTACCCTCCAAACTCGTCATTAAGCTCGAGACCCTGGGTCTCGACCCCACCCTGTGCAACTGGGTCCTGGACTTCCTGACGGGTGAGGGTAGGTAACAACATCTCCAACCCGCCGATCCTCAACACTGGGTCCCCACAAGGGTGCGTTCTAAGCCCTCTCCTGTACTCCCTGTTCACCCACGACTGCGTGGCCATGCACGCCTCCAACTCAATCATCAAGTTTGCAGACGACACTACAGTGGTAGGCTTGATTACCAACAACGACGAGACGGCCTACAGGGAGGAGGTGAGGGCCCTCAGAGTGTGGTGTCAGGAAAATAACCTCACACTCAATGTCAACAAAACAAAGGAGATGATCGTGGACTTCAGGAAACAGCAGAGGGAGCAGCCCCCTATCTACATTGACGGGACAGTAGTTGAGAGGGTGGAGAGTTTTAAGTTCCTCGGCGTACACATCATGGACAAACTGAAATGGTCCACTCACACAGACAGCGTGGTGAAGAAGGCGCAGCAGCGCCTCTTCAACCTCAGGAGGCTGAAGAAATTCGGCGTGACACCAAAAACACTCACAAACTTTTACAGATGCACAATCGAGAGCATCCTGTCGGGCTGTATCACCGCCTGGTACGGCAGCTGCTCCGCCCATAACCGGAAGGCTCTCCAGAGGGTAGTGAGGTCTGCACAACGCATCACCGGGTGCAAACTACCTGCCCTCCAGGACACCTACACCACCAGATGTCACAGGAAGGCCAAAAAGATCATCAAGGACAACAACCACCCGAGCCACTGCCTGTTCACTCCGCTATTATCCAGAAGGCGAGGTCAGTACAGGTGCATCAAAGCGGGGACCGAGAGACTGAAAAACAGCTTCTATCTCAAGGCCATCAGACTGTTAAACAGCCATCACTAACATTGAGTGGCTGCTGCCAACATACTGACTCAACTCCAGCCACTTTAATAATGGAAAAATGTATGTAATCAATTTATCACTAGCCACTTTATATTATATAATGTTTACATACCCTACATTACTTAGTATATGTATATACTGTACGCTATACCATCTACTGCATCTTGCCATCTTGATGTAATTAAATGAATCACTAGCCACTTTAAACAATGCCACTTTATATAATGTTCTCATACCCTACATTACTCATCTCATATGTATATACTGTACGCTATACCATCTACTGCATCTTGCCATCTTGATGTAATGTAGCCTCCCGGGTGGCGCAGTGGTCTAGACCAGAGTCTCTGGGTTCGCGCCCAGGCTGGGCTGGGTTCGCGCCCAGGCTCTGTCGCAGCCGGCCGCAACCGGGAGGTCCGTGGGGCGACGCACAATTGGCATAGCGTGGTTAGGGAGGGTTTGGCCGGTAGGGATATCCTTGTCTCAGTATGTTAAAATGTATGCACTCTACTGTAAGTCGCTCTGGATAAGAGTGTCTGCTAAATGACTAAAATGTAAATGTAAATGTAATGTATCACTAGCCACTTTAAACAATGCCGCTTTATATGTTTTCATACCATACATTACACATCTCATATGTATATACTGTACTCTATACCATCTACTGCATCTTGCCTATGCCGTTCGGCCATCACTCATTTATATATTTTTTATGTACATATTCGTATTCATTCCTTTACACTTGTGTGTATAAGGTAGTTGTTGTGAAATTGTTAGGTTATATTACTTGTTAGATATTACTGCATGGTCGGAACTAGAGGCACAAGCATTTCGCTACACTTGCATTAACATCTGCTAACCATGTGTATGTGACAAATACATTTGATTTGATTTGATTTAACATAGTTGCAAAAGGGTTTTCTAATGATCAATTAGCCTTTTAAAATGATAAACTTGGATTAGCTAACACAACGTGCCATTGGAACACAGGAGTGATGGTTGCTGATAATGGGCCTCTGTACGCCTATGTAGATATTCCATAAAAAATCTGCCGTTTCCAGCTACAATAGTCATTTACAACATTAACAATGTCTACACTGTATTTCTTTTTTTTTTCTTTTTTCTCTTTTTTTTATTTAATTTTTTTAATTTTTATCCCATTTTCTCCCCAATTTTCGTGGTATCCAATCGCTAGTAATTACTATCTTGTCTCATCGCTACAACTCCCGTACGGGCTCGGGAGAGACGAAGGTTGAAAGCCATGCGTCCTCCGAAGCACAACCCAACCAAGCCGCACTGCTTCTTAACACAGCGCGCCTCCAACCCGGAAGCCAGCCGCACCAATGTGTCGGAGGAAACACCATGTACCTGGCCCCCTTGGTTAGCGCGCACTGCGCCCGGCCCGCCACAGGAGTCGCTGGAGCGCGATGAGACAAGGATATCCCTACCGGCCAAACCCTCCCTAACCCGGACGACACTATGCCAATTGTGCGTCGCCCCACGGACCTCCCGGTCGCGGCCGGCTGTGACAGAGCCTGGGCGCGAACCCAGAGACTCTGGTGGCGCAGTTAGCACTGCGATGCAGTGCCCTAGACCACTGCGCCACCCGGGAGGCATCTACACTGTATTTCTGATCAATTTTATGTTATTTTAATGGACAAAAAAATGTGCTTTTCTTTCGAAAACAAGGACATTTCTATGTGACCCCAAACTTTTGAACGGTAGTGTAAATTATAAAGAATTTGGTCCATAATGTATTTTTCGTTATGTGTCGAACCCCAGTAAGACTAGCTGTCGCCATTGGTGTCGGCTAATGGGGATCCCAATAAATCAAATCAAAATTGTGACAGTCTTAATACTCTGTGAAGGTCTATTCAGTATGCTTACTGGATGTGAAGGGGGGACTGATGCTAGATTACTAATTACTTGGGTACCAATAAAGTCTATAAAAGGAGGCCTCGTGTGGCCTCAAAAAGTAATACATCATAATGTCCCATCTTATTGACGATGAGATGGATAAGAACCGTTACAAAAATCGCAGTCAATTATTGATGAAATTATATTATTACGGTATTGAGACATTATCTTTACCCACACACCAGACAGACAGACACACACACCTGTTCCTCACTTCAATGGAATTCCAACGGGTCGATGTGCTTGACTCAGGTGATCTATAAAGCTCACGGCACCTTCCCCTATTTGAAGGACGAGAGAATTGTGGAGAACACGCGTCCCACGCTCCAATTGGATTGTGTAATGATCGGATATGCAGTGTACATTTCCAGAGGATTTCATTGGCCGCCTGCTCTGTGGCTCAGATTAATTTGTAGCAGCGGCTTTCAGGTGGTGCCCAGTACATGCAGTATTGAACATTGCATCTACTAATTTACGTTTCTGTGTTAGCGTTGCTGTCAGTCTCAGCAACTGGAAGGCTTTAGCCCTTTGCTGCAATGTTATAATCCTGCACTGAAGCTACCGTTTTGTCATTGAGTTTTGTAAGCATTTTATATTGTGGTTGTATGCGCACTGGACCGAATGGAGGGATGTCGCGATGATGGTCTGCTCTAGAAGAACCAAAACTTTGGTGTCGACATGCGTTATTTTGAGTGGCATGACCAATATTGTCTGTCTTCTCTACGTCGGCTGGATCACTAATTATGTGGCCAATGTGAACACCAAAGTCCCAGAGCCCGAACTGGAGAGGAAGTTTGAAGATGACAACAAGGGAGAAAATCTGAAGATTATAGAGCGACTGGACCGACTGGAAAATGTGGTCAACCAACATATCCAAGGTTAGCCTATTCATAGACACGAACAACCTTTAGCGCATATGGACGATAGTATATTTTGGCAGGGGGAGTTTTGTTAAAAGCCCCGACGCTTGTTCTAGACTAAATGTTAACATGCATCTCTTGCGGTAAGGTTTTGGAAACACAAGGAACGTATATTTCATATCAGCGATAAATAATTTCCAAAAAACAAAGGTTAAATTATAACACACAGAGCCATAACCAGGGTTTGAGTTTTACTGAGGTCCAAAAGGGTGGGGGGTACTACTACTACTACTACTACTAATGATATATATGTTTAGTTGAAGCTCATTTACTGCATTTCTATACAATAAAACAACTTTTAAATGTTATTTGGACAACAGCAAAAACAAGAAATGACCCTAGCCATCATCACCTTGGTTGATGTAGGTTCATTCACCTGAGTCGTTCTACAAACACAGGACTAAATTGTCATACTTGAGTAAAAGTCACCCAGGAAAAAAAGTGTTTGAGAAAAAAACGAAAACTATTTGGTTTTAAATATACTTAAGTATCAAAAGTAAAAATGTAATAATTTCTAATTCCTTATATTAAGCAAACCAGACAGCATAATTGTTTTACTTATGTATGGATAGCCAGGAACACACTCCGGCATCATTTACAAACTAAGCATTTGTGTTTAGTGAGTCTGCCAGGGATGTTCTCTTGATAAGTGGTGAATTGGACCATTTTCCTGTCCTGCTAAACATTCCAAATTAAATTAGTACTTTTGGGTGTCAGGGAAAATGTATGGAGTAAAAAGTAGATTATTTTCTTTAGGCATGTAGTGAAGTAAAAGTTGTCGAAAAATATAAATAGTAAAGTACAGATATCCCCCCCAAAATACTTAAGTAGTACTTTAACGTTTTTTTACTTAAGTACTTTACCCCACTGGTTATAACCCTGAAAGAGGGGAAATATGAGAAATAATTCACATTTACATGTAGCATTGGTGATTTTTAGAACCTTATTGATTGCATTTTAATGTAGGCTTATAGGGAATATAGGCCATGTGGAGATGTTCATATTGAAACATGGCTTCTTTTTTAAAGTTCCTAACTTGTTTGATAAGATTAGTACATATTTTCTCAGGGGACCCCACATGGTGCCCCGACTCCAAGTTTGGGAACCACTGTATTAACCTCTCTCTGTGCTTGCTTCCTCTCTCTCTGTTTACTCTGCTTCCTCCTGCATGCATTGCAGCCTGCCTCAGCCTCACCACTGAGCGCCACGTTACTGTCTGTCTCAGTGGCCTACTCTCTGTAAAGCAAAGTTATTATGAGAACTTGGTAATATTTTATTTGTTTGTAATTTTTCCTCCCTTTTTTCCCCCAATTTCGTGATTACGATCTTGTCTCATTGCTGCACCTCCCCAACGGGCACGGGAGAGGCGAAGGTAGAGTCATGCGTCCTCCGAAACATGACCCACAAAGCCGCACTTCTTAACACCAGCTGCACCAATGTGTCGGAGGAAACCCTGTTCAACTGACGACCGAAATCAGCCTACAGGCGCCTGGCTCGCCACAAGGAGTAACTAGGGCGTGATGAGCCAAGTAAAGCCCCCCCTGGCCAAACCCTCCACTAACCCGGACAGTTGTACGGTGTTTCCTCCAACACATTGGTGCGGCTGGCTTCCAGGTTAAGCGGGCAGTGTGTTAAGAAGCAGTGCGGTTTGTGCGGTTTGGCAGGGTCGTGTTTTGGAGGACGCATGGCTCTCGACCTTCGCCTCTCCCGAGTCCGTACGGCAGTTGCAGCGATGGGACAAGACTGTAACAACCAATTGGAGATCATGAAATTGGGAAGAAAAAGGGGGGGAAAAATAATTAATAATGGCAACATAAATAATAGTTATTAGTATTTATTTAATGTCAACAGCTGATCTGAGGGAAGACAATATGGAGTAAACTGGATTTTTTTCCCTCCCCTGATCTCTTAACAAGACAATCGAGAAAGCTGCTGGAATATACTCTAAATAATTGTTTCACTAATTATTTACATGAAAATGTACTTTTGTAGTTTACTGAAGAAAGACCTAGTACTACATTACCTGTAAACAATAGTGAGTTATTACAAAATATACAATTTACAATCATTCATCTCATATAGTAAATGTTTTACATACAATTCAGGGATGGCCACAATTGCTCTTGAAGAGCTGCAGGGTTATGCAGGCTTTCTTGTTCAAGCCCAGTTTTACAATACCTGATTCTACCTTTCAAGGTCTTGATTAACAGCTGAGTAGTAGAATCAGGTGTGGTAGCGCTGGGCTTGAACAAAAAAGTCTGCATAATCCTGTGGCTCGTCAATAGCATATTTGGTAACTCCTGGTACAAACACTGTGACAAATGACAAACTGCTGAGAAAAACCTTTAAAATACAAAGTCATTAGACTAGTACAAAACACTTTTTTAAGAATACATATTTACAAATCTGACATTGGATAGTTGCTTTAAATCCTTCAGCTACCAATGCTCTTAGTAATGCTGTACACGGCTGTCCAACTCCAGTAAAAGAGCACACATCCCCACATTTTGTAAAGGCAGTATAAATATGAAAACAGATGGGATTACTCACAGATTTGGAACAGCCCGTGCATAAGTGCTACTGATAGTGTGCGAAGTAATGTGTGCATATGAATAAGCGTAAGTCGCTTGTCAGCGCCACATGGGGCAGCTTGACAAATTTCTCAAATGACAAGAGGCCCCTGAAAAGGAGACATGTTTACAACCTATACAACTTATGGCATGCATTTGTACCGTAAGGATGGCATGAATCTGACGGATGAGGGCAACAACGTCTTTCTTGAGAGTTTGAGAGCTGGTCTCTCTACCGTTTGCACTAGTACACGTCACACTCCCTGTTTCTTGCCACTTGACAATGCCCAACAAACCCAAAGGCTCTTTTAAGAGACACCTAATTAATGAAAATAAGCACACAACTGGTGCGCCTGTGTGTTGGGAAAGGGAGGGTGGTGTAAAATAAAAATACGAAATAGAATGGTCGAAATATCCACTTCAGTAGGCGAACCCAGGGCGGTGACGCTAACCGTTACGCTACGACCCCTGTTATAGATACGTCAACTTGACACTATTTAAATGGACAGTCTGGTGATGACATCATGCGTTTGTTGCAAAAATGTTTTTGTTTATTAACTCAGTACTGGTGGAACGTTTTTCTCTTGCTTGGTAAGAAATGTAAAGTCTAAAACAGTTGATGGGTTAAACGGTTTAATTTATCACATAGCTAACCAAGTTAGCAAGCATGACATTTTCTTTTGACTGTGCACAGGTCTCGCAAGCAATGATCATTATGTTGTTTTACCTGTATGCTTGTGTGCAATCCGCAACCCTGCTACTTTATGCTTGTCGATGGAAAATTCAGGTTTTCGGTAACACATTGAAAAGTAACTTGTGTTCTAATGACAAGAAGAAAATGTAATTGACAGAGGGAGCGAGCGTACTGAATTAATGCATACGGTAAGGGCTAGAATTTGTGCTGGATCTTCTAACCGCGAAGTGTCTGTTCTGGTGTGCGTGTATTATAAATTAGCAAAGTGGCAGTTTTCCCAAACCTACCGAAATTTGGTGTATCTAACTAGCTATAACAGCAAACAAGGACGTTCGCTATCTTATTTGTTTTAGCACCGATTACACGCAAGTGTCTAGGTCAGCAGTTAACACAGCTGACTTCAGACCTATGAAAAAACTTCCATAGCAAAATATACCTAGCTAGCTAGTTACCTACCTTTTGCTTCTAGTGTTGCTTCGTTACTTTTTCGATACTAGAACATGAAGATGGTTTAGTACTAGAATGTGTTACTTTCGGCACATCTGTCAAATGTGTCTCACGGATCAAGCCTGTCTATTAGCTCAGCCGACCCCTCCACTTACTCATTGCTATCCTGCACTGGGAGTCTGGGATGCATCATGTTAGCTCTCCACTCATGATGCAGTGAAGTTAAAACACTTTAATAATGTGACACTGCATGTAGAAATATTAAAACTGTTAATTGCTGTTTGCAAAACAATGTCCATAGACTTTACAGTGGATGAAGATACTGGTAGCTTCCAGCTTTGTAGGCAAACTTTCCTTGCTAGCTGACAGATAAAGCTAACATCAATTCACTACCCTAGTACTTTGTTTGTTATAAACCATAATGCAAAATGTGCTGATTTCAAAGCTGATTGCCTTCAAAAACTTTATTCATTCACTTATTTGGTCTCTCTTCAATTGCCTCCATGAACTGACTGCCTCGTGAATGAGAGCGCACATTTTTCTTTTGTTGATCAGTACAGTAAAATAAGTCCCAAATCGAAGGGAAACGGATTGTTTGACATTTGTAGCTCTGTGAAATCAGCTAAAACAAGCGAAATAATGCAATGCATGCGCACACCTATTGAATATGCATTCACCTGTATTGTGGTTAGGCCTATGTTACGTCTTGATTTATCCACTATATCAAGAGATTTACCTTTCAAATACATTATTACCATTATGTAGTTAGTTTGGTAAAAACAAAGTCAAATTGTTTGTATAATTGATTCATTAATGCATACATGGCTGTTGGAAAAATTTATGTAAAAAAATATAGAAATGTAATGATATTGAAGAAGATGCCCAACCATAGAACAGAGCAGTAGCTTATCTGTCTGGATCAAATGCCATTCTGTGACTTTGGCTAATATGCCTTCTTATTTTGCCCTGGTATCATGTTGGTATCAAGTATTGTGATGGTATCGAGTATTGCGATACTTAACCTGGTATCAAAGTCAAAATTCTGGTATCGTGACAACACTTTGCTTCTCATCCAACTGGTGTAAGCTAGCCTTCTACTAGCTAGCTGCTACTGTTGCGCAGCAACCAAGTTGCACGTGGTGTTAGAACTCTGAGATTTGGCTGAAAAGATGTTAACATTGTCAGAAATGCTACAAAAAGGTAGCACATGTTTGTTTTTTTATTGGGCAGAAATGTGCACGTGAGACTGGTAAATGGTGAATTTTAATCAAATATGTTGTACCTACAAGCTTATTCAGTCCACATGGATCTAAGTCTAATGGTCACCTTATGGACGCTGTAGCCTCGTTTAATCCGACGTCTAGATTTTGAGAGGTTTGGGACAAAATAATTCTGACCACCCTAATGTTTACGACCCTGTCAAAAAGTCTGGAATAGTGGTTCTCGTTAACGTCTGGACGGATCATGACGAGGGGAGTGTGTTGTGGTACCTCCACGTTGATTTGCAAATTTTCATAGACATCGGTGTCAAATTGGCTTACAGATGATGCAGGGAGATTTAAATTTAACATTGAGTTTTAACCAATGCATACTATACCGGGGCAACTATAATTCAGGAAATAATGTACTCAGAGTTTTTCTGGATCAAAACTGGGCTTAGGTGGTGGGCATGGCATGGAGTGCGGTCTGTGCGGCTGAATTTTAAAGAATTGTATAGGACCTCATCTTGGCGGTGTAGAGAGATTGTTGCATTTTTAAGCCAATTTCCTGCAATTCTTCTAATTTCTCCATGGAGCTGAGAGACATTTTTGCTGTTTTAAAGCAAATTTCATGCAATTCAATGCATTTTGCCATGGCTAGTGCTCAAACATAATAACAAATTCTATACCTGCTAAATTCATAGTTTAAAAAAAATGTAATTCTCCCTCACTGTCTAGCTTTTAATTAGGTGATTTGTTATTTCTCAAAGATTATCTTTTTAAATTTGTAGGTCCATTATCTTTTCTACATACTTTATCTGGTTTTAGTCGTTTTAAAGTTTACACTGAACGCGGTTTTCCATCCCGAAAATGTGTTTGAATTTAGGTGACCTACTGTAAAATGTAATCAAAACTCTTCCATGTAATGTGATTATCAATCTTAACCACATTGTGTTAAATTCAAAGTATTTGATATTGTCCTGTCCAAGTACAGTTAGAGGAGTTAAGCAATGCTTTAAACACCATGCTAAAAGAGGATTAATAGTTTACACTAATACAACATGATGGACATATACAAATAGCTAGGAACTAGTGCAGTGCACTTCACACTGGAGGTCAGGGTGCAGAGTGACTCAAATGCTGGTGGTGAGCTGATGAGTAAATTTAGCACTTGGAGCATTTGGCAAGTACTCCCATAGATGCACCCCTGTAGCTGGTGCCATGTTACATTCCTGGGAATGGGTCTGTTTATGTTGTCAATGATATCTGTTAGCACGCAGGGAGCTGAGGAGATCACTTGACAAACTGTGGGACCTTAAAAGACCTTTAATGCCTATAACCTAATTCTCCCAAAAATGTGTAGGTCTATGTCCAATTTCGCCCTTTATGATAAAACGAGAGATGCCATGGTGTTTCACATCTTTGCAGTGGACTATAGGGTGTGCTGGCTCTCGTGTGTCTGTGTGAGTGCCTGTTCATCAAACATTCAGTACATGACTGCAGTTTGTGCTTCATGTATACAGTAGAAGGAATGTCAGGTCTTGCATTAGGAGGTTAAGAATGTTTCCTATTAGATACCACCCAACCCTGTTCCCAAGGCAAGCTGACAGGGAACGTTGAGGCCCGCGCCAAATGATTAAAATGCAGAAGGGTCTTCTCAGCAGCTGGATTGGCCCTCACTAGACCTATAACGCTAATCTTTAATTAAAGATAAGAGGGACTGCCACTGCAGTTGATCCAGAACCCCCCCTTGGGAGGTTCATAATGGACTCACCCTCCATAGGGGACAGTCAGGAGCATTTTGGAGTTATGACCCACTCCACACCCACCTCCTCCAGAGTAGGGGGGAGGATTCCTTATGCATAAAGTATGCATGTCTCACTCTTACCTAAGCAATGTGTCACCAAGTTTGTAAAAAAAAATAGTGTGTAAAAAAAAAAAAAAAAAAAAGTATAAAAAGTTCCAACTTTCTCTCAGGTCATCCTGCCTGCCTTGCAGTTCACACACTTTACAGACCACTCTGTAGAACAGTGGTATTCAAACTTTTTTCTGACATTTTTTTTACCCAATAATTTCTTGTAATTCCAATAATTCCACACCAAATCTAATGACACAACCTTAAAATTGGTACATTTTGATTTTTGCATCAACAATAACCTTCAGTCCATTGCATTTTCATCTCTTATCAAAATTAGTAAATACATTTTCTCATATTGTATTTTTCAAATTATCTTTCTCAACTTTTGTATATTGTCCCATAAAATAATCTGTACTGTGTAATTTTTTTTGTTCCCCCACGACCCCACTAGCAGTCACAACCTCGACTTTGAATACCACTGCTGTGGAACATACAGCAGGAGCAGACTGTGCATATTTCTTTCATACGTGCTGTATCTAAGGACTAGTTGTTTTTTTACTAGTGTAATAGTGCAAAGTAAAACATTTTGGTGCGATATATACTTTTGGGGATACAGTTGATGTGACAGCTTTCATAAAGTAATCATAAACTTAACAAAGTAATCATTGCGTAAGGCGAAAGCACACTTTTTATGAAACCAGACCACACAGAACAGGGCATCTACATTTCGCATGGTCCCTTCTTCCAGTTTGTAAGATAAGTGTCAGTGCCTTCTGCCTGAGAGGGGCTTATTTCCTCAGAATCCATTAAAAGCAGGGAGTCCGGTTTTCACGCTTGTCTGAAATGTCTGATTACATTGTCATCTGAGGACAATGACACGGTACGCAGCCTGCTCCGAGTTTGTATCCTGTGACGAGGCAGTGCTTTCCTTTTATTTTATTTTATTCATTTTTTATATTTAACGAGGCAAGTCAGTTAAGAACAAATTCTTATTTACAATGACGGCCTACCCCGACCAAACGCTCCCCTAACCCGGATGATTGTGCCAGTTGTACGCCACCCTATGGGACTCCCGATCACATCCGGTTGTGATACAGCCAGGGATTGAACCAGGGTCTGTAGTGACACCTCTAACACTGAGATGCAGTGCCTTAGACCGCTGCGCCACTCGGGCTTGAAGCGGACGAGGGCATTTCAATTACCAGCACATCCTCCCTTATTGAGTCTGACATAAACTGATCTTAGTTCAATTCACTCTGTTGGTCCAGATTTCGCAGAGGTCGCCCTGGAAACGCTCTGGCCATAGTTACCACACTGATGACTCGCTCTTGCAGCACACATTATTCCTCAGGTTTCAAGTGCCACTTGCAAACATTCCATTCAATTGCTACCGCAATATGCCCAGAATGAACTATCTAGAATATGACCATCTCTCACCAACATTTTAGTTGCCCGTGGATTCAGTACAACAGTAGTGAAGGCTTCAAAATGAAATGGGAGATTGAGTATTATAAACTGTAGGTAAAAGTGACTGAGGAAAAGGGGGGGGGGGGGGGCAACAAGAAAGCAGCTGATCTTTTGTTGTGTGTCTTCAGGGAGAATAATGCTGCATCGAGCAGAAATGACGTATTCTTTTTCATTCCATTTCCTCACTCCTACTCCTAGAAGGGATCAGCATGGTGTTGGAATACTATGACAATCTTATCAGGGCTTTTTACATTCACCACTTTCAAGTGGGCTGCAGTGCAAGTAATTTATTTTGGGTCAGCTCATTATGTCGCTTTTGCTTGACTTGTGTAATTTTAATGTGCCTGAGGAAGATCTTTGCTACTTTGCCTAGTTTTTCAATGCATTTGTATGGTTGCTTTAAGATGACACGCAACACCCTTTCACATCATTTCATTCTCCTGGAGCCTTTTATTGGAAACTGAAAATAAGTCATAATCACAAAGGAGATGGAATCTGTAGAAAGGGAATGCTGTGGTACTTGAAATAGAAGGCATATGTTTTGAATGACAATGTCATTTTCTTCAATCAGATGTTTTAAAAGGTCTTGATTTGGCTGTACAGGGAGCATTTTTCAAAAGAAAATAAGTACCATCTTTATATCAGTGCTGTGAAATAATTTGGTATTATTTATCGACCCTGGCAAAGTTCTATCAAAACCCTTTTCTGATGTATTGAGAGCTTCACACATTTGCTGACTGTTTGTCTGTGTGTCACATGTGAGGGCGATATCACACAAGCGGGAGCAGAAAATATTTAGATTTAATTTGTGTAGCGCTTATCATTACAGCAAGAATCTCAGAAGCTCTTAAAACAAAACATTTTAGTTAGCCTATTGACCGTTCTGGCTGGAAGATCTTTCACAGTCATCCACAGAAGCAGGTTTAAGTCCAACAGGTCACATCCTGTGTCCGATTCACTCTTCATGCGCACCTTCCTCACCCGTGCCGTACACGTCTCTTCCGACTGAGGTCCAGTTGAAGGGTTGAACAGGGGGAAATGATGGTCAGATCCAGGAGGGAAACAAGTCAGTCAGGTCACCTCTTGCCCTCCCCAGGTGTAAACTTCTTGGTAAACCCCTCCGCAAAAACATGTTGCACCCACCGGGATGAAGCCATGTAGACACTAAGCTTGGGGCGCATGAAACTCACTACAGTCAACAGGGATAGTCCACCTTGAAATTAACTATTGTGGAAAAACCTAAGTGATTCTCTGCCATCTTCAAAAGTATCCAAGCCTCTGCCATCTCTTGTTGTTGTTTCAAATAAAAACATATCTCAGATTGTTCTGGTAATTCTCACATAGTAACTTTGTGAGAAAGGAAGAATGTTTTAACATGCTGTTTACAAATTGTCAATTTTAGGCCCTTTTTAGACCTACAGTGCATTCGGAAAGTATTCAGACCCCTTGACTTTTTCCATATTTTGTTACGTTACAGCCTTATTCTAAAATGTATTAAATAAAAACCTTAGCTACCTACACACAATAACCCATAATGACAAAGCGAAAACAAGGTTTTTAAAACACAAATACCTTATTTACCTAAGTATTCAGACCCTTTGCTATGAGACCCGAAATTGAGCTCAGGTGCATCCTCTGTTTCCATTGATCATCTTTGAGATGTTTGTACAACTTGATTGGAGTCCACCTGACTTGAATTGATTGGACATGATTTGGAAAGGCACACCCCGGTCTATATAAAGGTCCCACAGTTGACAGTGCATGTAAGAGCAAAAAACAAGCCATGAGGTCGAAGGAATTGTCCGTTTTAGAAATAGGCTGTAACGTAACAAAATGAAAGTCAAGGGGTCTGAATACTTATCGAAATGCATTGTATACATGCCTCCTGTTAGACCTTATGATCTGTGAACCGTGCATGATAGACAACATCTTGGTGTCATTATACTCCTTATAGTGTGCTGCTCTAAAATATGAAGTGTGTAGATTTTTAAATAACATTTCACATTCATTTATTCAACATATTAATATCTCAACTACCCTTTTTTGATTTTGCTTATTTTTTGTTTGAACACAATTTCCAGAATGGGCTCTCTGTTGATAGATGGCGCCGGAGGGGATGGCTGTCGTTATATGGGCTCTTAACCAACTGTGCTATTTAGTTTAATTTTTGCATTGTTTGTAACTTATTTTGTACATAATGTTGCTGCTACCGTCTCTTATGACCAAAAAGAGCTTCTGGACATCAGGACAGCGATTACTCACCTTGAACTGGATAAAGAATTGAGTCAGACGAGAAGGATTTACTCCAGACACCCTACAAGGCCCTTAACCCTGTCATTCGCAGGAGAAAGAGACAGAGATATCGCGGAAGGAGATCGGGGTACCTTGTAAGGATCCGGCGACGAGTGTGTAATCTGCCTTTGCCATTGGTACTATTGGCCAACGTACAATCGCGAGATAATAAAGTGGACGAACTACAGCTGGCGGGTTATACACTGTATCGGGAGAATAGAACAGCAGCCTCTGGTAAGACAAGGGGTGGTGGTTTATGTATATTTGTAAACAACAGCTGGTGCACGATATCTAAGGAAGTCTCCAGGTTTTACTCGCCTGAGGTAGTGTGGTCTACAGCATATCATGAGATGCTCTATCTACCAAGAGAGTTTATCTAAACTCTCTAAGAAACGTCCCTTTTTTCAGGACCCTGTCTTTTAAAGATAATTCCTAAAAATCCAAATAACTTCACAGATCTTCATTGTAAAGGGTTTAAACACTGTTTCCAATGCTTGTTCGATGAACCATAAACAATTAATGAACATGCACCTGTGGAACGGTCGTTAACACACTAACCGCTTTCAGACGGTAGGCAATTAAGGTCACAGTTATGAAAACTTTGGACACTAAAGAGGCCTTTCTACTGACTCTGGAAAAACACCAAAAGAAAGTTGCCCAGTGTCCCTGCTCATCTGTGTGAACGTGCCTTAGGCATGCTGCAAGGAGGCATGAGGACTGCAGATGTGGCCAGGGCAATAAATTGCAATGTCCGTACTGTGAGACGCCTAAGACAGCGCTACAGGGAGACAGGACGGACAGCTGATTGTCCTCGCAGTGGCAGACCACGTGTAACAACACCCGCACAGGATCGGTACATCCGAACATCACACCTGTGGGACAAGTACAGGATGGCAACAACAGCTGCCCGAGTTACACCAGGAACGCACAATCCCTCCATCAGTGCTCAGACTGTCCGCAATAGGCTGAGAGAGGCTGGACTGAGGGCTTGTAGGCCTGTTGTAAGGCAGGTCCTTACCAGACATCACCGGCAACAACGTCGCCTATGGGCACAAACCTACCGACGCTGGACCAGACAGGACTGGCAAAAAGTGCTCTTCACTGACGAGTCACGGTTTTGTCTCACCAGGGGTGATGGTCGGATTCGCATTTATCGTCGAGTCCTGTACTCTGGAGCGGGATCGATTTGGAGGTGAAGCGTCCGTCATGGTCTGGGGCGGTGTGTCACAGCATCATCAGACTGAGCTTGTTGTTATTGCAGGCAATCTCTACCCTGTACCCTCATGTGGTACCCTTCCAGCAGACTCATCCTGACATGACCCTCCAGCATGACAATGCCACCAGCCATATTGCTCGCTCTGTGTGTGGTTTCCTGCAAGACAGGAATGTCAGTGTTCTGCCATGGCCAGCAAAGAGCCCGGATCTCAATCCCATTGAGCACGTCTGGGACCTGTTGGATCAGAGGGCCATTCCCCCCAGAAATGTCCGGGAACTTGCAGGTGCCTTGGTGGAAGAGTGGGGTAAAATTTCAGAGCAAGGACTGGAAAATCTGGTGCAGTCCATAAGGAGGACTGCAGTACTTAATGCAGTTGGTGGCCACACCAAATACTGACTTACTTTTTGACCGCCCCCCCCCCCCTTTGTTCAGGGACACATTATTGAATTTCTGTTAGTCACATGTCTGTGTAACTTGTTCAGTTTGTCTCAGTTGTTGAATCTTGTTATGTTCATACAAATATTTACACGTTATGTTTGCTGAAAATAAACGCAGTTGACAATGAGAGGATGTTTCTTTATTTGCTGAGTTTATATTCTTCGTGGCTGTCTTTTCACCACCACAAAGAGAATTATGGTCAGGTTTCAATCTTCCTGATTCCTGCTTACAAACAAACAACTAAAGCCGGAAGCACCAGTGACTCGGGTCAATAAAAAAAAAAGTGGTTAGATGAAGCAGATGATAAGTTATAGGACTGTTTTGCTAGCACAGACTGGAATAGGTTCCGGGATTCTTCCGATGGCATTGAGGAGTACATCACATCAGTTACTGGCTTCATCAATAAGTGCATCGATGACGTTGTCCACAGTGACTGTACGTACATACCCCAACCAGAAGCCAAGGATTACAGGCAACATCCACACTGAGCTAAAGGGTAGAGCTGCTGCTTTCAAGGAGCAGGACTCTAACCCAGAACGTTATAGGAAATCCCGCTATGCCCTCATACGAACCATCAAACAGGCAAAGCGTCAACACAGGACTAAAAATGAATCGTACTACACCGGCTCCGACGCTCGTCTGATGTGACAGGGCTTGCAAACTATTAGACTACAAAGGGAAGCACAGCCGCGAGCTGCCCAGTGACACAAGCCTACCAGACAAGCTAAATTACTTCTATGCCCACTTCGAGGCAAGTAACACTGAAACATGCATGAGAACACAAGCTGTTCCGGACGACTGTGTGATCACGCTCTCCGTTGCCGATGTAAGACCTTTAAACAGGTCAACATTCACAAGGCCGCAGGGCCAGACGGATTACCAGGACGTGTACTTCAAGCATATGCTGACCAACTGGCAAGTGTCTTCACTGACACTCTCCCTGTCTGAGTCTGTAATACCAACATGTTTCAAGCACACCACCATAGTCCCTGTGCCCAAGAACACTAAGGTAACCTGCCTGGCTCACATTAACACCTTTTATCCCAAAAACCTTAGACCCACTCCAATTTGCATACCGCCCTAACAGATCCACAGATAATGCGTAAGTCCCCTCCTGTACTCCCTGTTCACTCACGACTGCACGGCAAGGCACGACTCCAACACCATCAGTATGTTTGCTGATGACACAACAGTGGTAGGCCTGTTGTGTCAACGACGAGACAGCCTATAGGGAGGAGGTCAGAGACCTGGCCGTGTGGTGCCAGGACAACAACCGCTACCTCAACGTGATCAAGACAAAGGAGATGATTGTGGACTACAGGAAAAGGAGGACCGATTTATGCCCCCATTCTCATCGACAGGGCTGTAGTGGAGCAGGTTGAGAGTTTGAAGTTCCTTGGTGTCCACATCACCAACAAACTAACATGTTCCAAGCACACCAAGACAGTCGTGAAGAGGGCACGACAAAACCTATTCCCCCTCAGGAGACTGAAAAGATTTGGCATGGGTCCTCAGATCTTCAAAAGGTTCTACAGCTGCACCATCGAGCATCCTGACTGGTTGCATCACTGCCTGCTATGGCAGCTGCTCGGCCTCCGACCGCAAGGCACTACAGAGGGCAGTGCGTACGGCCCAGTACATCACTGGGGCAAAGCTGCCTGCCGTCCAGGACCTCCTATACCAGGTGGTGTCAGAGGAAGGCCCTAAAAAGTGTCCAGGACTCCAGCCACCATAGTCAGACGAGCGGTACCGGAGCGCAAAGTCTAGGTCCAAGAGGCTTCTAAAAAGGTCCTACCCCCAAGCCATGAGACTCCTGAGGATCTAATCAAATGGCTACCTAGACTATTTGCATTGCCCCCCCACCCCCCACCCCCTTACGCTGCTGCTCTCTGTTTATCATCTATGCATAGTCACTTTAATAACTCTACCTACGTGTACATTTTACCTCGACTAACTGGTGCCCCCGCACATTGACTCTGTACCGGAACCCCCTGTATATAGCCTCGCTATTTTTATTTTACTGCTGCTCTTGAATTGTTTCTTTAATTTATTTTTTTAGGTATTTTTCTTAACTGGTTAAGGCCTTGTAAGTAAGAATTTCACTGTAATGCGCATGTGACAAATAACATTTTATTTGGTACTTTTAATGATATGACCCATTTTTATACATGTACATAGAAATCCTTTAGGATTGCACATTCAGCAAGTCACAAGCAGAGGATGCTCCCTTTGATTCCATTTTGCCATTCACTGTGTTGGTGGTGCTCATAAAATGTATCATACCTTCAGAATTAGCAGATAGCCCATTTGATATACTTGTAGATTTTATTGCATACTTATTCCATATTTTATAGCACACTAAGGAGTATAATGATACCAAGATGTTTTCTGTATCATTTACGTTTCACAGATCATAGGTGGATCACAAATCTATGTATAGGTCGTGATTGTCTCATAGTTTGATACAAATGTAAAAAACATTTCAAACATTGTTCCTCCCTTTTTTAAGTTTCTATGTGAGAATTGCCAGAACAATCTGAGATACCAAAAATATTTTCCGCTCCTTCTGGTGTGGTATTGCCCATGAATAGATAGATCTGTATTTCCTATTGAGCTGGGACTTAGATTACCTCATTCCCAGCTGTTAATGAGGAGAGGGGGTTTATTAGAATGTGAGACCAGATGATACGCTATGTTTTCCACTTGTAGGCAACAGGAAAGACAAAGGAAGAGTGGGATATCAAGGCCGCTCCCTATTAATCTCGCTTGATTGGTCTATGATTATATAGATTATGATGCGAGTGCATCCCTCCACATTAAGGTTGACACCGATCCGACTGAATCCAGTGATTACAAACAGCTAGGAGAAATGTAAAGTTCAATCTTGTTTCTAGCAAAGTTTTTCTCTCATTACAAATATGAAATGCCTTGTGATGGGATTTGAGAAGTAAAGGTTATAAGGGAACTGTTAATTTCCTCCATTGGTGTGTACATAAAAATTCCGTTCTCCTTGAGAGGTCAGTGATCAAATTAGGCTTTCTCACAGCTGGATATACTGCTGAATATGCACAATCAAAAGATCATAAAACACGTGTCATTTTTGACTAGATGGATTTCACAGTAGATTATGTTGGGGTAATCTGGCCGTGAGATGCAGATGTGCGCAGCAAGGGAGGCTTTGCTATAGATGCCCCCAGCCTGTCAGCTGTGAATGTTGCTTGATTTGAAAGAGAACTAGGTCGTGAACCATTTGATTCCATTGAAGCTGTTTTTAGTTGTTAGTGCTAGTAACTCCCCATGGTTTTATTATATTCTAACCGTGAATGGCAAATGAACCAGGAGGAGGTTTTTAATGGGTGTTATGCTTCTGCTCTAAGCTCTCACATGCTCTCTCTAGCTCTGTAGCTGAAGCTAAGGCTTTTCTCTTTGCAGTGTACTGGATAAATCTGCCTGTCCACCCATCTGTACTGCACTGCACTGATTATTGACATTAATCCCCATAGTTAAAAAAATTAAATAATTTTACTTGATGTTTCACAGCCAGAGACAGTAGGTGATTGTTTTGTCCAAATATATGGAGCGTTTTCTGAGAAGTCATTCTGTAAATCGTGAAGAATCCAAGTTTCCAGCTCAACAGACTATGATAATAGCAGTCTCTCTCGCTGCTAAATGAAATAGTTTCTCATTTTCCATTCGCAATCAAGTATTTTTCTATGCCCACAAACTACCCAGGGCCACCAGAGGAATTATTTGCTTATTCACTGTGTAAGGCAACATATAAAATGCAAAGCAAAATTCTATAAATTAGATTCTCTGACCGATAGGGCAAGCAGAGGATTACTTATTTTTATACTGCCAGTATACCAAAATACTACATTTTAAAATGTTTCTATGAGAAAATTTGTTCTACAGAAAAGTAATTGCAGAAAAGCAGAACTTGCATTCTAGGGAAGTTAACTGTGGTAAATGAGAGGCTGACTAGAGGGAGAGTTCAAAGCCACATGCCCAGAGTGTGAATGAGTACCATGGGGACTGGATGGTCAGATTATCTATTGACCCATGGCAGCTCCTTGATGATGACAACCTTTCCTTGTTCTTAGCCTCTCCTTGGGGGTTGGGCTCCAATGTCACTGCTGTGGCAGACTGTGCTGTGTGGAATTAGTAGATTATGATGTTAGATCTGCCAAACAAACTGACATTGTGTATAGTTCATGGTTTCTTTGGATGGTATTATTGTTTTAGCTGTGAATATCCATCTGTAAAGATTTTACTTAATTGATTAGTTAGTTCATTGATCTTAGGTGGTCAATTGTGCCTTCCATTTGACATGAGCAATGTTGTATGGTGCTTCGTACTTGTTCCTGTATGTCAGGTCTCTTCTGAGCTCAGACAAACCAGCCTGTGACTGTCAAGCTGTGACAGTAAGCACTTTGACAATAGGAGGGGGAGAGGTCTGTTTTGGCTCACCCAGCATCCCACCATTAGTCAAGTTCAGCGTGGTTGAAAAATAGTAATTTCTGTGTATGAAAAGAAAAATCCACTTATTCTGAGAAAGCCAGATGAATCATCTGAGTCTCATGAACACACCATCAGGCTCCTCCAGCTGTCATGACTACTACCACAGATTGTAAGGGTGAAACTGCTATTATATATGGTTCACAGATGAAGCCCAAGCAGCACGGGGCAATAATAATAACCATATTCTCTCCTGGATTATAGTATTAACCTTGTAATTAGAAGCAATGGGATGTAACTCCAGATTAATTAGGCAAGCAGAGAGAGCCTGTGTGGAGTGGTAGATAAACCAGTGAGAAGTGGGAGAGTTCTCTCATCTCTAAGACTCATCAGGGATAAGTAGCAGCGTACAGACCAGGATAAAGTCGAGAGGAACAAAGCAAACGACTAAACAAACATGCACACACCCACATGCCTACCTACTCTCGCCCACACCAGTCTTAACGTCAACGGTGAAGAGGCGACTCTGGGATGCTGGCCTTCTAGGCAGAGTTGCAAAGAAAAAGCCATATCTCAGACTGGCCAATAAAAAGAAAAGATTAAGATGGGCAAAAGAAAACACACTGGACAGAGGAACTCTGCCTAGAAGGCCAGAATCCCGGAGTCGCCTCTTTACTGTTGACGTTGACACTGGTGTTTTGCGGGTACGATTTAATGAAGCTGCCAGTTGAGGACTTGTGAGGCGTCTGTTTCTCAAACTAGACACTCGAATGTACTTGTCCTCTTGGTCAGTTGTGCACCGGGGCCTCCCACTCCTCTTCTGGTTAGAGCCAGTTTGCACTGTTCTGTGAAGGGAGTAGTACAGTGTTGTACGAGATCTTCAGTTTCTTGGCAATTTCTCGCATGGAATAGCTTTCATTTCTCAGAACAAGAATAGGCTGACGAGTTTCATTTGAAAGTTCTTTGTCTCTAGACATTTTGAGCCTGTAATCGAACCCTCAAATACTGATGCTCCAGATACTCAACTAGTCTAAAGAAGGCCAGTTTATTGCTTCTTTAATCAGTACAACCGTTTTCAGCTGTGCTAACGTAATTGCAAAAGGGTTTTCTAATGATCAAAAATGGTGGATATATGTTGCCCTAAAACAGGGGTGTCAAACTCAAATACCCAGTGGGCCAAAATGTAAAACCTGAACAAAGTCGCGGGCCAACATTGAACAAATGAACCTTTTAATATGGACCCAAACAAGTTTTGCTTTAACATTGAATATGGAACAAGCATCGCTTATTACCATACAATATATAATTTAATAGTGGAGACATGCAAAATCGAATTTCAAATGAAAAAACACATCAATGGCATTCATTTATTAAATAAATAAAATTTAAATAAAAATCGTATGCCTCTTTTCTATTTGCAGCCTTCTGATTTAAATACCAAAATAAACTTTTTCCACTGGCTAATAATTTTACAAATAAAATGATAATAAATCAATCAACCATTCAAGCCCATGCCTTGTAGCAAGAAAAAGTGCACAAAGAAAACATTAAATATTGCACACTGATCTAATCTGATGTGCCCAAGCCAGATACCTGGCATCTCTTCTTGGATGCTAGTTCATCAATGTCTGGGCTCAGGCTCTGAGCTGAAGAAATCCTCAGTATCGAGCGAAGGTGTTCATCAGTCAGACGTCTCCTGTGAGTTGTTTTGGTCATCTTCATCGAGGAGAAAAGTTGCTCGCATAGATAAGTGCTGCCGAACATGGAGAGCATCTGAGCAGCTTGGGTGCGGAGCTGAGGCATTGTGTCAGGGATGAACCGTGGAAACTGTGCGGCGTCCACAGCATCATACTTTGACTTCAGCGTGTCGTTGCACTGGAGTTCAATCAGCTCCATTTGGATGTTGGTTGGTGCATTTTCCACATCAACTGCGAAGGGATTACTAAGCAGTTCAAACCTACATTTCTGGACATCGAAGTCGGCAAATCGCCGGCTAAACTCAGCGGCGAGAACACTGAGTTTTTCAGCAAACTGTGCGCATGGGAACACGGCGGTAGAGATCTGCGCTTTTATGGTTTGGCAGCAGGGAAAATGGCAAGGGTTTCCTTGCAGCATCTGATTCTCCCACAGGCACAGTTTAGTTTTAAAGGCCCTCACTGCAGCGTACATGTCTGTGATGATGCGCCCCCGCCCCTGAAGCTGCAGGTTCAGCGCATCGAGATGGCTCGAGATGTCACAGAGAAAGGCCAGCTCACACAGAAACTTTTGCTCCCGGAGCTCTGCTGTATCCTTCCCTTTGGTTTCCAGGAATTTACATATTTCCTCACGCAGCTCGAAACATCTGTTCAGTACTTTTCCTCTGCTTAGCCATCTCACCTCTGTGTGATACGGCACGTCTGCGTATTCCGAACCACACTCCTCTAGAAAAAATTTAAACTGGCGGTGATTCAGACCTTTGGCTCTTAAAGTTAACTACCTGTGTTACTGTGGTCATAACATGTTCCATCTTTAGGGCTTTGGCACACAGTGATTCCTGATGTATGATGCAGTGGTAAACAGTTAGCTCACCTGCACAGTTCTCTTCCCGCATCTTCTCCCGAACCATGCCCACCAGTCCACTCTTTTTACCGCACATCGCTGGCGCACCATCTGTCGTTAATCCAACGAGTTTATCCCACGGCAGCTTTATTTCAGTTACACATTTGGAAACCTCCTCAAAGATTTCCTTTCCTGTGGTTGTGCCATGCATTGATTTGAATCCCAATAGCTCCTCCGTAACACACAGATTTGAGTCCACTCCACGGATGAAGACTGACAGCTGAGCAGTATCAGATGCGTCGCAGCTCTCATCCACAGCGAGGGAGAACGCAACGAAATCTTTTCCCTTTTCCATCAGCTGGTCATACAGATTGGTGGCAAGATCACATGTGCGATCAGCTACTGTGTTCCTGCTCAGGCTCACGTTTGAAAATGCTTGCTTTTTCTCTGGGCATACGAGGTCACAAACTTTCATCATGCACTTTTTCACGAACTCTCCCTCATTAAAGGGCCGGGCTGATTTTGCGATCTCTGCTGCCACTATATAACTTGCCTTTACAGCAGCCTCACTTTGATGTGGCTTTTTTGAACATATTCTGTTGTGAAACCAAACTTCTTTTCATCTCCTCTACTTTCTGGCTCCTTTGAGTCATGTCCAGGTCCTTGTATTTGTCATGGTGTTTCATAGTGTCGTCTAATGTTGTACTCTTACAGCCACGTTGACTCCACAAACAAGACAAACAGGTTTGTCTTTTACATATGTAAACAGATATTCTGCCTCCCACTTGTCCAGAAAGCTCCTGTTTTCTGCCTTTCTTTTCGCCATTTTTGGGAAGGGATAGCGCGCTGACAGTTGTAGCGTCTATGTTGCTATGACTACTGTCACAGAGGAGAGGGCGTTTCTGGGTCCTGTCCTGATTGGCGCGCGAAAACAACAGCAGAGCATTATGGGATTCGTAGTATTAGCGGTGAATGCGCTGTATAATACCGGCGGGCCAGCTCTAGTAGTAATTTGGTATTGTCTCGCGGGCCAAATATAATTACCCCGCGGGCCAAAGTTTGACACCCATGCCCTAAAAGGTGCAAAGTTGGTAGAATCTTAACAAAAATGATTCACAGCTGTGATGGGTGCCAAAGGTGCTTCCACAAAGTATTAACTCGGGGGTGGAGACTTATCCAATTATGATATTTCAGCTTAAAAAAATTTTATTTGGAAAATGTTCTATAACTTTCTTTCACTTTGAAAATGTGGAGTAGGTTGTGTAGATCTGTAGGGGGGGAAAACAAATGTCAACCTTTTTTATATAAAATTTTAAGGCAGCAAAATGTGACATGTTCAAGACTTTCTGTAGGCATTGTATCTAGCTTGACAGTATTCCAAAATATGATTCCATGCTGTAGCAACAGAAGAGGTCTATTCCAATTTGAGACATTCAATTGAATAGCAGCTCTTCACTCTTTTGCCATACCGCCAAACAAAAATTCCGTAATGCACTACAGACTTCCGCTAGTCAGCTTCAACAAAACCTTTTAAAAGTCCATAAAAGCACCAGACTTCTCTTTAAAGCATGTGTCAAACACGAGGCCATGAGCTGGATCCAGCCCGCGAGCCCATTTTAGAATTTATTTCATTTATTTAAAAAATAATAATAATAATTTTAAAAAATTCTGGGGAAAAACAATCTCAATCAACATTGAAATGATTTTAAACCAAATCGAAACTGTATAGAAATGATAATAGACCCACATTTATAGTATCTTGACTATGTCCAGCTTGCTAGCAGTCATTGGAGAAAAAAAGCTAGACAGTCAGGGAACATCAAATTCCAAAAGCAGGGAGGACCATATAATTGTTTTATTTATTTATTTTTCGGATTCTAAGTGCGGCACACCGAACCTCCGTGAAGACCAAATGCTGCCCGCGGGAGAAAATGAGTTTGACACCCCTGCTTTAAAGTGTTCAGTAGAAACAGCAGAGTTACCATGTTCAGGCTCGAGTTGTTAGGCATCTTAATTTCCTCCAGTCCTGTTGCCAGTAGCACCTGCAACCCCCTTCGTCCTCCTCAGGGGTGTGTGAGCTGCCATATGCCCAGCACAGGCTGCTCTCCGGTGGGATTATTATAACTCCTGGGCCCCTCCACGAAGCCATACGATGAAGTTAATTGGGGATCTATTCCGCTAGCACACTCCTCATCATCATCTGAATGTCACTGCTTTTTATCCTACATCACTTACGCCGTTGTGTGAATGAAGCAGTGGATTAATTAATGTTATAAATTGGCTGTTAAAGTGAGTAGTACACAGTGCTTTGAAACGTCTGTTTAAGGCTAGAATATAGAGTCAATCAACCACAGACAACACCACCATAGAACAGTGGCTGCCTGCCCGTTAGGGGTGGCGCCCCACTTGTGATTTGTAGATTTTTTTTTATTTTAAATAAAAATTAAATGCTCATAAAAGTGAGGGAAATGTACCCTCTTGAGTGGCGCAGCAGTCTAAGGCCCTGCCTCGCAGTGCTTGAGGCGTCACTACAGCCCCGGGTTCGATCCCAGGCTGTGTCACAGCCGGCCGTGACTGGCAGAAAAATTTGGCCCAGTGTCGTCTGGGTTAGGGGAAGGTTTGGCCGGACGGGATTTCCTTGTTCCAGGTGCCTGCAAGTTGACTTCGGTCGCCAGTTGTACGGTGTTTCCTCCGACACATTGGTGCAACTGGCTTCCGGGTTAAGTGAGCAGTGTGAGCAGTGAGCAGTGTGTCAAGAAGCAGGGTCGTGTTTCGGGGGATGCATGGCTCTCGACCTTCTCCTCTCCAGAGTCATCCATACAGGAGTTGCAGCAATGGGACAAGACTGTAACTACCACTTGGATATCATGAAATTGGGGAGAAAAAGGGGTAAAAATATATTGTTCAAAACAAGCTGTTCAGGTACTACTCTGCCCCTCAGTGACTGCTACAGCGGGCGTATAGGCCGTGTGAACAATGCTTGGATTGTTTTGCCAGCTATTTGCTATGAGGGAGAACTGCCCCAATGAAATGTATGCAATAAAATCCTGTGATTAAAACAGAACAAAGTAAATGGACCGTCCTGCAGCACTCAAATGTGCTTTCAGAACTTCTGAGTCTCTCGCGCCAGGCGGCTTTCTTCTGCACGTGAGACTAGATCTGTTCTATCAGGTACAGATGGCGCTAAAGCAAATAATTGAATAATCATAACAGTCATGGGAGCCTGGGACATGATAAACCGGACATCTACACCGAACAAGAGTCAAAAGATACGCTAGCTAGACCCTTCTCATTGCGGCTCTGGTAGGACAAAAAAGAATGACGGTTGGCCAATTGGATTGTTTCCCCCCATGTTGTTCATCGGTTTCTACTGTAGGTGGTGGGGCGACATGTTGTGTGGACTAACACCCGGTTTTATGCTGTTTATCACAAAGCATGATCAAATTAATTAGCCAGCTACAGTAATTTTGATATAGTTTTGTAGATTTTTTTTGGGGGGGGGGTCAAATTAACCAGTTATCTACCTTTTTGATAACCAGCTAGCTGTTAGTTTGTTAGCTAATTAGCTCCCATGCCAATTTTAAATCTTTCTAAACTAATATCTGACTAACTTAGAAATATGAAGTAATTTCAGAATGAAAGTTAACTGGCTAGCACATCATGCTTTGTGACATTATGTTAGCTAGCTAGCCCAGTTAGATCATGTGTGTTCACTTGTTTCAGCATGCTTGTTGCATTGTCCCTGGTGCGTTCGTTCATGAGCTGGCTGCTCGATCTAAATAGCAGTGGTTGAAAAAGTACCCAATTGTCATACTTAAGTAAAAGTAAAGATACCTTTTTAATAGAAAATGACTCAAGTAAAAGTGGGTCACCTAGTAAAATACTACATGAGTAGGAATCTAAAAGTATTTGGTTTTAAATATACAACCACCTGAGCCACTGCCTGTTCACCCCCCTATCATCTAGAAGGCAAGCTCAGTACAGGTGCATCAAAGCTGGGACCGAGAGACTGAAAAACAGCTTCTATCTCAAGGCCATCAGGCTGTTAAACAGCCATCACTAACAATGAGTGGCTGCTGCCAACATACTGACTCATCTCTAGCCACTTTTGAAAAATTGGATGTTATAAATGTATCACTAGCCACTTTAAACAATGCCACTTTATATAATGTTTACATATCCTACATTACTCATCTCATAGGTATATACTGTACTCTATACCATCTACTGCATCTTGCCTATGCCGTTCGGCCATCGCTCATCCATATATTTTTATGTACATATTCTTATTCATTCCTTTACACTTGTGTGTATAAGGTAGTTGTTGTGAAATTGTTAGATTACTTGTTAGATATTACTGCATGGTCGGAACTAGAAGCACAAGCATTTCGCTACACTCGCATTAACATCTGCTAAACATGTGTATGTGACAAATAAAATTTCATTTATGTAATAGTTACATTAATTGCTGAAATATACTTAAGTACCAAAAGTATAAATTCCTTATATTAAGCAAATCTTTTTAATTTACAGATAGCCAGGGGCACACTCCAACACTGACACAATTTACAAATGAAGAATTTATGTTTTGTAAGTTCGCCAGAGGCAATAGGGATTACCAGGGATGTTCTATTGATTAGTGTGTGAATTGAACAATTTTCCTGTCCTGCTAAGCATAACATTTTTTACGAGTTATTGAGTGTCAGGAAAAATGTATGGAGTAAAAAGTACATAATTGTCTTTAGGAATGTAGTAAAAGTTGTCAAAAATATAAATAGGAAAGTACAGATACCCCAGAAAACGACTTAAGTAGTACTTTAAAGTATTTTTACTTAAGTACTTTACACCACTGCTAAATAGTATAATCTATCTGTACTTTACCATCTTAGTAAAATGGCGCCGACAGATGGTCGCCTCACTTCCTTAGAAAACTATGCAGTTATTCGTTTGTTATTGTATTATTTCTTACATTGTTAGCCCAGGAAATCTCAAGTTTTATTACATACAGCCGGGAAGAACTATTGGATATAAAAGCAATGTCAACATACCAACATTGCGACCAGGAATACGTCTTTCCCGAAGTGGATCCTTTGTTCGGACCTCCACCCTGGACATGGGATCTTATCCCAGAGGCAGACCAAAAACAAAGCAGTCGCCACAGGAGAGGCAGACGGAGCGGCCTACTGGTCAGACTCAGAAAGCGAGCACACCATCCACCGCTTCCAAGCATATTACTCGCCAATGTCCAATCTCTAGATAACAAGGTGGACAAAATTAGGGCACGAGTTGCGTTCCAGAGATAAATCAGGGATTGTAACATTCTCTGTTTCACGGAAACATGGCTCACTCGGGATATGTTGTCAGAGTTGGTACAGCCACCCGGTTTTTTCTTGCATCGCGCCGACAGAAACAAACATCTCTCTGGTAAGAAGAAGGGCGGGGGTGTATGCCTAATGATTAACGACTCATGGTGTAATCACAACAACACACAGGAACTCAAGTCCTTTCGTTCACCTGACCTAGAATTCCTTACAATCAAATGCCGACAGCATTATCTTCCAGGAGAATTCTCTTCGATTATAGTCACAGCCGTGTATATCCCCACCCCAAGCAGATACCTCGTCGGCCCTGAAAGAACTTCACTGGACTCTATGTAAACTGGAAACCATACATCCTGATGCTGCATTTATTGTAGCTGGGGATTTTAACAAAGCTAACTTGAACAAGACTTCCTAAATTCTATCAGCATATCAAATGCTCGACACAAGCTGGTAGCATTCTGGATCATTGCTACTCTAACTTCTGCAATGCATACAAAGCCCTCCCCCGCCCTTTCTTCGGCAAATCTGACCACGACTCCATTTTGTTGCTCCCAGCCTATAGACAGAAACTAAAACCGGAAACGCCCGTGCTCAGGTCTATACAACACTGGTCTGACCAATCGGATTCCACGCTTCAAGATTGCTTCGATCACATGGACTGGGATATGTTCCGGATAGCCTCAGACAATAACATTGATGTATACGCTGACTCGGTGAGTGAGTTTATTAGCAAGTGCATCGAAGATGTCGTACCCACTGTGACTATTAAAACCTTCCCCAACCAGAAACCGTGGATTGATGGCAGCATTCGCGCAAAACTTAAAGCGCGAACCACCGCTTTTAATCATGGCAAGGCGACTGAAAACATGACCGAATACAAACAGTGCAGCTATTCCCTCCGCAAGGCAATCAAACAAGCAAAGCGTCAGTATAGAGACAACGTAGAGTTGCAATTCAATGGCTTAAACACGAGACGTATGTGGCAGGGTCTACAGTCAATCTTGGATTACAAAAAGAA
Organism: Salvelinus namaycush; assembly: GCF_016432855.1. Lineage (NCBI taxonomy): Eukaryota > Metazoa > Chordata > Actinopteri > Salmoniformes > Salmonidae > Salvelinus > Salvelinus namaycush. Next base: position 33,043,687 of record NC_052327.1, read on the forward strand.
AACCAGCCCCGTCGCGGACGTCAACGTCTTGCTCCCAGACAAATTAAACGCCTTTTCCCGCTTTGAGGACAACACAGTGCCACTGACACGGCCCGCTACCAAAGCCTGTGGGCTCTCCTTCTCCGTGGCCAACGTGAGTAAAACATTTAAACGTGTTAACCCTCGCAAGGCTGCCAGCCCAGACGGCATCCCTAGCCGCGTCCTCATGGCATGCGCAGACCAGCTGGCTGATGTGTTTACATACATATTCAATCAATCCCTATCATATCACCTCCACCCTACCTAATACCCTAGACCCACTCCAATTTGCTTACCACCCCCAATAGGTCCACTGACGATGCAATCGCCATCACACTGCCCTATCCCATCTGGACAAGAGGAATACCGATGTAAGAATGCTGTTCATTGACTACAGCTCAGCATTTAACGTCATAGTACCCTCAACTCGTCATTAAGCTCGAGACCCTGGGTCTCAACCCTGCCCTGTGCAGCTGGGTCCTGCACTTTCTGACGGGCTGCCCCCAGGTGGTGAAGGTAGGAAACAACATCTCTACTCCATTGATCCTCAACACGGGCCCCACAAGGGTGTGTTCTCAGCCCTCTCCTGCACTCCCTGCAGGAGTGCACGCTTCCAACTCAATCATCAAGTTTGCAGACTACACTACAGTGGTAGGCCTGATTACCAACAGCGACGAGACGGCCTTCAGGGAGGAGGTTAGGGTCCTCGGAGTGTGGTGTCAGGAAAATAACCTCTCACTCAATGTCAACAAAACAAAGGAGATGATCGTAGACTTCAGGAAACAGCAGAGGGAGCATCCACATCAACGGGACAGTAGTGGAGAAGGTGGAAAGTTTTTTAAAAGTTCCTTGGCGTACACATCACGGACAAACTGAAATGGTCCACCCACACAGACAGCGTGGTGAAGAAGGCGCAACAGCGCCTCTTCAACCTCAGGAGGCTGAAAAAATTTGGCTTGTCACCTAAAACACTCACATACTTTTAGATGCACAATCAAGAGCATCCTGTCGGGCTGTATCACCGCTTAGTACGGCAACTGCACCGCCCTCAACCGCAAGGCTCTCCAAAGAGTAGTGCGGTCTGCACAACGCATCACCGGGGGCAAACGACCTGCCCTCCAGGACACCTACAGCACCCGATGTCACAGGAAGGCCAAAAAGATCATCAAGGACAACAACCACCCAAGCCACTGCCCGTTCACCCCGCTATCATCCAGAAGGCGAGGTCAGTACAGGTGCATCAACGTTGGGACCGAGAGACTGAAAAACAGCTTCTATCTCAAGGCCATCAGACTGTTAAACAGCCATCACTAACATACAGAGGCTGTTGCCAACATACAGACTCCAATCTCTGGCCACTTTAATAAATTGACTTAATAAACGTATCACTAGTCACTTTGAGTAACGCCGCTTTAATAATGTTTACATGTCCTACATTACTCATCTCATATGTGTATATACTGTATTCTATACCATCTACTGCATCTTGCCTATGCCGCACGGCCATTGCTCATCCATATATTTATATGTACATATTGTTATTCATCCCTTTACATTTGTGTGTGTGTGTATAAGGTAGTTGTTGTGAATTTGTTAGATTACTTGTTAGATATTACTGCATTGTCGGAACTAGAAGCACAAGCATTTCGCTACACTTGCATTAACATCTGCTAACCATGTGTATGTGACCAATAAAATTAGATTTGATGATTCGATTAATCTGATCAAAACAGTGGCAGCATGTGTAGCAGTGGTCATTTGGTTTTTGACATGCAAATGTGAAATAGGTGTATTTATGCTGTTGTTCAAAATGCACAGATCGCGCTATATATATATATATATATATATATATATATATATATATATATATATATATATATATATATATATATATATATATATATATATATATATATATATATATACACACACAAGCATGTGAACACCCCTTCAAATCAGTGACTTTGGCTATTTCAGCCACACCCGTTCCTGACATGTGAATAAAATCGAGAGCACAGCCATGCAATCTCCATAGAACAAACAATTGTCAGTAGAATGGCCCATACTGAAGAGCTCAGTGACTTTCAACATGGCACCGTCATAGGATGCCACCTTTTCAACAAGTCAGTTTGTCAAATTTCTGCCCTGCTAGAGCTGACCCGGTCAACTGTAAGGGCTGTTATTGTGAAATGGAAACGTCTAGGAGCAACAACTGCTCAGCCGCGAAGTGGCCACACAAGCTCACAGAACGAGACCGCCTAGTGCTGAAGCGCATAGCGTGTAAAAATCGTCTGTCCTCGGTTGCAGCACTCACTACCGAGTTTCAAACTGTCTCAGGACAAGACCTGTTCGTTGGGAGCTTTATGAAATGGGTATCCATGCCCGAGCAGCCGCACACAAGCCTAAGATCACCATGCGCAATGCCAAGCGTTGGCTGAAGTGGTGTAAAGTTCGAGTCTGGGGCTTTTTTCCATGGTTTGGGCTAGGCCCCTTAGTTCCAGTGAAGGGAAATCTCAACGCTACAGCAATAACATTCTAGACGATTCTGTGCTTCCAACTTCGTGGCAACAGTTTGGGGGTTATTATTATTTTCTTTTTTGCTTAACCTTTATTTAACTGGTGGGAAGGCCCTTTCCTATTTCAGCATGACAATTCCCAATGCATAAAGCGATGTCCATACAGAAATGGTTTGTCGATCGCTGTAGAAGAACTTGACTGGCCGGTACAGAGCCCTGACCTCAACCCCATCTAACACTGTTGGGATGAATTGGAACGCCGCCTGCCTAATCGCCCAACATCAGTGCCTGACCTCACTAATGCTCTTGTGGCTGAATGGAAGCAAGTCCCCACAGCAATGTTCCAATATCAAATGAAGATCCTTTCCAGAAGAGTGGAGGCTGTTATAGCAGCAAAGGGGGGACCAACTCCATATTAATGCCAATGATTTTGGAATGAGATGTTCGACAAGCAGGTGTCCACATACTTTTGGTCGTGTAGTGTATCTTCTCAAAGAAACTACCTGTAGTTCAAAAACTTGGCATCATATTTCTGTCATGCTGCTTTGTTGACAACTCCAACCACCTCGTGCCTCAAGTATTCAGCCAATCAGTGGCCGCCACTGCCACAGACATCCGCCTAAGTAAACCACCAGGTTTGTGATTGATTATTTTCCAGTAACCTACTGATGCAGCCATATGCACTAATCTGATTTAATCACCCTAAGCCCCACATTGATCCACTGATGATCCACTGACATGCTGTGCCAACTGTCCTGGGGCATGACTGGGCATAGAAGCAGTGGTGGGCATCTGAGTATGTCTCTGAGAGTGTCTGGAGTGTTGGAGTGCCCATGAGTTTTGCCAGATACCTCATGCTGTGGGCTAGGTGGAGTTAGCTCATGGTTGAGAGTTGGTGAGTGACACTATATATTTTAAACTTTGCAGATGATGGATGGAATGGGAGCTTTTGGGGATTTTTAACCTTTATTTAACTAGGCAAGTCAGTTAAGAACAAATTATTTACGATGACGGCCTACCCCGGCCAAACCAGGACGACGCTGGGGCAATTGTGCGCCGCACATTGGGACTCCCAATCACGGCCAGATGTGATACAGCCTGGATTCAAACCAGGGACTGTAGTGACACCTCACCTCACCTCACTGGAGCATGCTCACTAGTGTGAAGTTCAGAAGTGTTTCCGTTTCTTTTTGACGTGTGGGGGTTTTGCATTTTGATAAGTGCCACCCGCACATCCGATCTTCCTGGGTTTCAGGAACCTCCTGAATATTCCACTGTAGTTTATGGATCTCAAACAGCTTGCAAACATTAGGACTATTGAGGTCAAGAACTCAAGGGACGATGTGATCAACTGCTCTGGCCTTCAAATTGTATATATATATAAATAAAATCCTTACACTACACACCTGCATTATTTCTAGGCTTTTGTATTGTTTAGGGGATTTGGGAAAGGTTCAAAATATAACCTTGTTTTGCTCCGAACACTTAACTAAAGCTGTCCCAACAGTAGGTAATGGTGCAAGGCAGATTTCCACCAGTCTGTCAGCTGTCCCCGATTGTCTCTTTAACGAGGTTACTGAAAGTGATGGCTGGGACGTGATCCCGCCCACTGCTGTGGGTGGCACCACACAGAGGTCAGGGACAGCAGGCAGACACTTGCATAACTCCTGGTGACTGAGCTGATTGGACGTGGCTCTCTCTCCTCACTGTCAGATTAGAATCCTACACATCTAACCAGACTGGTACTGAGGGATCTGCAGAGCAGACACTCCAGGGTGACACGCATCTGTGACCGGGATGAGGAGGACACTCTCTGGGAGTATTAGCTCTTAAAGGTAAAGGACTCAACGAAACGATATAGATGTGCAAAGTAAACAGCAGTAGTAGGTCAACATCTGCAACAACCACCTTTTTTAAAGAGATTGTTTTAAAGTAGCTAATAACCTCTTGTGGTAAGTTTTGAATTCCTGGTCTCCATTTATGTAAATGCTTCCATACATGCATGGTAAACAGATTGGTAATTGTAGGGCTTAGAGGGCACAGAGAATTACAACTGCCCTCCCGTCCCAGAGAGGTGGCACTCTGCCACGCCTCCCCTGGCTGGTCAGGGACATGGTCAGCCAGAACTGGGCACATCCCATTCAGCCATAGGTCTGAATCTCCTGTGCATAGTCCTCCAGGCCAGCATATGACAGCACATCCCAGCCTCTCAGTGAAGGGCCCTCGTCCCCTGTGAGGGCTTCAGTAAATGTGCGTATGCAAGAACTGAATAAAATATATTTCCCAGGATATGTGAGTGGGCTGTCTGTTCCCATAAGCCTCTCTGGCAGGGAGGTGGCAGGGCGAATATGTGCAAATGTTGTATTTAGTCTGTCAGGGCACGTTTTCCGTTTCCGTCGACTGGCTTCCCTCAGGTTGTCATATTATTAAATTATTTAATATCATTGCAGTGGTTTTGACCTTAGTGTCATTACATTACAAGGGTAAACATAACATCCATACTGTGCTGCATGCCCATAAACTCAACATGGAGCTTGTGTAGCCCTGGTATTCATGACGTATTCACTAACAAAAGTTCTTAGCGCTCTTACTATTCCCCCAGTCAACCTTTGTCCCAGGTGTTACGGATGGGACTTGAGCGAGGCCTTTTTCTTCTTTCAAGCGGTTTACCTTCAGGCCCATGGTGCCTTGAGAGACACTGTCTGTTTTAGTGGGAGGAAGCACATTTATGATTATGATTAATTTCATTCACACTGTCTGAGATATGGGGAACTGGACCTGTAAAGGGGGGAAATTATGCAAACTCTACAACACACGATAACACTTAAATAATAATATTATTTCTCATTTGTCCTATTTTAGGACGATGTATACATGTGTATTATATACATTTGTGATTTGAAATATGTTTTTTTGCATATCCCAACTCCCCCTGAGACCCTCAGAGAGTGGGGTCACGGCCATGGTCTGCCATTTATTAACGGCGAGCCAGGAGCATTTAGGGTTAAGTGCCTTGCTCAAGGGCACATCGACAGATTTTTCACCTTGTCGGCTCGGGGCTTAAAACTAGTAACTGTTCAGTTACTAGCAACTGTTCAGTTACGCTTTAACCATTAAGCTACCTACCTTGAAGTCTAAAGAAAAACATAATCTTAATTTAGGTATACTGGCTGGTTGTGTAATGTAATGAATGTTTATTTCATTTGAAATAAAATTCAGACACTACCTTTCAAACCAAGCCAAACTAAGTCCATTATTAAAATATTTACTATTAAAATATGATTGTTTCTAGCTCACTTGGCTGTGTTAAATGCAGTGGTTGTAATTGTACAATAGAGCAGGTGCAACTTTGAGCAGGTGCAACTTTGACTAGGAGTGGTTTGAACAAAGGCATCAGCGTAGCACTTTACTCACATTGCTCTCCAATCACAAGATTGGTCTTGTGAATACTTGATGGTTTTCCTCTCTGATGGTTTTCCTCTCGCTCAGTTTTCCTAAACTTGTGCCCTATTTTCCTGATTAGGAGCAGAAGTCAAGCATATTGTGAGCAGAAGTTTTACTGCAAATGTCTTGTTCTCAGGAAAACATTTCAATCTGTTTCACTGAATATTCAAACTCCACAACACTCAGATGAATATTTAATCGAAAGGATATAGGTTTGCATAGACAGAGACTATCAGAATGACCGTAATGAAAGGTCATGTGATGACATGCATTAATTAGTCCTAGTGTTTTATAAGACCTCTCAACTTGATTGTCTCTTGATATTTCACAGCAGATTCATCTGTGCAGTCAGGTCTATATCATCAAGATCATTTTGAATAATTTTCGTGTTTTAAAGGACGTTTGTACAGAACTAGTAACAATTCTTAATTATGACCCAGAATACCTTGGACCATGTGTCAAACCACGTATGGCCCATTCAATCCGGCCCGCAAGTGGTTTGAGTACAAAAAATATATGTACTTTGAAATGACTTAACCCAAATCGAAACTGTGGAGAAATGATAATGGAACTACATTTCTAGTCTTTTTGCTATATCCATCTAGCTAACAGTAATTTCTAGTCTTCTCACTATATCCAGTTTGCTAACAGTCATCGAAACAAAAGCTAGAAAGTCAGGGAGCATCGGAAATTCCAAAAGCGACGGATAGAGATTTTTTTGGGCGAGGAAATATAATCAATTTTGAGTGCGGTACTCCGAACCGGTGAAGACCGGATGCGGCCTGTGGGGGAAAATAAGTTTGACACTCCTGCCTTAGACATATGTACCCCCTTATCCAGGTAACACCTAAGGTCCAGATTATATACAATAATGCTTCAAAATAAACAGAATTACCAGAATTGGACAATGAAGATAAATCATAATAAGGGGGAGATTGTTACAATGAACTTAAATGTTCAAAGTCATGACTGTGAGAGAATGTATTGTTCGTATTATAAGTCAGATAATTGCAGCACAGTAGTACTGTCTCGCTCTACCACAGCTTTCCAGGAAGTCACTCTCTGAGCAATTACATTTTCCTGATCTCTTTTATAAGACAATTTAATTTCTATCAGCAATGCTGTAACTTGATTAGCTCATAAATCGTATCTTATGTTTCAATCAAGCAGTATGAACTTGCAGGAAGAAATATCTATTTGAAGTGCATAATATTGATTTCAGGATGTAGCTAGTATACTCAAGGCTTTAGTTGTTGAGCTAAATTATGAATCACTAGCCAGTCATGTTTCCTGCTTGTCAAATTACATGTGTGGGCTGTGGAATGGTGTGTGTGTGGTGTGTGTGTGTGTGTGTGTGTGCGAGAGCCTCCTGACAGGCCTTGTGGGTAATCCTCAGACATGATGGATAATGATGGTGTCCTGACTGCAGAGGGAGGTGATCCATACCCCACAGAGGGGGATTTAGGACAGATGAACAGAGTGAAATACGATGCCCATTTGGACAGATGCAGTAGGCTGTCACACCATGTGAGCACATCAGGATGAGCTACAAATGGTGTCTGATAGTTGAAAATAACAGTTTGGCAAACAACTAAAGCTCTAACAGTCTCTTAATGGCTTAACACTTGAACGAGTTTCACTTGCTTTCCTAGGTGAGAACCTTATACTTTTCGAGGTGTACTGCAAATGGTTCATCATTATTCACACTTGAGAAAATAGGTGGGAAGACCATCTGTTCCAATTATGATGAAATGAATAATTTCGGAGCTGAGGCACAAGGCTGCAAGAACAGCAGCACTTCAACACCACTGGTCCACAATAATTATTGTACAAGAGGGAACTTTCTCTGTGATTTTGAAGTTCTGTACACAAACAGATAAAACAAAGGCCTTAGCGAGAGAGAATTTTCAGAGCTCTGAGAACTTTCCTTTAAATCCTCTCATTTGAGTGGGAGTGTTTGCTTTAAAGTGCAAAGCCTGCTGGGATACACTCTACGAAGCCTTAGAGGACCCATCCAGAGGAATTTGCTGCCACTATTTTGACGTAATTCTTGTCCTAGTGCGGAAATGCTTGTTTAGTTTCCAAACTCAGAAAACCAATGTATTTCTCCTTATTATTGATTAATCTGCCGTGCACATCTCAATCTTCCTCCGTGTGCACAGCCCATATGGTCCCTGGCAGCCTACACTCCACGATTTGTAAACAAACCAAAAAGCCAGGGATGTATTCATTACCTCTTGCAATGGAAAACATTTATCTTTTAAGAATCAAACAAGAGAAAACCGAACGGAACGGGGAGGGACCTACCTGAATTTGTCCAATAAACTCTGTTTTAATTGCAAAACGGTTTCTGTTGCAAAACGTTTTGCAACCCACAACGTTTTGTAACAATCGTGTAATAAATACACCCCTGGATCAGGGTAGCTTCGCTAATCGCTATGGGGCACAGCTAACGACTAGGCAGAGGACCATCCAATCTCGTTCTCCCTCTTCTGCAACATAATCAAATGATCAAGGATGAATACAGAGTTTAGCATTAATACTAGCTAGCTAGCTACTGTACTTGAAATGTAGCTTGTTAGCCATCTACATCAGCTACCTGGCTAGCTAACGAAACAACAGCTGGAACGACCTAGCTGCAATGTTTACAAGTATCCCCACTAGCTGGCCACTAGACAACCAATATTACAGTTGGCCCCAAAACCTTTTGTAGGGAGCCAAGAAAAGCAACTATTGCCTGAATCAGTGATGGACACTATCTGGAATGTGGACAAATATTTTTATAGCTAGATAATAATACAATAGCCCAACTTCTTGCACACTTGTCTTTGATGAGCGGGTTAGGATAAGGCTGTTACTTGGTCAAATCATGAATCAGACTCTGTACCAGAGGCATTGCCTATCAATAAACATGTTACAATGTATACACATCATGTGATATGTATTCAATGCATGTTCCTTATTATTTACTTCATGCAGATATTACACTATTGATGTTTATGGAGTACAAAATTACTAGTTAGCTTGTATTCTCCAAATAATAACGCAAGTGTTCCTGTAACAACAGAATGTGTATACTGTAATATAGGTTATATCTAAAAACACATTTACTTGCAAACTTTGTCTAAATTGTTCATCTGCACTTTTCTTCAAGTAAATGTGTTTTTGTAAAATTTTCTGTGGAAATTAAGTAGTCCTAGTGCATAGAGTTGTATGGTTTGTTTTACTTTGCAGTCATTGGTTTAGGTTTGACATTTTAAAGTTAAAAATCTGAGTCTCAGAATCACGCTGTTACTGTGGAATTGCCTGCATCTATCTGGCCGTGGTTTAACTTCTGTGGCTATGCAGAGTAGAGGGGGGCTGGGATGGGTAGCTTTAAAATGGCATATAGGCAACTACAATATTAATAGAGGACAAAATGTTACTCTACTAAATACAGAAGTGCAAAATTGAAGGATTAACTAATTTCACTTGCAATTAGCACTAATATAATTATGACCTGAATTGTAGTTTGCATGTTTTCATATTACTTTGCAGCATTTTGTATCACATTGGCCAACAAGCACATTCCTTTTGGCAGCTAGGTTTATTACTGTAGAGACACCTTGCAGTTTTGGAGACGGCTTCGCATTTGGTAACAAAACTAAGGTGATCTGGTAGTGCTGGTAGTGCATCTGATTTAATCACTGAGCTATTTAACTTATTTCATATGGATGTACTTCACCACACAGTTAACGATGCTAGCTAGCCAGCTAAACTTGTTTAGTTACTGTAGTGTGCAACTGGGTCATTCTCACAACGGACGTTTGACCAACAAAATCGCAAGTGTCATTTTCCACAGAATTTCCTCTTGGATCACTGAGATTAGCATTTGTATTTATCTATTTTATCATGTTTTTTAAATCAGCTATTATGTATTTTACCACAATTTCTACAAAATTCTCATTACTGCAACAGTCCATAAAAGTTGTCTTATGTTTTAACATTGCTCCCCTAATGAAAATACCTGAGTTAAACATGACACTGAAAATACAAATATAAAAAAGGAAATGATTTAAAACATTTAAACTTTTCCCAGTTAGTTTTTAGCAGTTAGCACAGAATATTTTTAGAAACAGCAGGTTTTTAAAGGTCCAAAGAGTTTGGACTGCTTCGTGTTTTCCTTTTTGACATGGAAAAATATTGCGATACTTGTATGGTCCCGGCCCTATAGATGACCACATCCTTCCACACTGTGTTGTATCCTACACACTATTCTTTCACCTCTCCTCTCTGAACACACACACACACACACACACAAACAGAGGAGTCTGGAGGGCATGTCAGCCAATGTTGCATTCTAATGGGAGAGTGACCTCTTAAAATGACCAACCAAGAACTCACAACCTCTGCAGTTTTCTGGCCACTAATGTGACCATCTGCATGACGTAGTTTTCTTGTGCTGGCTACTGGATCAAGATATTACCATACGTTAGGGTAAAAAGATGAATCCATGCTTGTCAATTGTGCACAAAATTTGACCATCTGATGATAATCTAAGTTCTTGTGCTGTGTTCTCATGAATGGATAACAAAACAAAATGGTTTTAAAATTTGAGGTTCATGATGATGTAGCTATAAATTCTACCAATGCTGATAATATTCCTGTTCATCATCGCCGCTCTTTTTGTGATGAAGCTCTATAGACTGTGAGGGTATCTATATTGTCCTACTCCAGCTGAGCAGACATTGAAAACAAGCCAGCATGTTCTCAGCAAGGTCACTTCAGCCTGCTGTTTCCCATGATGACATCAGTGTTTGGTGGCAGTTGCTCTCACTGGTGACAGAGAGTGACATGCTTTTTTGGGCTGTACCTTGGCGCTCACAAGCCCCAACCACCTCCCCTACCCTATCAAGTACACTAGGGGTACTGTACAGGTTGAGGGAGAATATATACCCCCCAAGGCATGACTGTAAGACACATGCGTAGAAGGCCTCAGACAACCTATACCCCCATAAATGTAATGGCGCCAGAGGGGATGGCTTCCGTTTTTATGGGCTCTTAATCAAACGTGCTGTTTTTTTTGCATTGTCTGTAACTTATTTTGTACATAATGTTGCTGCTACCGTCGCTTATGACCGAAAAGATCTTCTGGACATCAGAACAGCGATTACCCACCTTGAACTGGACAAAGAATTGAGTCGAACGAGAGGGATTTACTCCAGACACACGACGAGTGTCACGTTCCTGACCTTATTTTCCTTTGTTTAACTTTGTTTAGTTGGTCAGGACGTGAGCTGGGTGGGTAGTCTATGTTATGTGTTTCTATGTGGGGTTAAATGTGTTGCCTGATATGGTTCTCAATTAGGGGCATGTGTTTGACGTTTCCTCTGATTGAGAACCATATTAAGGTAGGCTGTTCTCACTGTTTGTTGGTGGGTGATTGTTCCTGTGTCTGTGTATGTCGCACCACACGGGACTGTTTCGTTTTCGTTCGTGTATGTGTTCGTTCCTGTTAGTACGTTATGTTCTCTAGTTCAGGTTTGTTCACATCGTTTATTGTTTTGTAGTTTTCCAAGTGTTCTTCGTGTTCGTCTTTATTTAATAAATTCATCATGTATTCACAACACGCTGCGTTTTGGTCCAATCCCTACTCCTCCTCTTCAGACGAAGAGGAGGAGAGCAACCGTGACAACGAGGCCATCATCCCCGTCATTGAGGAGAAAAAGACTGCGATATCGCGGAAGGAGATCGGGGTGCCTTGTAAGGATCTGGCGACGAGTGGCTAATCTGCCTTTGCCATCGTTACTATTGGCTAATGTACAATCGCTGGATAATAAAGTGGGTAATCTACAAGCACGTATATCCTATCAACGGGACATTAAAAACTGTAATATCTTATGTTTCACCGAGTCGTGGCTGAACAACGACATGAATAACATACAGCTGGTGGGTTACACACTGTATCGGCAGGATGGAACAGCAGCCTCTGGCAAGACAAGGGGTGGCGGTCTATGTATATTTGTAAACAGCAGCTGGTGCCTATTATCTAAGAAAGTATTGATGTTTTGCTCGCCTGAGGTAGTGTGGTCTACAGCTTGTCATAAGCCTGGTTTGCTAACTACCTTTCTCAAAGAGTGCAGTGTATAAAGTCTGAAAATCTGCTGTCTCAGCCACTGCCTGTCACCAAGGGAGTACCCCAAGGCTCAATCCTAGGCCCCACGCTCTTTTCAATTTACATCAACAACATAGCTCAGGCAGTAGGAAGCTCTCTCATCCATTTTATATGCAGATGATAGTCTTATACTCAGCTGGCCCCTCCCCGGATCTTGCGTTAAATGCTCTACAACAAAGCTTTCTTAGTGTCCAACAAGCTTTCGCTACCCTTAACCTTGTTCTGAACACCTCCAAAACAAAGGTCATGTGGTTTGGTAAGAAGAATGCCCCTCTTCCCACAGGTGTTATTACTACCTCTGAGGGTTTAGAGCTTGAGGTAGTCACCTCGTACAAGTACTTGGGAGTATGGCTAGACAGTACACTCTCCTTCTCTCAGCACATACCAAAGCTGCAGGCTAAAGTTAAATCTAGACTTGGTTTCCTCTATCGTAATCGCTCATCTTTCACCCTAGCTGCCAAACTAACCCTGATTCAGATGACCATGCTAAATTACGGAGACATAATTTATAGATCGGCAGGTAAGGGTGCTCTTTACCATTCGGCCATCAGATTTGCCACCAATGCTCCTTATAGGACACATCACTGCACTCTATACTCCGCTGTAAACTGGTCATCTCTGTATACCCGTCTCATCTCTGTATACCCGGTTGATGCTTATTTATAAAAACTCTCTTAGCCACCCCCCTATCTGAGATATCTACTGCAGCCCTCATTGTCCACATACAACACCCGTTCTGCCAGTCACATTCTGTTAAAGGTCCCCAAAGCACACACATCCCTGGGTCGCTGCTCCTTTCAGTTCGCTGCAGCTAGCGACTGGAACGAGCTGCAACAAACACTCAAACTGGACAGTTTTATCTCAATCTCTTCATTCAAAGACCCAATCATAGACACTCTTACTGACGGTTGTGGCTGCTTTGCATGATGTATTGTTGTCTCTACCTTCTTGACCTTTGCGCTGTTGACTTTGCCCAAAATAAATGTAAAATAAAAAAATGTGATACTCTATTGACCAAGAGAGTTTTCATCTATATTCTTAATAGCTGTCCATTTACCACCACAAACCGATGCTGGCACTAGGACCGCACTCAATGAGCTGTATACGGCCATAAGCAAACAGGAAAACTCACAGTTCCTAGTGGCCGGGGACTTTAATGCAGGAAAACTTAAATCCGTTTTACCTGATTTCTACCAGCATGTTAAATGTGCAACCAGGGGGGGGAAAAAAACTCTAGACCACATTTACTCCACACACAGAGATGCGTACAAAGCTCTCCCTCGCCCTCCATTTAGTAAATCTGACCATAATTCTATCCTCCTGATTCCTGCTTACAATCAAAAACTAAAGCAGGAAGCTCCAGTGACTTTGTCAATAAAAAAATGGTCAGATGACTCAGATGCTAAGCTACAGGACTGTTTTGCTAGCACAGAAGGAATATGTTCCGGGATTGGCTTCATCAATATGTGCTGTTATGACGTGGCCCTTTCTGGGTATAGATCGTGGCATCTCTCTCTCACTCACTCACTCACTCACTCACTCACTCACTCACACACACAGGTTCTGTTATCTCAGGTCGTAAATTCCTGGCAGAGATTCTCTCCCCCTGGCCATGCAGAAAGAGACACATAGAGAGAACAAAGGATTTCAAATGGCAAACTCCTGAATCCCCAAAATGGGGATTTGATACAAAATGTCCACTTGTGAGAAGGTGGGAATGGTCCGTGGACACTTAAGGTATGGGTATGACTGTAACGGCTTTCTTCTTCCTCCTCTGATGAGGAGTAGTAGGAAGGATCGGAAGACCAATGCGCAGCGTGGTACGTATCCATAATGACTTTTAATAAGAATGAATACAACAAAATACAAACTAACAAAGTGAAACAAAAAGGAAAACCGTAAACAGTTCTGTCTGGTACAGACACACAAAGACTGAAAATAACCACCCACAAAACCCAACAGAAAACAGGCTACCTAAATATGGTTCCCAATCAGGGACAACGATTGACAGCTGCCTCTGATTGAGAACCATATCAGGCCAAACACAGAAATAGAAAAACTAACATAGACAACCCACCCAACTCACACCCTGACCATACTAAAACAAAAGACAAAACAAAGGAACTAAGGTCAGAACGTGACAATGACGAGTGTGTTTCATTTGGTGACCTCAGAGAGGACAGGAAACACATAACTATATCTCTGAATGTGTACACTTCTCAATTATGGGGTTTGCATCTAATTATTGTATAAAATGAATGAGTAAAGATTAAACTATTTGTGAAATGATGTAACGTGATGTTAAACCTTTAATGTGAGAGAATTGTATTCCCTTTAAAGTTGAACTGAGTCATTGGCCCGCCCCCGTGAGCAGACATGATCTGGCATCATAGAACCTCCTTTTCTATTGTTACGAATAAAACCCCCTCCTTAGAAAATCCACTTCAGACCACGCGTACCTCGATGGACACCAAGAGGGCACAGGTTTGAGTTTAGACTAAGCAAACCCACAGCGTGAGCTGTGATTGCGAATAGTTATTGAATTCCTAACCATACCACGTGGAACATTGGCTACATGGCTGGAAATGGTTAAACTCTGAGACTATCGATCCCTATAGAATAAGAGCAAATCTTCGATACTAATTACTAGTCTGCAGCTAGAAATTATGTCAACCTGGGATGTGAAGACCGACAACCGCCGAAACAACATCTATTCTATGACAACATTTCTGAATGGTACTCTGAAGTATCCATTCTAACCACAAAATATTTTGATCTTCAGGGAAGCAGAGGGAGAGACGCTGTTGAACGAACTCTTCGCAGACGGACCGGATTCCAACAGAAATCATGACGACACACTGGGCGTCAATATATATTGATTGCAATTATTCCCGAAGGAGTGAGCGTTCATGTGCAAAGGATTAGCATTTCAATTAATATAATTATCAACTGTGTAGTGATTCCTTTTTGTCTTTCCCGCATGTTCTCAGTCCACCCCCCCACTTCCTTTTGTCCACCAAGCCATCATATCGGCTTAGCCCACTAGGGAACCTCCCCTATCATTTCCTTGTAACCATATTTACTGTTTGTGTATGCATTTCTGTGATTATTCAGTTAGTTAGTAATAAATGATTAAGCCAATTGGTGTATGGATGATTCATAGTAAAGGCTGGGTTCGTGCAGATAACCAACAATTTGCGACGTTTGGAATGAGACTAACATGAGGTAAAGAATCATTCATTAATAAGAAGACTAATTTATCAGATATTAAAATATCCGAAGAGTTATATTAGGAAAATTATAACTTTGTAATCTGAAGATTTTCCTTGGTGCCCCGACTAGTTAATTACATTTACATGATTCGTTTAATCATGTAATAATAATTAGAGAATTGATTTGATAAAATAAGTCTCCACTTTTAATGATGCCAAAGACACGACAGTGCATCGATGACGTCGTCCCCACAGTGACTGTACGTACATACCCCAACCAGAAGCCATGGATTACAGGCAACATCCACACTGAGCTAAAGGGTAGAGCTGCCGCTTTCAAGGAGCGGGACTCTAACCCAGAACGTTATAGGAAATCCCCAATGCCCTCCGACGAACCATCAAACATTCAAAGCGTCAACACAGGACTAAGCTCGAATCGTACTACACTGGGTCGGACGCTCGTCGGATGTGGCAGGGCTTGCAAACTATTACAGACTACAAAAGGAAGCACAGCCGCGAGCTGCCCAGTGACACAAGCCTAACAGACGAGCTAAATTAATTCTATGCTCGCTTCGAGGCAAGTAACACTGAAACATGAATAAGAGCATCAGCTGTTCCAGACGACTGTGTGATCACGCTCTCCGTAGCCGATGTGAATGTTGACCTGTTTAAAAATCTTACAAGGCCCCAGGGCCAGACGGATTACCAGGATGTGTACTCTGAGCATGCGCTGACCAACTGGCAAGTGTCTTCACTGACATTTTCAACCTCTCCCTGTCAGAGTCTGTAATACCAACATGTTTCAAGCAGACCACCATAGTCCCTGTGCCCAAGAACACTAAGGTAACCTGCCTAAATGACTACCGACCCGTAGCACTCAGGTTTGTAGCCATGAAGTACTTTGAAGGGCTGGTCATGGCTCACATCAACATCATTATCCCAGAAACCCTAGACCTACTGCAATTTGCATACCGCCCCAACAGATCCACAGATTATGCAATTTATCTTGCACTCCACACTGCCCTTTCACACCTGGACAAAAGGAACACCTATGTGAGAATGCTATTCGTTGAATACAGCTCAGCATTCAACACCATAGTGCCCTCAAAGCTCATCACTAAGCTAAGGACCCTGGGACTTAACACCCCCCTCTACAACTGGATCCTGGACGAGACAGGCTATGGGGAGGAGGTCAGAGACCTGGCCGTGTGGTGCCAGGACAACAACCTCTCCCTCAACGTGATCAAGACAAAGGAGATGATTGTGGACTACAGAAAAAGGAGGACCGAGTATGCACCCATTCTCATCGACAGGGCTGTAGTGGAGCAGGTGGAGAGTTTCAAGTTCCTTGGTGTCCACATCACCAATAAACTATCATGGTCCAAACACACCAATACTGTTGTGAAGAGGGCACGACAAAACCTATTCCCCATCAGGAGACTGTTAAGATTTGGCATGGGTCCTCAGATCCTCAAAAGGTTCTACAGCTGCACCATCGAGAGCATCCTGACTGGCTGCATCACTGCCTGGTATGGCAACTGCTCGGCCTCCGACCGTAAGGCACTACAGTGGGTAGTGCGTACGGCCCAGTACATCACTGGGGCAAAGCTTCCTGCAATCCAGAACCTCTATACCAGGCGGTGTCAGAGGAAGGCCCTAAAATTGTCCAGGACTCTAGCCACCCTAGTCATAGACTGTTCTATTTGCTACCGCACGGCAAGTGGTCCCAGAGCGCCATGTCTAGGTCCAAGAGGCTTCTGAACAGCTTCTACCCCCAAGCCATAAGACTCCTGAACATATAATCAAATGGCTACCCAGACTATTTGCATTGTCCCCCCCCCCCCCCCCCCCCCTTTTACGCCGCTGCTACTCTCTGTTTATTATCTATGCATAGTCACTTCAATAACTCTACCTACATGTACATATTACCTCGACTTTTTTGCCCCCGCAAACTGACTCTGTACCGGTACCCCCTGTATATAGCCTCGCTATTGTTATTTTACTGCTGCTTTTTAATTATTTGTTACTTTTATTTATTATTTTTCTTAACTGCATTGTTGGTTAAGGGCTTGTAAGTAAGCATTTCACTAACGTCGACTACACCTGTTGTATAAGGTGCATGTGACAAATAACATTTGATTTGACTATGTTAACTTCATGACTGTAAATTACTTCAAACTCATGCACTACTTGTGTAATTGGTAGCTTTTGGCATCAAGACAACAGCAAAGTGTTCCATTCCCATGTGGCTACTTTTTCCAGTCCAAAACACTACTGTCCATTGAAGCCTTCATAAATGCCTGCACGGCTCACCTCTTTTCCACATGATTAACCACAGAGGTCCACTATGGCTCAGAGGTGTGTTGGGGGCCTGAGCCAGGCCAAATATGTTACATACAGAACTATACAGCCTGCCTAGAGCACAGGGTAAACATTTACCCGGCTCTTACGGCTGCTCATGAATTTGAGGTGGGAAAAAGACACTGAACAATTTTTATTTTTATTTTTTCAATATATTTTTCTCCAACTACACTGTGAATGCCATTACCAAGCTGAAAATTACAAGCCATACATCAGAGCCAGTGTGTGGAAGAAGCAATTACCTGTTCTCAGCTTTACATATTTACAATAATTTACTGGAAATAGGATTGTGTAGAATTATTTCATCTCATAGATTTTGCAGATTGTATGAAATATAATTTAATACAGTTACTCAACAGGCGGAATGCACACATCTCCTTCATTGAGCTTTGAAAACTACGTAATATTGTCCATTTCCCATAGGGATACTATACTGTTGTTGACAGTTTGGAGAAAAAGACTTCAGATAGCTAGCAACAACGACAAGAAACTCCCATGTGGGGAATCGTACGTGCCTCGTTTCATCTAATTTCATCTTGTTCTTGATACCATGTCTTATTTTGACTGATTTCATGTCGGAAGTTTACATACACTTAGGTTGGAGTCATTAAAACTAGTTTTTCAACCACTCCACAAATTTCTTGTTCACAAACTATAGTTTTGGCAAGTTGGTTAGGACATCTACTTTGTGCATGACAAGTCATTTTTCCAACAATTGTTAATAGACAGATTATTTCACTTATAATTCACTGTAACACAATTCCAGTGGGTCAGAAGTTTACATTAACTGAGTTGACTGTGCCTTTAAACAGCTTGGAAATTCTTAATGCTACAGCATACAATGACATTCTAGACGATTCTGTGCTTCCAACTTTGTGGCAGAAGTTTGGGGAGGCTCTTTCCTGTTTCAGCATAACAATTCCCCCATGCACAAAGCGAGGTCCATTCAGAAATGTTTTTTTCGAGATTGGTGTGGGAGAACTTGACTGGCCTGCATAGAGCCGTAACCTCAACCCTATCAAACACCTTTTGGGATGAATTGGAACGCCGACTGTGAGCCTAATCGCCCAACATCAGTGGCCAACCTCACTAATGCTATTGTGGCTGAATGAAGGCAAGTCTCCGCAGCAATGCTCCAACATCTATTGGAAAGCCTTACCAGAAGAGTGGAGGCTGTTATAGAAGCAAAGGGGGGACCAACCCCATATTTATGCCCATGATTTTGGAACGAGATGTTTGACGAGCAGATGTCCATATACTTTTGGTCAAATAGTGTATATTTAATCAGAGTATTATTGTGCTGTCAGGAGACCCTGCGTACTGAACCCTTCATGTCAACATCCTCCTCAGATATAGTTGTGCCCTCAGAGTAGCAAATGTTGGGGTCCCAGTCGTGGCAGAGATTAATGACTTAGTACTGAGAGAGAGTGCAATGTAGTGGCTATAATTAAATAACCTCGGCCGATAATTAGCATTCAGTAATTACCTGCGCCGAGCCCTTCATCACTCGCTGTGCTTTGTGAAGTCATTTCATCACTCGCTGTAAATACCTCAGTAACTTTCCACTGGGTTGCGTTCTTTTAGCTCACAATACTGGTGTTGAGTGAAAGAGATTATCGTATTGTCCAGACAATGTGATATAGTAGGACTAACCTGTTTGGTATTGCTGCTTCAGTAGACGACCAGAAAAGTTGAAATATGCATGTGTATTATCATTAGTCTGAGACCTCAGTAACACATAGCAGCGTTTCACATGATGGATCAATTCAAATGCTAATGTTTTCCCGGAAGTGTGCCTGTTATAATGCTGAATACAATGACTTTTCACCACCTGGTATAAATCTCTTTAATGTAAGCTATGTGAAGTATGCGGCAACGTCATGAATGTAAATAATATTCTTTCTATTGCCCAGCCACACATTTTATCTCTTCTCTTCCTCTCTCCTACTGAAGTGCCCCAAAAGGATAAGGACAGTGAAGAAAAAGCAGGGGAGTCCCTCTCAGACTCCTCCCTGTTCGTCCGCTGGGGTCATGACCTTGGTCCTGAGAGTCGCCGGGTGGCGCTGAAGAAGTTCCAGTACTACGGCTACAATGGCTACCTCAGTGACCGCCTCTCTCTGACCAGACCCATCCCAGACCTCAGACCTGATGGGTCAGTGACCTTTGACCTTTCTGTTGGTTCTTTTTTATCATCCATTTAAAACAAATATTTATACAAGTTGTTTTTTCATATCTTGTCTGTTTGCGGTTTCTCCTCAGGTGCAGAAACATGTCGTACCCCTCCAATCTCCCCCAAGTCAGTATCATCTTTATCTTTGTGAACGAGGCCCTGTCGGTCATCCTGCGCTCCATCCACACAGCCATGAACAGAACTCCCTCCCACCTCCTCAAGGAGATCATCCTGGTTGATGACAACAGCAACAATGGTAACTCCTATATTCTTACCAAATGTAGCCTACAAAATATACAAACTGCATTGCATACAGGAAGCCATTCAGGCTGCTTACTAGCAAGCATAAATGCATGCCTACACACTATGTATTTACATCATCATACATAGATCAATTCACACTTGACATGCTTGAGGACGGAGAGTACATCAGAATTTTCTCTTTAATGTTCTTAAAAAATGTATCTACCCCTATACACATTTACAATATCAAAAACAAAATTGCTGGTGTTGCTTGCCAATTTAATGGATTACTTTCACACAGCTCCCAATTAACTTATTTGTTATCCTAGTTATTTCAGCAGGACAGACCTGCATACTGATCAGCTATAGAGCCAGAGGGAAGTGAGAAGATTTAAAGGCTCTGTTTTACCTAGACTGATCAAGGTGTTTGAGCTGCATACTTGACTGAACATGTATCATATTATGGTGACAAATGAGGGTCAAACGAGTCCGGCAGAGGGATAAAAAAACAACAGGCTGCTTCTTTTGAATTAATATTTTTATTAAGGCCTCCTATTTCAGGCTATAAACATTGAATCATTAGATTAAAAAGAGAGGAGCATCCGTAATGCAAATGAATTGGAAAACGGAACCGTAGCCCAGAGGCAGAGTATTACTGAGAGTGGAAATGAAGCTATAAAATGTTCCTTTGTGGCTGTTGATATTCTAATTAATTCCTTGGCAGTTGGCTCACTTTGAACAATGAGACACTTCCCGTTCTGTACAGTTTCAGTCTGGCTAACAGCTACCCATCCTTAGTGGGGTTCCTCATAAGGTCAGCTGGGGTTAATTCCCATGACAATCCAATTAATCTAATCGACCTTAGTCCTTTTATTTGTACTCTTAATTTCTAAATGAGTTAAATTACTGTATTTTCACCACTAACTATCGCTGTATATTACTTGGTTAATCCTAATCAGTTCATGGTTGTATGATGAATACTGCTATACATAACATGTCTGAAAGCTATTGTCCCCTAAAGTGTCTCAGCTTACTCCCCAACACTGCTGGATTGAAAACGGACAGTGATGTCTGATCCTCGCCCTTAATGACCCAATCACTCCCTCTCGTTGCCATGGTAAACCACTGCCATGACCACCTAACAAATTAAACAAACAGGTGGCAGATGGCGCTTGTGGGAAAGCAGAATGGACTTCCCTCAACCAGACGATGCTGAGGGCTGCTGATAGACATCAATAATAGGATATTTCCAGAGGACTTTTCACAACCCCAATATTATTCCTTTGAATTACCCTTTACTCCATGGAATGTGGAATAGATGGCACTTCGGACTGTAAAGCACATTTCAAATGCGTGGTTAGTTGATGGTCCTAGGTAGTCTACACTGTACATACCTTCAGCAGATTTCACAGGTGTAGGCTTTTATAAGACATAATGAGAAATATCTACACACTGTTTCAAAGCTTCCCAGGGTTTCATGCTGCAATGTCACTTCTTTGTAAAGGTCATACAGACTCTGTGATGCTTATACAAATCCATATTAGAGGTCGACCGGTTATGATTTTTCAACGCCGATACAGATTATTGGATGACCAAAAAAGCCGATACCGATTAATCGTCCGATTCTTATTTTATTTATTTATTTATTTATTTATTTGTAATAATGACAATTACAACAATACTGAAGGAACACTTATTTTAACTTAATATAATACATCAATAAAATCAATTTAGCCTCAAATAAATAATGAAACATGTTCAATTTGGTTTAAATAATGCAAAAGCAAAGTGTTGGAGAAGAAAGTAAAAGTGCAATATGTGCCATGTAAGAAAGCTAACGTTTAAGTTCCTTGCTCAGAACATGAGAACATATGAAAGCTGGTGGATCCTTTTAACATGAGTCTTCAATATTCCCAGGTAAGAAGTTTTAGGTTGTAGTTATTATAGGAATTATAGGACTATTTCTCTCTATACGATTTGTATTTCATATACCTTTGACTATTGGATGTTCTTATAGTGTCACGCCCTGACCTTAGAGATCCTTTTTATGTCTCTATTTGGTTTGGTCAGGGTGTGATTTGGGGTGGGTATTCTATGTTCTTTAGTTCTATTATTTGTATTTCTATGTTTTGGCCAGGTAGGGTTCTCAATCAGGGACAGCTGTCTATCGTTGTCTCTGATTGAGAACCATACTTAGGTAGCCCTTTTTCCCACCTGTCTTTGTGGGAGGTTAACTTTGTTTGTCGCACATAGCCCTTTAGCTTCACGGTTGTTTTGGATTGTTTGTTTTTGTCGGCGTCATATAAATAAAGGAATATGTACGCTCACTACGCTGCACCTTGGTCTCCTTCTGTTGACGGCTGTGACATATAGGCACTTTAGTATTGCCAGTGTAACAGTATAGCTTCCATCCCTCTCCTCGCCGCTACCTGGGCTCGAACCAGGAACACATCGACAACAGCCACCCGCGAAGCAGCGTTACCCATGCAGAGCAAGGGGAACAACTACTCTAAGTCTCAGAGCGAGTGACGTTTGAAACGCTATTAGCGCGCACCCCGCTAACTAGCTAGCCATTTCACATCGGTTACACCAGCCTAATCTCGGGAGTTGACAGGCTTGAATTCATAAACAGCAGAGCTGCTGGCAAAACGCACGAAAGTGCTGTTTGAATGAATGCTTACGAGCCTGCTGGTTCCCACCATCGCTCAGTCAGACTGCTCTATCAAATCATAGACTTAATTATAACATAATAACACACAGAAATACGAGTCTTAGTTTCCGAATTCGACCATATTAATGACCTATCATCTCAAAAACAAAACATTTATTATTTCAGTGAAATACGGAACCGTTCCGTATTTTATCTAACGGGTGGCATCCATCAGTCTAAATATTCCTGTTACATTGCACAACCTTCAATGTTATGTCATAATTACGTAAAATTCTGGCAAATTAGTTCGCAATGAGCCAGGCGGCCCAAACTGTTGCATATACCCTGACTCTGCGTGCAATGAACGCAAGAGAAGTGACACAATTTCACCTGGTTAATATTCCCTGCTAACCTGGATTTCTTTTAGCTAAATATGCAGGTTTAAAAATCAATACTTCTGTGTATTGATTTTAAGAAAGGCATTGATGTTTATGGTTAGGTACACGTTGGAGCAACGACAGTCCTTTTTCGCGAATGCGCACTGCATCGATTATATGCAACGCAGGACACGCTAGATAAACTAGTAATATCATCAACCATGTGTAGTTATAATTAGTGATTATGATTGATTGATTGTTTTTTATAAGATAAGTTTAATGCTAGCTAGCAACTTACCTTGGCTTCTAACTGCATTCGCATAACAGGCGGGCTCTTCGTGAGACAGGTGGTTAGAGCGTTGGACTAGTTAACCGTAAGGTTGCAAGATTGAATCCCTGAGCTGACAAGGTAAAAGTCTGTCGTTCTGCGCCTGAACAAGGCAGTTAAACCACCGTTCCTAGACCGTCATTGAAAATAAGAATGTGTTCTTAACTGACTTGCCAAGTTAAATAAAGGTGTAAAAAAAAAAAAAAAAAAAAACGCTAAATCGGCATCCAAAATTACCGATTTCCGATTGTTATGAAATCTTGAAATCGTCCCTAATTAATCAGCCATTCCGATTAATCGGTCGACCTCTAATCCATATACGACTGTTTCTATAGCTGAGCTGAAGGAGAACCTTCAACACTTTGTGAAGGAGACCAACTCCCAGCGGCCAGACTTCATCAAACTGGTCCGTCACGACAAGCAGGAGGGACTGATCCGCTCCCGGGTTAGTGGGTGGAGGGCCGCTAGCGCCCCCGTCGTGGCCCTGTTCGATGCCCACGTGGAGTTCAACATCGGATGGTAAGGGACTGGGATGCCATATGTGTATGTGCCCATCTGTCCAACAGCTAAAAACCTTGTGCCCATTTATGATATTTGATGTAAGTGCGGTAGAATTGATATGTGCTGCATTTTCTCAGTCATTACCTAAGAGCTATTACATAAGCTATTACCTAAAAGAGCTAGGTTGGTAGATGAGGTAGAGGGTTTTCAGTCAGAATAATATAATATGTGACTGCCCTCAGCTCTTAAAGGCATTAGGGCTCAAAGGGTTGTCGTGCTGCTGACTGCAGTTGAGATATGAGATGTGTTGTCCATGGCAACCGAGTGTATCAGGGCTTCCTGTTGTCTGACAGAGTTGATGTGCCTGTTAATCATTCTCTCCACAGCTTGACAGGCCGACCGACGCGCATATCTCTGAAGAGCCTGGGCTCAATTCAAAATAACCCCACTTACTCCTGAGGTGCTTTGGCACAGATCTCAGAACACACAGGTCTCCTCACTTCTCAGAGCTACCAGATTTAATGTCTTTGACCAATGAAGTAATTTGCCTCAATGCGATGCCAGTGCTTGAAAAGCAGAGTACATGAGGCTCTCAGCTTGTCTTTTATGCACAGAAACATGTTGATATAATTACAGGTTGGCTGTTCATATTAACATTGATCTGAGGCCTTTTGTACAAAAAACAACTTTGATGCTATTTGTGTGTGTGCTGATGATCCTTCCTTTTCCAAATGTAATTACACACATATGCAAGCCCTGTGGAGATCTAACATGGTTATTTTTAATGATTGATTGAATAATGTCTGTCATTTTAAATGACAGAGGGCGACTGACTGCTATATTTAGCACCTCACTCTGCTACTGTACATTACAATCATCAGGAGCTGTGGACATGTTGTCTAGTGCCAGTCGACAACAGATTTTCTGTCTATCTTGATGTGTTCTATCTCGTCTAAAATTGAAAACTCAAACTCCCATGAACAAGACTTCAAGTTACCTTTTAGTGAGGAGAACTACACTGAGTGTACAAAACATTAAGGACACCTTCCTAATATTGAGTTGAATCCCCCTCTTTTGCCCTCAGAACAGCCTCAGTTCGTCGAGGCATGGACTCTACAAGGTGTCGAAAGCGTTCCACAGGGATGCTGGCCCATGTTGACTCCAATGCTTCCCAAAGTTGTGTCAAGTTGGCAGGATGTCCTTTGGGTGGAGGACCATTCTTGATACACACGGGAAACTGCTGCGTGTGAAAAACCCAGTAGCATTGCAGTTCTTGACACAAACCGGTGCGCCTGGCACCTATTACCATAACCCATTCACTGGCACGTAAATCTTTTGTCTTCCCCTTCACCCTCTGAATGGCTCACATGCACAATCAATTGTGCTTAAAAATCCTTATTTAACCTGTCTCCTCCCCTTCATCTACACTGATTTGAAGTGGATTTAACAAGTTACAGTACATCAATACAGGATCCTAGCTTTCACCTGGATTCACCTGGTCAGTCTGTCATGGAAAGAGCAGGTGTCCTTAATATTTTGTACACTGTGTATATAAATGTGTTAAGATGTGTATTTCCTTGACTGTGGCTTTGACTCTGAGCTCCAGAGTTCCTCTGTGGAGATGGGAGAACCTTCCAGAAGGCCAACTATCTCTGCAGCACTCTACCAGTCAGGCCTTTATGGCCAGACGGAAGCCACTCCTCAGTAAAAGGCACATGACAGCCCACTTGGAGTTTGCCAAAAGGCACCCAAAGGACTTTCAGACCATGAGAAACAAGATTGTCAGCGTGCATGGTCTGATGAAAACAAGATTGAACACTTTGGCCTGAAAGTGTCACATCTAGAGGAAACCTGGCACCATCCCTACAGTGAAGCATGGTGGTGGCAGCATCATGCTGTGGGGATGTTTTTTAGCGGCAGGGACTGGGAGATTTGTCAGGATCTAGGGAAAGATGAACGGAGCAAAGTTTTTTCTTTTTACTCCCTGGTATCTAATTGGTAGTTAGTCTTGTCCCATCGCTGCAACTCCCTTACGGACTCGGGAGAGGCAAAGGTCGAGAGCCGTGCCTCCTCTGAAACACAACCCAGCCAAGCCGCACTGCTTCTTGACACAACGCCCGCTTGACCCGGAAGCCAGCCGCACCAATGTTTCGGAGGAAACGCTGTACACCTGGCGACCGTGTCAGCGTGCATTGCGCACAGGCCTGCAACAGGAGTTGCTAGTGCGCGATGGGACAAGAACATCCCTGCCGGCCAAACCCTCCCCTAACCCGGATGACGCTGTGCCAATTGTGCGCCACCCCATGGTTCTCCCGGTCGCGGGCGACTGCGACAGAGCCTGGACTCGAACCAGGATCTTTAGTGGCACAGCTAGCTCTGCGATGCAGTGCCTTAGACCACTGTGCCACTCGGGAGGCCCACAGAGAGATCATTGATGAAAACTTACTCCAGACCGCTCAGAACCTCAGACTGTGGTGAAGGTTCACCTTCCAAAAGGACAACAATCCTAAGCACACAGCCAAGACAACACAGGAGTGGCTTCGGAAACAAGTCTCTGAATGTCCTTGAGTGGCCCAGCCAGAGCCCGGACTTGAACCTGATCAAACATCTCTGGAGAGACCTGAAAATAGCTATGCAGTAACGCTCCCCATCCAACTTGAAAGAGCTTGAGAGGATCTGCAGAGAATAATGGGAGAAACTCCCCAAATACAGGTGTGCCAAGCTTGTAGCGTCATATCCAAGAAGACTTGAGGCTGTAATTGCTGCCAAAGGTGCTTCAACAAAGTACTGAGTAAAGGGTCTGAATACTTATGTAAATGTGATATTTCCTTTTTTTATATTTTATACATTTGCAAACATTTCTAAACCTGTTTTTGTTTTGTCATTGTGGGGTATTGTATGTAGATTGGGTCTGAATACTTTCCAAATGCACTGTACATGGTAATACGCTTTATCCAACCTCATTTGTTTCACCCACCAAATCAACACATCTCATATTATGTGTGTGGCGTGGAATACTGTAACCTATAGCCATAGGACAAGAACTCATAAGGAGCCATTAACAATCAGTGGGCAGGATGAAAGACCCACATTCCCACTGTTTCCCCCCATCTTTCCTGTGATGTTAGGGAAGTGATGAAAAATGTATGGTGAAAGGTGTTCTCCCTCATCAGTTTCATAGGAAAAAGACACAATGTATCTCAAAGCTTCAGAACGTCCCACCATGCCTTGTGTCTTCCCAACAGGGCCGAGCCCATCCTGCTCAGGATCAAGGAGGACAGAACGCGCATCATCTCACCGTCGTTTGACAACATCAAGTATGACACGTTTGAGATCGAGGAGTATCCACTGTCTGCTCAGGGCTTCGACTGGGAGCTGTGGTGTCGCTACCTGAATCCACCCAAAACCTGGTGGACCCAGCACAACACCACCGCCCCTATCAGGTTGCTGTCAGCTAAGACTTTAACAATCAACTGTTATCTTCTGCTATTTCACTGGCACTGTTTCTGTTGGCATTGAGAAATCCACATGTTGTTCAGTCTTTGATTTTGATAACAGAACAATGTAAGAACTATGTGTGTGAACCTGTTGCATCAGTTTGATGTAGATGAAAGCTCTTTGTTTTTAGACAGCCGTTACTTAGTAACATGATACAGAAAATCATGCTTATTCTTGACAGAAAAAAAGGAATAGGCCAACAACCTTGTAGGTTTATTATTGAAAACAAATGTTTATCATGAAATCAAATGTGCATAATCTTCAGCTGAGCACTTAGTGTTACAAATAAATTAGCAAGTACTAGGAAGTAGTTCACAGAACTAAAGTGCATAAATGACTGTTTCTCTCTCTTTTGCCATCTTTGTACCAGGAGCCCAGCTCTAATTGGCTGTTTTGTGGTGGACAGGAAGTACTTTGAGAAGATTGGTCTATTGGATGAGGGAATGGAGGTCTATGGTGGAGAGAATGTGGAGCTTGGCATCAGGGTGAGTGGAGTCCAAATTATAATCAGCTCAATAATATGTTTAAATAGGGCCAAATCCTAACTTGAGATCGGTCCCCCATTGACATCAATGAGTAATTTACACAAAAGTCTCAGTTACGTACATGCCCAGATTTCAAGTTAGGATTTGAGGACTCTTAAACTCATTAGTGTGTGTAATAATCCACTGCTGCACTACTGTCTGTTGCTGGCAGATACAACCAGTCAGCTCAGCACTCCTCCAGATGGGCCATGGGAGGAGCTGCAGTGTGTCAGGAACCCCCACCTTCCCCCATGGTGTGCTGAAACTCGACCAGCTCAGCGACTTGCACACTTGCATATAGCCAAAGATCTGAAAGTATATCAAAAAAACACTTAGACGAACCCTAATTACTATGGGACATGCATGCACACTGCACATAGAATAGAACGGGCTTGCAGGCTCAAACCTGGCAATTTGATTGGTAAACTCATGCGGACACTCGCAATGGCTGCCTGGTAGTGTGATACAACAATTTCCATGGTTATTTGGAATGTTCTATTACTGATGCTGGATTGCCATGGTAATGTAGAATGTTTATTCCAGTGGAGGCTGGTGGGAGGAGATGTAGGAGGGCGGGCTCATTGTACTGGCTGGAATGGAATAAATGGAACGGTATCAAACACATCACATATATGGAAACCACGTTTGACTCTGTTCCATGTATTCCATTCCAGCCATTACAATGAGCCCGTCCTCCTATAGCTCCTTCCACCACCTTCCACTGGTTTATTTAAATGATGCTAACTGAAGGGGCTCATGCAAAGGAATGTAGTTTTTCTAATGTCAGTTGAGTTGACTCAACAAATCACAGCACAGATTGAATGGTACACTTCCTGCTTTTACTTCCTGGCATGGGCACCCTCAAAATGGCTGCCAGTCCACCCATTATTCCATCATTGACTTGAATGGGGAATCCTGTTATATTCATTCTATTTCTATGGTGGGTCCTGTGTGGATATTTGTGCATCCTTTCCCTTGCAGCTTTGTGGTGCTGCAGTATCAGGAGGGAAGGGAACAGCCAATTCTTTGGTAGGAGTAAATCCCGTCCTTCACTCTGAAGACCGGGTGTTATAATAATTGGTCAGAGCAGCTGTGGTTCCAGCTGTCACTCCCTAGACTGCATCTTACAGTAGCTTCTCTAAATGGCTAACTTCATCCTTCTGAAGGGAGAAATGTGCTCTCTAGCAACTGTATTGCTTTATGGATCTGGCAAGTGGAGGTTGATGTTTATTGGGATGGGTCTGGTCCTGGAGGCAGAACCGAGCGATTTTAGATGGGCCAGTTGCAAATTCTAAATTGTCTGTATTGTAAAAATATATGTAAACAAAAAATTGCTTTTTGGTCTTAATTTAAGGTTAGGCATTCGGTTTAGCAGTGTGGTTAGGGTTAGGTTTAAAATCACATTTTATGACTTTGTGGTTGTGCCAGCTAGTGACCATTCTGCAGAGCTGCCTCCAGAACAAGATTCAGGACAAAAAACTCTAACCTGCTGGCTAAATGGGAAATTCTTATTGTGTGGAAATATGGCAAAAGTTCAAGGACTGTCCATACACTACATGGTCAAAAGTATGTGGATATCCCTTCAAATTAGTGGATTAGGCTGACCGGCGTATAAAATCGAGCACAGCCATGCAATCTCCAGACAAACATTGGCAGTAGAATGGCCCGTACTGAAGAGCTCAGTGACTTTCAACCTGGCACTGTCATAGGATGCCACCTTTCCAACAAAGTCAGTTCATCACATATCTGCCCTGGTCAAATGTAAGTGCTGTTATTGTGACGTGGAAACGTCTAAGAGCAGCAATGTCTCAGCTGCGAAGTGGTAGACCGTTATGGTCTATGATAGACGCTCACAGAATGGGACCACCGAGTGCTGAAAATCATCTGTCCTCGGTTGTAACACTCACTACCATTCCAAACTGCCTCTGGAACAGAGCACCTGAGTGGAGTTGAGCCGTTGGAAATCCCACTCATCGGTCATCGCTCCATGTACTTTCATACTGTGCTGCTAAAAACTGCTCCGTGCTCACATGAAAAACAACTGCCGCTTCAAATTCGCTCCATTCATTCAAATCACAATTTAACCAACACCCATCTATTTTTGTGACTACCTGGACCTACCAATTGTTTTTTAAGTATTGAAACCAAACCATATGGATTTGAATGAAAAGTATTTGAATAAACATGAAAAGGTGAATGTAAGAAGCGAACATAATTTCAAATAGGCTACATGTCATATAAAACAGCATATAAAAAGTCTAAATAGGTCAGGAGCCAGACAGGGAGCCTAAGAAGGAAAGAAAATTAATTATTTAGGTGATATTATATAAATTATTTGAAGGCTATAGCCTACAAAAAGATGCATTGTGAAGCATTTGTGAGTGCAACACAATAGGCTGGTGTGGACATAAAGCGCTCAGTATTTAAACAACATTTAGTTGTATTAAATCTTTATAGTCTATAAATTGCGCATATAGGCTGTGACTTACTTAGAATTAAATACACATTAAACAAAAAATTACTTGGTGCCTTTTTAAAATTATTTTTTGAATAAATCTTTAGAAACACGAGTCTGGCCAGTCTGTGGCTTCTGGCTCATGTGATGGTGCCTGGAGAGCAGGCCAGAAGTGGATAATATCCTCTCCACGCTTGCAAAGCCACTGGGGATGATAAACACCCTTTTGGCCACTCTTGCCAGTTTTTTGTATTTCATTTTTTATATATAGCTAGGCCTGAAGGTTTTTAGGCAAAATAACCCAATCAAAACGGAATGCTCTTTGAATGTGGGAATATGCCAGGCCTATTGGGCTAAAATCAATTATGGCCCATTGTATAGATAATTGTACGAAAATGAACGAAACGTTTAAGAGATCAGATTTTTTGTTTATAATACTTTGCTACAATGACACACTTAGTTAATGACCCACCTTGTTCCTTTCTTTTAGCATGCTTTTGGGATATGATTATTTTCAGATTCCACAATGCTTCTTTAGTTGTGGACAACACACTCCCTCTCTTACTCTTGGACCTCATCTTTATAAGTCCCCTTGATTTAGCACCTGTGTGTTTAATCAGTTTCTTTATGAAAATATTTAGCGAACTCTGACAGTAGCTAAATCAGGGGGCTATAGCAGCACACAGGTATACTACAAATGCATGCTGGGGCAGGATGCCCTGAGCTCGTGAAGTGAGTGCTACTGAAGAGAAATTGGAGCGGGCGAGAAGGCCGATGCTCCAGCCTTTGAATCTCGCTCCAGTCAAATTGGGCACGCTCCTTGCTCCGCTCCAGATCCGTTCTGCTCACATATTCTGCTCTCGAAGTAACGTCAGCACAATAACTGTTCGTTGGGAGCTTCATGAAATGGGTTTCCATGGCCGAGCAGCCGCCCGCAACCTAAGATCACTATGCGCAATGCCAAGTGTCGGCTGGAGTGGTGTAAAGCTTGCCACCATTGGACTCTGGAGCAGTAGAAATGCGTTCTCTGGAGTGATGAATCACGCTTCACCATCTGGCAGTCCGACAGACTAATCTAGGTTTGAAGGATGTCAGGAGAACACTACCTGCCCGAATGCATAATGCCAACTGTAAAGTTTGGTGGAGGATAAATAATGGTCTGGGCCTGTTTTTCATGTTTCGGACTAGGCCCCTTAGTTCCAGTGAAGGGAAATCTTAACACTACAGCATACAATGACTTTCTAGACAATTCTGTGCTTCGAACTTTGTGGCAACAGTTTGGGGAAGGCCCTTTCATGTTTCAGCATGACAATTCCCCCGTGCACAAAGTGAGGTCCATACAGAAATGGTTTGTTGAGATTGGTGTGGAAGAACTTGACTGGCCTGCACAGAGCCCTGACATCAACCCCATCGAACACCTTTAGGATGAATCGGAACGCCGACTGCGAGCCTAATCGCCCGATATCAGTGGCCGACCTCACTAATGCTATTGTGGCTGAATGAAGGCAAGTCTCTGCAGCAATGTTCCAACATCTTGTGGAAAGACTTCCCAGAAGAGTGGAGGCTGTTTATAGTAGCAAAGGGGGACCAACTCCATATTAATGCCCATGATTTCGGAATGAGATGTTCGACGAGCAGGTGTCCACATACTTTTAGCCATGTAGTGTATAACCCTATTGAGACAGATGTTGGTATAAAGATCCATTGAATCTGTGGAGAATCACGATTATCAGGGTGCTGGAGTTTAATTTTAGTACAGTACAGAAAAAGCATAGCCTGTCCTAACAGGCTATGTGTGCGAGTGCATATGTAATCCCCTCTATCTTTGCAGATAACAGAAACTCAAGTCATGGATAATCAGTGTTGTTGTCAATGTAAATGAGGCATTTTGTTAACGGAATCCGGAATTACACTTCTTTCCACAGGGCATAACATCTCCCGTAGTGAATAGTTCTATTTAGGCCTGCCAAAACAAGGGGAATCATCAGTAATGGGATTTGTCTGTTTTTCTACCAATGCTTCCTCCCTGGTTCCCCATAACCACATGTTATGCTTTAATAAAGACTTTATTTATAGGTCTATCATCATTATGTCTGTTTTCCCACTGTATATTTACTGCTGATTTTTCCCATTAGATTACTTTAGAATCTTATCTCAGCAGGCAGTCATTTTCTGAATAAATTGCGATTTACAACTCATTTGTTAGCCCCCATCAGATTCTCAATTAGAAAACTTTTCCTTTGAGTTCCTGACCAAGTTGTGTGTTTAGTTTATGGCAATGAACATGTGGGTGAAACAATTCAGCACTCATAATAACTGAAAATTTCTAGTCCTGGACACTTCCTTATACC
The DNA here is from genome assembly GCF_016432855.1 of Salvelinus namaycush. Classification (NCBI taxonomy): domain Eukaryota; kingdom Metazoa; phylum Chordata; class Actinopteri; order Salmoniformes; family Salmonidae; genus Salvelinus; species Salvelinus namaycush. The sequence goes on from NC_052327.1 coordinate 33,076,489, forward strand.
TTCCTCACCCACGTACAGCCAGGTGTAATGTTGTCTGGCGATACAGTTGTCTCCAGTCCAAAATAGTAGGCACATGCTCCGTATAATCCCCATGAGAAGGATTTTCCTCTGAGAGAAAGTAAAGGAAGAGCTCTTGGGGCTCTACCCAGCAGGAGTATATTGGAGGATAAAAGAAGACTCTCGCACACTCTATCTCTCACTCTCTTTGACTTTCTCTCTCTCATACACACAGGGTGATATGCTACATTATATGCTAAATAATACCTCCTCATAACCCTTTACAGTAAGTCCCTTTACAAAATATGGTGATTCGTAAAAGCTGTTTGGAGACGTGGTAGCTCTACAGTAGTCCAAAAGTTTGTGTGAGATGTGGCAGACAGTCTTTATATGACAGATAATTTACTGACGCTGACTTCCTTACATCTAACCCTGTGTTCACTACTGAGCTCTGTACACTTCCAAGGCTATACTCAACTTCCTACCTCTTTTGAAATATGTTATTTGGCCTTTTTTCTGTATGTAACTCCAGGTATGGCAATGTGGGGGCAGTGTGGAGGTTTTGCCCTGTTCTCGGATAGCGCATATCGAGCGTGCTCACAAGCCCTACACTCAAGACCTGACTGCTCATGTGCGGCGGAATGCACTTAGGGTGGCCGAGGTGTGGATGGACGAATACAAGAACCATGTTTACATGGCCTGGAACGTTCCCCCACAGGTAAAGACCACAGCCTCCTTATATTGTGGGTCATTATCTAACCCTCCTGACCATGTGACCTGAGCAGAAAATAATCCAGGCCCTAGTCAATTCAGTCTAAACTTGGATTCCATAAATGTTTTATTTAATGATAGGTTATGACATGTGGGTATCCATCACAGGAAGCTCGTGAGGGGAGGCTGGCTCATGATAATGGCTGGAATGGAGTGAATAGAACGGTATCAAACACCTGTTTGATACTGTTCCATTTATCTGTTCCAGTCATTACTATGAACCGTCCTCCCCAATTAAGCTGCCACCACCCACCTGTGGTATCCATGTGTTGGTGTGTCTATTTCTAGAACTCAGGGATTGACATAGGGGACCTCTCGGAGAGGAAGGCTTTGAGAAACAGACTGCAGTGTAAATCTTTCAGCTGGTTCTTGGCCAACATCTACTCTGAGATGAGAACCTACAGTGACACAGTTGCCTATGGAGTGGTGAGTATGTTATGATATCTGTACGTCTCAGCCTTCTCTTTGTTTCTTTTCCAAAATAGCACAAGATGGCTGTACCCTACATGTGCAGCGTATCACCTCGTATGACAATGTCACTCATCATAGAAAGTCATGCTATATTGTGCTGGTAATGTGAGGTAAGAACGTGCATGAGTTGTTTCACGAAAAGAGTGCCTTTTGTGTCCCTTTGATATTTTAAGTAGAAATTGGGCACCAATACTGAATTTTAAAGCCTGTTAAATGAAGTGCCCTTTTTAATATAGACCACATGGAGAATTCAATAAATCAGATTTTTTTATTTTTATGAAACGGCTTGCTAAAGTGCCGAAATTCAGCAACACTGTGTCACTTCTAGGGAGATTTCAACCCACTTAACCCCAAAATGTCTCCAAGTTTCACCATCATTGTAAAGCCCTAGTTATTTTGTTCCTTTGACAAAGTCATTTCTGGAGATTATTATTTATTTCATGTGATTAGTGCTTAATCTACGTCTGTCCCTCGTTTTAAGGTCAACCCTGTTACTAGAACTGAACTCTCTTTTTAATATGGTGAAACTTCTTTTTTAAATACTTTTTTCAAAAGAAACTTTGAACATCTAATAGTCAAATCATAGTGTAGAAGGAGGTAAGCTGGTTATACTCTTGGCCATATTCGAGTGTGTTTTGTGGTGGAAAACTGAGCGGGTCGAGCATATAACACGTCAACCCTGTATCCCATAGATAGACAGGCTAGAAATGTATTAGCAATTGAAAAAAGATTGTTCACTTGCATTCAATTGCCACTCCCTGTTCCACAAAACAAGCTTTCATTCCCCCTGTCTCGAGGGGATTTGTAGCTGATTTAAGATGAAATCGTCAACCCTGTTACTTTATTTGTCACTTAATAGGCCCTTACTGTAGTAATTTTTTGTATTTTAAACTCTTGATGGGAAAACGTGTTTTTTTCATGAAGTCGAACATGTCCTTTTCATGACAGAATGTTAAAATTAGGTGAAATCTAAAGTTTTTTGGACAAATTTACACTTCTCAAAAGGCACCGAATTGGTGGAACAACCCACATACTGTTCATGCTGAAACAGTCTTTTGAAATATCTTAGCAAGAACATTACTGTCATAGGAGTACATTTCAAGCCACAGCTTGAGGACATACCTCCACTGAAGCAATGAAAGGTTGAAGGTCAGTTGTATTTAAACATGAGTAATAAAACAGTCCAAAAATAACTTGACGAACCCTCTAGTGCTTTGCTTGGTTGTTTGATGAGCACATCACAACTGTGTTAGAAATTTTTGATGTGGGATCATGACACTACTCAGCATGTGTGGGAGTCAAGCTGTGAATATGATTATGAAGGCATTGCTATCAAAATAACTTCTTGAAACACATTTGAAGAATACATATTTGACCAATGATCTTTAAGCTGAACTGAATATTAGTGCATTGTTGAGAGTGATATTATCATAACAATAACATGTATTACACAATATCATATTAAAAAGTGCGATTGTTATTTATTTTTGTAGATGTAGCTCTAAAATGTGACTCAATTTGTTGTCAAACAGATTCCGCAGGACTAATGGCATCCCCTTTATTTAGTTGCAAAACATATTTCTTCCCTTGTTGATGTGAGGATAATGAAAAACAATTGTTTCAACTATTGTGTTATCTCTGTATTTAGCCTAAAGTGCTTCCATTTGTCAAACTCTTCGTTCCACAGACCACTGTGTGCTGTGTCATTCTATCATTAACAGACTAATTAACCGTTGTCGTTGGCCAGACAGAAGGCACAGCTTAAGTGCTTTTCCGAAACAGATTGTCCGTTATCGCATGGAGAGCGATAACTTCTGCATCCTTAATCCGTCTCCATCCCTGCCTCATGGTTATGTGGTTGAAACAGCCTTGGTTTTCCTCCTCTGTCTCCTCCAGTTGAAGAACGCTCTGAGGAGTGACCTGTGTCTAGACCAGGGGCCTGACTCGGACAACATCCCCATCCTGTACATCTGTCATGGGATGACGCCACAGGTGAGTGCCCTCTGACCCCTCCATCTGTAAGGTCACTACCAATTTTGTCCTGGTCCTAACGTATATGCCACAGCAATTACTGAATTACTAGGTCTTTCCCCCACTTAAAATAAGATCCTTGCTCTAACTATGACTCAGGCTATTCATCCTTATTTCCTTGTCTGTTGTTCAATATAAAAGCTTTTGGAAAAGGTATTAATGTTTCTAAATGCCTAGTGCTTTTATACTACTTGTCCCTTTTTACTACTTTGTAATGTGCTGGATTTTACAGCAAAAAATAACAATTTTGTTTGTCCGTCTACATATTCACATTGAATAATTTATAATTGCAACAAGACAGTCTAGTACTGCATCTCTGTTGTCAGAAGTCAATATAATCGATTGGTGCCTGAAATGTTAATCCTATGGCTTCTCTCTGGGTCATACCCAGCTACTGGATCTCTCCGAACTGCTGCGTGAACACTTTTCTCTCTCACTGTCACAATAAATGTTCATTTTATCCCTGAGACATTTAGCTCATGTAAGAAAATGTACTTATTATGCATAACTTTTTATACATTTTTGCTGAAACCCAAGATATGAGATTATCAATTGTTAAGCTGCTGGGTCCAAAGTGCAGTTTAGTTCTAGACAGTAACTCTACAGGATTTACTGTAGAATACAAACTGAGATAAGATAATGTTTTACATTGGGTATGCAGGCTGAAGCCAAGCCAAATAGCAGTACATGTCCTCTGCATCTGTACTACGATGGAGTGTGTAGGCCTATACAAACTCTATCAGAGTATTATCTGGGTATGGAGGGGAATGGTGGTGAATGTCAGGGACCAGGAACTAATTAGATAGTGATGGCCTGTCTATTATTGAGGAGGTAGAAGGGTGTTTCTTGTGGGAACAGATGGGCTGCCATGCCACCAGGAGATTCTCCCCTCTCAGCAGGGATCCTCATTTGTACATCTCCCAGTGTTCCTCATTAGAACTGGTGTTACCTAGGAGACCAGACCCTCTAGACTGTATGGAGATGAAGCTCCAACTGGCACTGAACGTGTGTTTGTGTGTGTGTGGAGCAGTGGCGTGAAGTACTGACACCCAAAAGTACTTGTTACATTGGAATGCTTAGCAGGACAGGAAAATGGTCCAATTCACGTACTTATCAAGAGAACACGTGGTCATCCCTACTGCCTCTGATCTGGTGGACTCACTACACAAATGCATCATTTGTAAATTATGTCTGAGTGTTGAAGTCTGCCCCTGGCTATCTGTACATTTTAAAAACAAGAAAATTTACTTTCACTTTTACTTAAGTATCTATACTTTAACTAAAGTATGACAATTGGGTACTTTTTCCACCACTGGTGAGAACACTTTAGGGATCCATATTGCTTATCAAAGGATCTTATCAAAGAGCACTCTACATGTTACTGCAGAGAGCGGAAGGGATACCTTAGTACAGGAAAAAAGTGTATTAAATGGGTTATTCTATCTTTACTGGTTTGCTCTATACTGTAGTACCAAAGGTGGTTGTTTTCAGTCGTCTCAGTCATACCTGTTGAAAGTTATCATCATTATCTCTTATCACCTTAATAAACTTTTCAGGAAATATAAAAAAAAATACCATATTTTCCCATTAATGAACATACAATTATGAAATGTACAGAGTACATTGAGGGGAGTTAGTGGTTTTAATAAATGTAAAAAAATATTGAGTTACAAGGTTTTCATCAGACATCGACGATATGGTATCTATTATTTGTGTGAAATTTGTGTTTATAATGAAGTATGTAGGAGTTGGTTCTGATTACAGTAGAGACCGCATGTCTTCCTTGCCTAGCAAATGAACAGAAAGCGACTGCATCAGCAGGCGAAAGATAGAGGGTTTCAATTTGCTATGAAGTCCTTGCAGAGCTCATTGAAGAGGGATTAATAAATGTTGGCTGTGTTATGTACAAATCCTCATCGGGATGAAGGCTCTTCTCGCAATGAGTACGTCGGTGGTTCAGACACACTCTCTTTCTATTCCTCGTTCAGAGAGCTTTGTTCCACACGGCTCAGTTTAAAAACGTAGAAATATTTTTCATTAATCTTTAAAGTGATACTTCAGGATTTAGCATTAGCACAATGACTGGAAGTCTATGGGTGTAGCATGCTAGGATATACCCGTAGACTTCCAGTCATTGCGCTAAAGCTAGTTAGCATTGGCTCACAAAACTACCTCTAACTTCCTTCATACTGGACACAGATACATGAAAACGCTATTCACGAGTTAATTTGACTCTGGGGAAATGTATTTCTTAGTGATCCCCATTTAGCTGTTGCAAAGGCAGCAGCTACGCTTCCTGGGGTCCAATCACATTAAGGTACTTACATTACATAGAAAACAAAAGAGAAAACAAAAGATAAAACAGTACATCATAACATTATTACACCTCTACATATCTACAATACAAAATGTATAATACCACCATTCAACAATATTACAATGTACGTGTGTGTGTGCTAGCTCTTGTGTGCGTATGCATGTGTCTGTACCTTTGTGTGTGTCTCACAGTCCCCGCTGTTCCATAAGGTGTATTTTTACCAGATTTCTTTTGTATACGATTTTACTGCTTGCATCAGTTACCTGATGTGGAATAGAGTTCCATTTAGTCATGGCTCTATGTAGTACTGTGCTCCTCCCATAGTCTGTTCTGAACTTGGGGATTGTTAAGAGACCTCTGGTGGCATGTCTTGTGGGGTATACATGGGTGTCCAAGCTGTGTGCTAGTCGTTTAAACAGACAGCTCGGTGTATTCAGCTTGTCAACACTTCTTACAAAAACAAGTAGTGATGAAGTCAATCTCTCTTCCACTTTGAGCCATGAGAGATTGAAAGACTGGACCTAAAATTCTGTATAAACGATCATACGAGGTTTTGCAATGATTCCTATGTCGAATATGTAAAAAATGTTGGTTGGTCAGATGTGTGTAATGAGGAACATCCTGATGCTGCACTTGAAGCATTTATGAAACTGCTTCTTCTGTTGACTGATAGGCATACGCGGATCAAGAAACTGACTGTTAGAACTGCCAAATCCCCATAGATAGATGATGAATTGAAAAACTGTATGGCTGAGAGGATGAGGCAAAGGGAATAGCAAATAGGTCTGACAACACAGCAGACTAGCAAACATACAGTCAATGAAAGAAATCACGTAACTAAACTAAACAAAGAAACTATACTATGGGACAAAGATAACTTATATAAAGAATGATAGTAAAAAAGCTCAGGAGTACTTTAAATGAAATTCTAGGCAAAAAAGCAAAGTCTGGCTCCATCCTTCATTGAGGCAGATGGCTTGTTCATAACAAAACCCTTTGATATTGCCAACTACTTTAATAACTTTTTTTGTTGACATGATTAGCAAACTTAAGCATGACATGCAAACATCATGCTGAGCGTTCATATTCATGTATAATGGACCAAATAATGAAAGACAATCACTTTGGTTTTGAGTACCACAAAGTTGGTGTGGAAGAGGTGATTATAAAAATGTTTTGCAATCCATAAACAAGGACAAACCACCTGGTATCGACAACCTGGATGGTAAATTGATGAGTCTGGTAGAGGAATAAATTGTGCCACATCTTCAATTTAAGCCTGGAAGACCATGTGCCCTTCATACATGGAGGGAGGCAAAGGTCATTCCGCTGCCCAAGAAAAGCAGAGTACCCTTTAATGGTTCAAACAGCCGAACAATCATCCTGTTACAAGTGCTTAGCAAAAAAATTTTTTTAAATGGTGTTTGATGAAATGCAAAGTTATTTAACAGAAAACAAATTAACAGACCTTCAGCATGCTTATAAGGAAGGGCACTCAACATGGGGCGGCAGGTAGCCTAGTGGTTAGAGCGTTGGACTAGTAACTGAAAAATTGCAAGATCGAATCCCTGAGCTGACAAAGTAAAAATCTGTCGTTCTGACCCTGAACATGGCAGTTAACCCTCTGTTCCTAGGCCATCATTGAAAATAAGAATTTGTTTTTAACTGGCCTGCACTGACACAAATGACTGATGATTGGCTGAAAGAAATTGATAGTAGGAAGATTGTGGGAGCTGTTCTGTTAGACTTCAGTTCTGCTTTTGATGTCCTTGATCATAACCTATTGCTGAAAACTTCAGTTATGTATTTGCATCATCTGCCATACTATGGATTTAGAGTTACCTATCTAATAGAACAGAGGGTTTTCATTAATGGAAGCCTATCATGCAAATTAAGTTGTGTGGTGTACAGCAGGGCAGCTGGCTAAGGCCATTATTGTTTTCTGTTTTTACTAATGACCTTCCACCGACCTTGAATAAAGCCTATGTGTCTGTGTAAGGTGGCGATTGAGCAAGTTGAGGAGACTAAACTGCTGGGTGTAACCCTAGATAGCAAGCTGTCATGGTGAAAACATATACACTTAATGGTTGCTAAAATGGGAAAAGGTATTTTCGTGATAGGGCGTTGCTCTGCCTTCTTGACATCTCATTCGACCAGACAGGTCCTACAGACCCTAGTTTTGTTGCACCTGGACTACTGTTCAGCTGTGTGGTCATGTGCGAGAAAGAGGGACATAGGTAAATTGCAGTTGGTCCAGAACAAAGCAGCACATATCACACATGTACAGTGGGGAGAACAAGTATTTGATACACTGCCGATTTTGCAGGTTTTCCTACTTACAAAGCATGTAGAGGTCTGTAATTTTTATCATAGGTACACTTCAACTGTGAGAGACGGAATCTAAAACAAAAATCCAGAAAATCACATTGTATGATTTTTAAGTAATTAATTAGCATTTTATTGCATGACATAAGTATTTGATCACCTACCAACCAGTAAGAATTCCGGCTCTCACAGACCTGTTAGTTTTTCTTTAAGAAGCCCTCCTGTTCTCCACTCATTACCTGTATTAACTGCACCTGTTTGAACTCATTACCTGTATAAAAGACACCTGTCCACACACTCAATCAAACAGACTCCAACCTCTCCACAATGGCCAAGACCAGAGAGCTGTGTAAGGACATCAGGGATAAAATTGTAGACCTGCACAAGGTTGGGATGGGCTACAGGACAATAGGCAAGCAGCTTGGTGAGAAGGCAACAACTGTTGGCGCAATTATTAGAAAATGGAAGAAGTTCAAGATGACGGTCAATCACCCTCGGTCTGGGGCTCCATGCAAGATCTCACCTCGTGGGGCATCAATGATCATGAGGAAGGTGAGGGATCAGCCCAGAACTACACGGCAGGACCTGGTCAATGACCTGAAGAGAGCTGGGACCACAGTCTCAAAGAAAACCATTAGTAACACACTACGCCGTCATGGATTAAAATCCTGCAGCGCATGCAAGGTCCCCCTGCTCAAGCCAGCGTATGTCCAGGCCCGTCTGAAGTTTGCCAATGACCATCTGGATGATCCAGAGGAGGAATGGGAGAAGGTCATGTGATCTGATGAGACAAAAATAGAGCTTTTTGGTCTAAACTCCACTCGCCGTGTTTGGAGGAAGAAGACGGATGAGTACAACCCCAAGAACACCATCCCAACCGTGAAGCATGGAGGTGGAAACATCATTCTTTGGGGATGCTTTTCTGCAAAAGGGACAGGACGACTGCACCGTATTGAGGGGAGGATGGATGGGGCCATGTATCGCGAGATCTTGGCCAACAACCTCCTTCCCTCAGTAAGAGCATTGAAGATGGGTCGTGGCTGGGTCTTCCAGCATGACAACGACCCGAAACACACAGCCAGGGCAATTAAGGAGTGGCTCCGTAAGAAGCATCTCAAGGTCCTGGAGTGGCCTAGCCAGTCTCCAGACCTGAACCCAATAGAAAATCTTTGGAGGGAGCTGAAAGTCCGTATTGCCCAGCGACAGCCCCGAAACCTGAAGGATCTGGAGAAGGTCTGTATGGAGGAGTGGGCCAAAATCCCTGCTGCAGTGTGTGCAAACCTGGTCAAGAACTACAGGAAACGTATGATCTCTGTAATTGCAAACAAAGGTTTCTGTACCAAATATTAAGTTCTGCTTTTCTGATGTATCAAATACTTATGTCATGCAATAAAATGCTAATTAATTACTTAAAAATCATACAATGTGATTTTCTGGATTTTTTTTTTTTCCCGTCTCTCACAGTTGAAGTGTACCTATGATAAAAATTACAGACCTCTACATGCTTTGTAAGTAGGAAAACCTGCAAAATCGGCAGTGTATCAAATACTTGTTCTCCCCACTGTATGTACATGGTGGGCAGTGTCAGTAACATGCATGTCAATCTATCCTGGCTCAAAGTTGAGGAGAGTTGAGTTGAGTCTTTGTGTGAGGTGTTGAGGGTACCGAACTGTCTGTTCAAGCATTTGGCACACAGTTCGAACACTCTTTGGTACAACACAAGACATGCAACCAGAGGTCTCTTCACAGTCCCCAGGTCCAGAACAGAAGCTGGGAAACGCACAGTATTAAATGGAGCCATGACTACATGTTAGATATTGCTGCACTGTCGGAACTAGAAGCACAAGAATTTCGCTACACTCGCAATAACATCTGCTAACCATGTGCATGTGACCAATACAATTTGATTTTATTTGACTATATGGAACTCTCTGCCACCCCAGGTAATTCAAGCTAGCAATAAAATAAAATGTTTCATGTGGACCCCAGGAAGAGTAGCTGCTGCAGAGGCTATTGGGGATCCTAATAAATACCAAAGTGGAACAACTATTTGTAATGGAAAAATGTCCATTTAATGCATGTATTCTTGTTACGAATTCCCTTCTTATATTTGCTGTTTTGACAATGTTTTTTTAAGGTGTGTAAACACTTCAAGCTGTGTCTTTATTGCAATACATACAATTAGGACCTGTCAAAGGACCTGGCAGGTAATGAAGGACAGAGTCCTCTCTTCACAGGGATTGAGACTAATGAGATTCTGTCACCAGCTCTGAATGGAGAGGCAACACCATTAAGAGTTCAGTTGGAATGGAATGTCAATCAATAGACACACTCATGTTTAATAACCACTATTATCACTGTGTCCCCCGTCTGCTGAACTCTTTCAGGGTACAGGATCACAGCTTAAAGGCTCACTATTGCTTTACGTTTGGATAATTGATTTTTTAAATATCTTGTTTGCGAAAGACAAACATCATTCCACCCAATTACCTCCCTGATGCTTGCATTCAGTGCCTCCAGTCAGATGCATGGCATTTCTGTTCCTTGTTACTAATCGTTCTGTTTGCTTGACACTCATCTGGTACTTCTCTAGAACGTGTACTACACGAACACGCAGCAGCTACACCTGGGGGTCCTGAGCCCCACCATCGACGACGATGACAACAAGTGCCTGGTGGATGTGAACAGTCGGCCGCGGCTCCTGGAGTGCAGCTACGCCACAGCCAAGCGCATGAAACTCGCCTGGCAGTTTACTCAGGTAAAGGCTACTCCTGTCTTCTCTCATGAGAATGTAGATTCACTGTACAGTAGTTCAGATGGGTAATGAGTTAGTCACAAACAAAGTCACATGTGGTAGATGAACCAGGCTAATAAGGCACTGCACTGGGCTGTTGATCATTTGAAGAAGAGGAGCAGATGTGAAGATCTGTGGTCCCGTGTGGCTCAGTTGGTAGAGCATGGCGCTTGCAACGCCAGGGTTGTGGGTTCATTCCCCACGGGGGGACCAGGATGAATATGTATGAACTTTCCAATTTGTAAGTCGCTCTGGATAAGAGCGTCTGCTAAATGACTTAAATGTAAATGTAAGAGTGGTTCTGTTAGTGGGTTGAGAGTGTGGTTCACCAGCCCGCACTCAAGTGGCCTTGTTTCACATTACGGAGTGTCACAAAAAAAGCATCCGCACCATATGAAAAGCCATAGTGGAACATTGGACCCTGTCTCATTAAACACGTTAGATCCTCTCCGTGGAGAACAATGAACATCGCCTAATGATTTTGCGTCTTCTCCACTGCAGACGATGGCATTAAATCTCACCCTAATTGGGCCTAATGTCACCCTGCTGTCAAAAAATTACATGTGAAACGTACTTCTTTGTCCTTTTTATATTTTTGAGAGCATCACCATTAGGTGTTCCTCAAGGTTCAAATAAGGGCTTCTTCATTTTTAATAGTTGAAAAGGAAAGTTTAGTCAAAGACTCTGAAATGAAGAACGAGTGATGGTGGAATTAAAATCTGGATAAATGGGTGTGTCATTAAACTTCAAATTTAGAAATCTTAAGTAATAGTTACTGAAGAATGGAAAGTGGTTGGTTAGTATTCAACCTATCATTCCATGAAATACCTATGTCACCGTAGTGGACTACCATTCTAAAGTAATTACAGTCGGTGGCTGTTTGATCAAAAGCTGTGGGGCTGCCTCTTGGGAGGGCACAAGGACTCCTGCTTTAAAATCCAGCAGAAACTTTAGCTGTGTTTGAAGCCAGAGGTCCTTTCTGCCTCCATGTGAAGAGGGGAGGTGAAGAGAGAGAGAGGGGAGGTCTCTGAAGCGGCCAATAAGGGGCTTTGAATTATTGATAAGTGATCTTTTGAAATATTGAACTCTGTTTGACCCTGAGGGAAGAGTTTAGGAGGGACAATGCAGTATAAATCTGAGATCCCACATCGATTTTTATAAGCTTCTTATTTTATTGGTAAATTTTTATTTGCCCCTTCACAGACACCACTTGAAATCCCCAATAAAAAGTGAATTACAGAAATGTTAAACACAATCACCTCTTGCAAATACTCATCACAGCGTATAACCAAGCCATGAAAAGTGCTTGCTGTAAACACATGCTTAATTCAGGAGAGAGGGTGGAGTGAATATTACCGGGAAGGTGCCCCTAGGGAGGTGGGACAGGCAGCAGAGAATATGTGAGCTGTTTTGTCAGGGTGAGCTAAACCAGGTCTCACATGCTAAATCAAACAAATCAAATTGTATTGGTCGCTTATGTTATTGCGGGTGTAGCGAAATGCTTGTGTTCCTAGCTCCAACAGTGCAGTAATACACAACTATAAAAACATCTAAAAGTAAAAGAATGGCATTAAGATGTATAGAAACATTAGGACGAGCAATGTGTGTGTGTGTGTATGCATACATACATACATACATACATACATACATGCATACATACATACATACATACATACATACATACATACATACATACATACATACATACATACATACATACATACAGTGAGGGGAAAAAAGTATTTGATCCCCTGCTGATTTTGTATGTTTGCCCACTGACGAAGAAATGATCAGTCTATAATTTTAATGGTAGGTTTATTTGAACAGTGAGAGACAGAATAACAACAAAAAAATCCAGAAAAACGCATGTCAAAAATGTTATAAATTGATTTGCATTTTAATGAGGGAAATATATACACACATATGTGTATATATACACATATATACATACACACATAAATATATACATATATATACACATATATACATACATACATACACACATAAATATATACATATATATACACATATATACATAGATACACACATAAATATATTAAGTCGATTAAGGCAATGCCTATGTGCTGGGTGTTTATCCTGTTCTTTCTGTATTGGCTAACAAAGTTAGACTTTTCAGTCTACCAGACTCTTTGCAGATTTGGGCTGTTTCTGGGAACAGGATAAACAGGGTAAACAAAATGACTTGCCGACCAACAGCAGAGCGCGTTGTGTTGCACTTAAAGTGTCTGTGAGGAAACCCTGATTTGTGGGTGAAAAATGGATGTAATAAATGCGGTACTAAATTGACTCAGTTACATTTTTTTTATAGTTAACTGTAATTAACGCATTAACTTTGACAGCCTTATCAGAAAAATACATAATTTACTACCACAGCTACTCCAGCCTCCGTCTACCCTACACAGACGGTTCAAAAAACAATGTTTTCAGAAGAATGTGTTGTTTTTATCTTCATATCAAATGCTCTCTGCTGAGAGCTCATACTGATTTATAATACTGCCATCTAAAGATGCAGTAAGTTTCCTATATTTTCCATTTGTGAACATTGGCTACCTACTGTGACAGAGCCAGTGCAAGGACAAATCCCACCTTCTATTGTACCTTAAAATAAATAGCTATTTCATGAAAAACAGTATGTAGACAGTATTGGTGCCTGTAATTTATGATTCTACTTTCAGACTAGCAGTAGATGGTACACAGTGTGACAATTCCAAGTTCATAGGCTCCCTGGTTCCTGAATCGGAGCGCAGGTCACATAGGCCTCACAACCTTCAAAGCCAGATGAATTTCAGTTTCTACTTAGGATAGCAAATCAATATTTGGGTTTGGCCCACTCAGGAGATTGAAGGAGAGTGTTGTATGGAGAGGAGAGCAGAGTTGGTTTGTTGCCAGAGGTAAAGTCCATCTCAGACCCTCTCCCCTGGGACCAAGGAAAGAGCACACTCCTGAGCACACTGTGGAGGAGCAAACACAGATCTTATGCACACAGAAAACGAATACCCACTCATGTGGAGGAGTTGACATGTGCAGGATAAACAGTCTCTGCAATAATTCATTCATATCAGAGTGAACAGATTAATTAGGAATCAAATTAAATTCATTATCTAAGGAATTTAGATTTAGGGCCTTCTGGTATTGGAGTTCAATAGTTAGTCTGGGCACAGCAGTCTGTAGCAGCATACATTACTAGCTGCACTGCTGAGATGAAAATCAAATGTAATTTGTTTCAGACATAACAGCAATATGCAATCATTGAACTGTTTTGCATTTGTTAACCATTATGTTTTGCAGATGACAGCGTTATCATCAATGTAATATTTATAGAAACCCTTCTAATAACACATTGAAAAAAGACAGTTAAAACATACAGTATACTATTAAAATGATCACAACAAAGCAATCTACTTTCAATGCTAAAATCTGCTTTATTTGGTATGCCAGTAAGGAACTTCAGCGGATCAGTCTTTTCTCATTCAAGTTGAAAGATAAAAATGAAACGCAACAGCCACAACATGGTGGGAACTCTGCTGTAAGGGATTACACCCAATCCCAATATATCCAATCCCCCCTCAATTTAGGCTAAAACCAACTTTCACCTGTGGGACCTCTGCCATGAGGTACACCTGAAAGACAATACAGCCTTTTTATGAGATGCCTACAGTGGCAACATGAGCCATGAAACGGACACCTGAATGATCTGCTCTCCATGTCCACGGCTCCTCGCTGTTTTGATGAGCCTGATGGCAGACAGCAGGTTTGGGGCTCACCATGACCAGCTTAGGGCTGGTGCTGCTCCGTAGCATGACCAGAGGCTGGTCCTGGGAGAAGTAGAGGAAATAAATCCTGCCCCTGACCAGCCAGAGACACACAGGGAACATGTTGTAGGAGCCAAGACATCTATCCAATAGTAATAATAATATGCATATATTAGCATCTGGGACAGAGTAGGAGGCAGTTCACTTTGGGCACGCTATTCATCCAAAGTAAAAATGCTGCGCCCTATCCCTAAAAAGTTAAAGTTAGTGCCTTCATCTTAAGATGGCCAGGTGGGACAACCACATATCAGTCATAGGAAGTACATTTTTACTCAATAAAGTATCTATCAGCAAAGTCAGCTAGTAAGGGGAAAAAGAGTCAAATCAAATCAAAGTTTATTTGTCACGTGCACTGAATACAACAGGTGTAGACCTTACAGTGAAATGCTTACTTACAGGCTCTAACCAATGGTGCGGGGAAAAAAGTATGTGTGTGTGTGTGTAGGTAAGTAAAGAAATAAAACAACAGTAAAAAGACATTTGAAAAAAGAGTAGCAAGGCTATATACAGACACCTGTTAGTCAGGCTTATTGAGGTAGTATGTACATGTAGGTATCGTTAAAGTGACTATGCATATATGATGAACAGAGAGTAGCAGAAGCGTAAAAAGAGGGGTTGGCGGGTGGTGGGGCACAATGCAGATAGCCCGGTTAGCCAATGTGCGGGAGCACACTGGTTGGTCGGGCCAATTTAGGTAGTATGTACATGAATGTATAGTTAAAGTGACTATGCATATAAGATAAACAGAGAGTAGTAGCAGCGTAAAAGAGGGGTTGGGGGGGCACACAATGCAAATAGTCCGGGTAACCATTTGGTTACCTGTTCAGGAGTCTTATGGATTAGGGGTAAAAACTGTTGAGAAGCCTTTTTGTTCTAGACTTGACACTCTGGTACCGCTTGCCATGCGGTAGTAGAGAGAACAGTCTATGACTGGGATGGCTGGGGTCTTTGACAATTTTTAGGGCCTTCCTCTGACACCTCCTTGTGTAGAGGTCCTGGATGGCAGGCAACTTTGCCCCAGTGATGTACTGGGCTGTACGCACTACCCTCTGAAGTGCCTTGCCGTACCAGGCAGTGATGCAACCGGTCAGGATGCTCTCGATGTTGCAGCTGTAGAACCTTTTGGCATGGGTCCTGAGATCCTCAAATCTTTTAAGTTTCCTGGGGGGGGAATAGGCTTTGTCGTGCCCTCTTCACGACTGCCTTGGTGTGTTTGGACCAATCTAGTTTGTTGTTGTTGTTGAAGTTCTCAACCTGCTCCACTACAGCCCCGTTGATGAGAATGGGGACGTGCTCGGTGCTCCTTTTCCTGTAGTCCACAATCATCTCCTTGGTCTTGGTTGCGTTGAGGGATAGGTTGTTATTCTGGCACCACCCGGCCAGGTCTCTGACCTCCTCCCTATAGGCTGGGTCGTCAGCAAACTTAATGATGGTGTTGGAGTCGTGCCTGGCCATGCAGTTGTGGGTGAACAGGGAGTACAGGAGGGGACTGAGCACGCACCCCTGGGGAGCTCCAGTGTTGAGGATCAGCGTGGCAGATGTGTTGCTACCTACTCTCACCACCTGGGGGCGGCCTGTCAGGAAGTCCAGGATCCAGTTGCAGAGGGAGGTGTTTAGTCCCAGGTTCCTTAGCTTAATGATGAGCTTTGAGGGTACTGTGGTGTTTGAGGGTACTGTGAGCTGTAGTCAATGAACAGCATTCTCACATAGGTGTTCCTTTTGTCCAGGTGGGAAAGGGCAGTGTGGAGTGCAATAGAGATGGCATCATCTGTGGATCTGTTTGGGTTGTATGCAAATTGGAGTGGGTCTAGGGTTTCTGGGATAATGGTGTAGATGTGAGCCATTACCAGCCTTTCAAAGCACTTCATGGTTACGGAATGTCATTTAGGCAGGTTGCCTTTGTGTTCTTGGGCACAGGGACTATGGTGGTCTGCCCGAGGCATGTTGGTATAACAGACTCAATCAGGGACATGTTGAAAATGTCAGTGAAGACACCTGCCAGTTGGTCAGCACATGCCCGGAGCACATGTCCTGGTAATCCGTCTGGCCCCGCAGCCTTGTGTATGTTGACCTGTTTAAAGGTCTTACTCACGTCGGCTACGGAGAACGTGATCACACAGTCGTCCGGAACAGTTGATGCTCTCATGCATGCCTCAGTGTTGCTTGCCTCGAAGCGAGCATAGAAGTGATTTAGCTCGTCTGGTAGGCTCGTGTCACTGGGAAGCTCGCGGCTGTGCTTCCCTTTGTAGTCTGTAATAGTTTGCAAGCCCTGCCACATCCGACGAGCGTCGGAGCCGGTGTAGTATGATTCAATCTTAGCCCTGTATTGACACTTTGCCTGTTTGATGGTTCGTCGCAGGGCATAGCGGGATTTCTTGTAAGCTTCTGGGTTAGAGTCCCGCACCTTGAAAGCGGCAGCTCTACCCTTTAGCTCAGTGCGATTGTTGCGTGTAATCCATGGCTTCTGGTTGAGGTATGTACGTACAGTCACTGTGGGGACGACGTCCTCAATGCTCTTATTGATAAAGCCAGTGACCAATGTGGTGTATTCCTCAATGTCATCGGAAGAATCTCGGAACATGTTCCAGTCTGTGATAGCAAAGCAGTCCTGTAGTTTAGCATCTGCTTCATCTGACCATTTTTTTATAGACCGAGTCACTGGTGCTTCCTGCTTTAATTTTTGCTTGTAAGCAGGAGAGATAAGAGTTTTTTTTTTTGCTTGTAAGATAGAGTTGTGGTCGGATTTACCAAATGGAGGTCGAGGGAGAGCTTTGTACGTGTCTCTGTGTGTGGAGTACAGGTGATCTAGAGTGCGAGTGTTAGTTCACAAACATTTTTGGACGAATAGCAACACCAGCAGTGCTGCATCTCCCCTCATTCTGAAATGACACCTCTTCAGAAATGATATAGTCTACAATGTTCAGATTACCAATCGTTAAATAGGTAGCTAGGATATAAATTAGATAACAATTTACAGTAACAGCAGTTCACTAATAAGTCAGTAAACACGATAATTGTTTTGACTAGCTTTAAATCTTAAATCTAAAGTAGAAATGTAAAAATATCACCTTATCCAGGCATTAGTAGATGAATTCATAGCTATTAATATATGAATGAATAGATAATACATTAATATAATTAAGTTAAAAGGGTGAACCTCTATTTTGAAGGGACAATGACTTGTCAGGACAAATAAGTGAAGAGAAACTTGTTTGACAAGACATTTAATTGCTCTGTCCTTCCGTAAACAGACGTTATCATCATTAGAAGAAAAACTTGCCAAACATTTTTCTTATAACCTATTTATACAAACATGCTAATTCATGTTGAACTCCTCTATGTTCCAGTACAAGATCGCATGACTAGCTGATGTCAGCATAGTTTTCCTTTTTGTTTATCTTTCTCTATGAAGGAAGGTCACTCACAACCATTATCAGACATGAGAAAATGGAACTCTCTGACTTCTAGTTTCAGAACCCCCCCAGATGTATAACAGGTCCTGCAGGAAGTATTTATGTATTGATTGGCTGGTTGGTGATCACTGCTGTACAGAATAAAAATATTCAAAGACATGCATCCTGTTTGCAACAAGGCACTAAAGTAATACTGCAAAAAAATTGGCAAAGAAATTAACTTTTTGTCCTGAATACAAAGTGTTATGTTTGGGGAAAATCCAATGCAACACATTACTGAGTACCATTCTCTATATTTTCAAGCATAGTGGTGGCTGCATCATGTTATTGGTATGCTTGTAATCGTTAAGGACTGGGGTGTTTTTCAGGATAAAAAAGAAAAGGAATGGAGCTAAGCAGAGGCAAACCTGGTTTAGTCTGCTTTCCACCAGACACTTGGAGATGAATTCACCTTTCAGCAAGACAATAACCTAAAACTCAAGGCCAAATCTACACTGGAGTTGCTTACCAAGAAGATGGTGAATGTTCCCGATTGGCCGAGTTACAGTTTTGATTTAAATCTACTTGATAATCTATGGCAAGATCTGAAAATGGTTGTCAACCAATTTGACACAGCTTGAAGAATGTTTTAAGAATAATGGGCAAATGTTACACAATCCAGGTGTGGAAAGCTCCTTGAGACTTACTCAGAAAGACTGTAATCACTCCTAAGGTGCTTCTACAAAGTATTTCCTTTGTAGAAGTATGTTTTCTCCTTAACTAGAATTATTGGTGTGCCGGCCCCCCTAAAAAAATTCAAAATATGCGTAGTGTCTTAACATTTTATTTTCCACCACCATGCTAGGGTGGCTAATGGTACTTCCGGACATTACGCACAGCATTAAATATAGTTAAGGAGAAAACCAACGCCTTTGCAGCCTAAATGGAGGATGTTTTATGTACGAGCTGGTGGCGGTGGGACACGAGTGTATAACCAGCTGGCCAAATCAAGCTTAGACATCAGAGGACAAACGATGTCAGGAATAATAGCGCCCTAGCGAATAATTTCATATTTATTTATAAAGCCCTTCTTACATCAGCTGATATCTCAAAGTGCTGTACAGAAACCCAGCCTAAAACCCCAAACAGCAAGCAATGAAGGTATAGAAGCACGATGGCTAGGAAAAACTCCCTAGAAAGGCCAGAACCAGGCTATGAGGGGTGGCCAGTCCTCTTCTGGCTGTGCCGGGTGGTGATTATAACAGAACATGGCCAAGATGTTCAAAATGTTCATAGACGACCAGCAGGGTTAAATAATAATAATCACAGTGGTTGTCGAGGGTGCAAGAGGTCAGCACCTCAGGAGTAAATGTCAGTTGGCTTTTCATAGCCGATCATTCAGAGTATCTCTACCGCTCCGGCTGTCTCTAGAGAGTTGAAAACAGCAGGTCTGGGACAGGAAGCACGTCCGGTGAACAGATCAGGGTTCCAGAGCCGCAGGCAGAACAGTTGAAACTGGAGCAGCAGCACGGCCAGGTGGACTGGGGACAGCAAGGAGTCATCAGGCCAGGTAGTCCTGAGGCATAGTCCTAGGGCTCAGGTCCTCCAAGAGAGAGAAAGAAAGAAAAAATTAGAGAGAGCATTCTTAAATTCACACAGGACACTGGATAAGACAGGAGAAATACTCCAGATATAACAGACTGACCCTAGCCCCCCGACACAAACTACTGCAGCATAAATACTGGAGGCTGAGACAGGAGGGGTCGGGAGACACTGTGGCCCCGTCCGACGATACCCCCGGACAGGGCCAAACAGGCAGGATAATAGATCTTCAGTTTCCCTGCAGAGACAATGAAGCCAATATTGACTTTAGACAAATTGTCCTCCACATCCACTGTGACCTGCAGAGTCTAACTTTGTTACAGTAATGTAAGAGAGTGAGGAACAGCTAGCGAAACAGAATGTAAGCTCTCGAGATCAGGATGGTTCGTTCGAGGCAAAGGAACAGCAGGACCCAACAGAGACATCAACCTGGGTGTTAGTGCTTTTATATAATTTTCGTTAGTGATCAGTTAAATTTTATTAGTCTATGTATGGGATACACATGTTATACATACTACAACAAAATGCTTACTTGCAGGTTCCTTCTTGATAATGCAACAACAATAAGAAATAAAAAGATAAGAATATACAAACATAAAGTATATGGCTCAGTAGAATAGAATAAACATTTTTGCATAAGTATAATCTAATATTTACATTTGGGGAAGGGGGGGGGGTTTGGGGGGAAATTAGGAATGTCTAAAGGGTAGGTAGGTAGGTATCCTAGTGGTTAGAGTGTTGGGTCAGTAACCAAAAGGTTGCTGGATCGAATCCCCAAGCTGACAAGGGAAAAATCTGTCATTCTGCCCATGGACAAGGCAGTTAACCCACTGCTCCCCAGGCTGTCGTTGTAAATAAGAATTTGTTCTTAACTGACTTGCCTAGTAAAATAAAGGTAATAAAAATGTAGCATAAATGTAACCACATGTAACATATTGGATTTGCATTAGTATACACATCAAAGGTCCCAATGCAAAGTTTCACTTCACTTTTCCATGTTTGGAGTTATCACATACAGTGGGGCAAAAAAGTATTTAGTCAGCCTCCAATTGTGCAAGTTCTCCCACTTAAAAAGATGAGAGAGGCCTGTAATTTTCATCATAGGTACACTTCAACTATGACAGACAAAATTCCAGAAAATCACATTGTAGGATTTTTAATGAATTTATTTGAAAATTATGGTGGAAAATAAGTATTTGGTCACCTACAAACGAGCAAGATTTCTGGCTCACAGACCTGTAACTTCTTCTTTAAGAAGCTCCTCTGTCCTCCACTCGTTACCTGTATTAATGGCACCTGTTTCAACTTGTTATCAGTATAAAAGACACCTGTCCACAACCTCAAACAGTCACACTCCAAACTCCACTATGGCCAAGACCAAAGAGCTGTCAAAGGACACCAGAAACAAAATTGTAGACCTGCACCAGGCTGGGAAGACTGAATCTGCAATAGGTAAGCAGCTTGGTTTGAAGAAATCAACTGTGGGAGCAATTATTAGGAAATGGAAGACATACAAGACCACTGATAATCTCCCTCGATCTGGGGCTCCACGCAAGATCTCACCCCGTGGGGTCAAAATGATCACAAAAACGGTGAGCAAAAATCCCAGAACCACACGGGGGGACCTAGTGAATGACCTGCAGAGAGCTGGGACCAAAGTAACAAAGCCTACCATCAGTAACACACTACGCCGCCAGGGACTCAAATCCTGCAGTGCCAGACGTGTCCCCCTGCTTAAGCCAGTACATGTCTGAAGTTTGCTAGAGAGCATTTGGATGATCCAGAAGAAGATTGGGAGAATGTCATATGGTCAGATGAAACCAAAATATAACTTTTTGGTAAAAACTCAACTCGTCGTGTTTGGAGGACAAAGAATGCTGAGTTGCATCCAAAGAACACCATACCTACTGTGAAGCATGGGGGTGGAAACATCATGCTTTGGGGCTGTTTTTCTGCAAAGGGACCAGGACGACTGATCCGTGTAAAGGAAAGAATGAATGGGGCCATGTATCGTGAGATTTTGAGTGAAAACCTCCTTCCATCAGCAAGGGCATTGAAGATGAAACGTGGCTGGGTCTTTCAGCATGACAATGATCCCTAACACACCGTCCGGGCAACGAAGGAGTGGCTTCGTAAGAAACATTTCAAGGTCCTGGAGTGGCCTAGCCAGTCTCCAGATCTCAACCCCATAGAAAATCTTTGGAGGGAGTTGAAAGTCTGTGTTGCCCAGCAACAGCCCCAAAACATCACTGCTCTAGAGGAGATCTGCATGGAGGAATGGGCCAAAATACCAGCAACAGTGTGTGAAAACCTTGTGAAGACTTACAGAAAACGTTTGACCTCTGTCATTGCCAACAAAGGGTATATAACAAAGTATTGAGATAAACTTTTGTTATTGACCAAATACTTATTTTCCACCATAATTTGCAAATAAATTCATAAAAAATCCTACAATGTGATTTTCTGGATTTTTTTTTCTTATTTTGTCTGTCATAGTTGAAGTGTACCTATGATGAAAATTACAGGCCTCTCTCATCTTTTTAAGTGGGAGAACTTGCACAATTGGTGGCTGACTAAATACTTTTTTGCCCCACTGTATAACCGATCAGAATGCCGAAATCATGTCGGAAAATGTTTTCCAGGGTGTGATGACCTGGCAAGCCAGCCTATTTCCTATAATGTGAACTCCAACAGAACTTCAAATGTGTAAATTCAAATTAAACCAAATCATTTGCACGCATGACTACTGGTTTCAATAACATTTTCAGCCAACTTACAAGCAAATACTTGATGAATTTATTGTTGCTAGCTAACTAGACTGCTAATGTTAGCCCTACTAGTCTGCTAACATTAGCCCTACTAGCCTGCTAACGTTAGATTAGCACTGAATGAGTCAACCAGTTTCGATCAACACCTAGCTTACAGCTACATTAAAATAAACCAAAGTTTTGGAAATTCATAATGCCATTTAACCAAATGTAAAAATAAAAAAAATAACTCTATGCATTTTTCTTAGCCAGCAAGTTAGCCAGCCAGACCCCCAAAAATAAAAGTTAGCCAGCCAGCTAACTTTAGCCATTTAGCCAACTAACGTTAGCAACAATTAGCCTAGCCAATGTTATAGCCGAACTACTGGAAACCAGTTAGAACACAACTAACACAACAAAATTAAAACATAACCACAGATCAAAAGAGCAGTCACTTACAGATTGATGGCCCATCTGATGGTAAGAGTCAGGGCAATTTGAATAGCTATAGCGTGAAGAAAAGTTGACACAACAAAAAGGAGAACAGACAAGGAACCCCCGTTACACAATTAGAGCAAACGGGTATGATTTCCTCTTTTAGTTTTGAGCCCACGGCAAGAAAGCACCAGAGCCTGCAGTGCGAACGGGTTTCCACTAGGTAACACAGCCACAAAGTCTGTGAAGAGCAGGAGGTGTGGTCAGGGGTGACAGGAAGACGGTCCGGTACAGCGTCCCGGAAAAATAAATAGTGAGGGTACGCCATACCGGTAAAACATCAGACTATTACAATAATTTGTTTTAAATCAAGAACTGTAGGCTATTACACCATTATTTGTCATTACCATATGTCAGAGGCATTAAAAATGAGCGAATGCACTTGAAAACAGGTAGGCCTATAGCCTACGCTCAGAAATGCAATCTGGTTCGAGAACACTAACATTTTGTAAAGGCAGAGATGAGTGGCTGACACCGAGATGCGCATGGACAGAAATGGAAACATTAATTCTGGCCTAATGACAATCACCAAATGTCATTACATTTTTTTTTGCTGTTTTTTGTAACATGTCTCTTTCCATTCACCACTGTTTGGATTCTGGAAATAAGTTGAGAGTGGATGAATGTGATAACGTTGTCAGATCAGGGTTGACGTTTTTTTGCATCAGCATGGACGAGTTGATAGCTCAGTTCATCCTGGCCCAACAAGCATAACAGGCGGTTCAGGAACGAACGCTACAAGGAAGAGCGTCTACTGAATTGCATACAAACCAGTTTTTGATCAAGCTAACGGAAGACGACGACATCAAAACATACATCTGCACGTTTTAACTAACAGCTCTACGGGAAAGATGGCTAAGGTCGAAGTGGGCAAGTCTGCTAGCCCTGTTCCTTTCCTGGGAATGCCCAAAAGGTGTATTGGGATCATAACAACGAACAGGCGGATAACTACGACGGTCTCAAACAGGAGATACTCAGCTGCTACGGGTACAGCCTGGACCATCGGGCCCAACTGTTCCTCGACTGGAGGTTCGTAGCCGACGCCTCCCCCAAGCCCAGATGAGCAAACTACTGTGCATCACCAGGGCATGGCTCCTAACCGACGTATCCACCCTCTATCCTAGACAAATATGTCTTGGATCTCTTTTTACGGGTGCTACCCCACGACATGAAGAGGGCCTCCTGGGAGCAGTGGAGACGCATCAGAACACCGAGGCCCTGCTGAATGTGACCCAGGCCACGTCGGGGACCCATCCAAGGGGACGGAAGGACAGCCCCACTGCTGTATACCCCGAACCGACAGTTGGCAGGGCCAAAGGGCCACCGACCCGTTGAGAGATGGCTGGGAGAGAGTCGACCCACCGACAATGACCCCAGGTAGATGGAGACCAAAGGAGGTGTTTTGAGTGTCCGTGGGCACCTTGCCTGGAATTGCCCGACTCGAGGGGAGTCAATGCCATCAGCAAGCCCCGGAGGTGAGGTTGGCCATGCAGTGAACTACGTCACCTCCTGTTGGGCGCACCACGAACCAACGGTACCCATGGTCTAGGTGAAGGTCGATGGACACGACGCGGGATCCCTATTAGACTCCGGGAGTGTGGTTACGCTCGTAGCCACGAGCCTGCTGGCCCAGGGAACCAAACGTGGTAGGGAGATGTCTGTTTCCTGTGTCCACGGTGACACAACGCGGTATCCAATCGTACAGGGCAATATCGTGATGCCACAAGGGAGCTTCCAGATGATGGTGGATGCTGTACCGGAGTTGCCAGTACCCCTCCCCTTTCAAAATCCTCTATGGGAGGAGGCCACGTGGCCTACTAGACCTCGTCAAGGAGGTGTGGGAAGCCCAGCCGACCCCCTTACACAGCATGGTAGAACACGTGGAGACGATGAGGTTGCGGATGACAGCCATATGGCCAGTGGTAAGGGAACACATGGAGAAGGCACAACACGCCCAGGTCTACAATCAGGGAACCCAGCCCCGAGATTTCCAGGTGAGAGACAAGGTGTTAGTCTTAATCCCCACGGCAGAAAGTAAGTTCCTGGCAACATGGTACGGGCCGTAAGAGGTGATAGAGAAGCTGGGACCGGTCAATTACCGCGTACGACAGCCGGGGAGAAGGAAACCCCAACAGATTTACCAGACGCCAACGGTACCAGTGGTGGTCCTGAGCAGTGATGACCTCGACCCGGCCCAGAAGCAAGTGCTCCGGGAGTTTGTCGATCAGAACACGGTGGTGTTCTCAGAGAAACCGGGCCGTACAACCCTCATTGAACACCACGTCTGCACCCGGCCCGAGGAAACTGTACAAAAGAGGCCATATTGGATCCCCGAGGGAAGGCCATGAAGCAAGAAGTGGAGGCTATGCTGAGGATGGGTGTCATCGAAGTGTCCCACAGCACATGGTGCAGCCCCAACGTGTTGGTGCCCAAACCGGACGGAAGCATGCGCTTCTGTAATGATTTCCGGGGTGTGAATGACATCAGCTTTTTTGACGCCTACCCCATGTCGAGGGTGGACGAGCTCATCGACCGATTGGGAAAGGCCCGGTACATCAGCACCCTCGACCTGACCAAAGGATATTGGCAGGTACCGTTGGCAGCCTCCTCCCAGGAGAAGACTGCGTTTTCAATGCCGGATGGCTTATATCAGAATCGGGTGCTCCCATTCAGTCTCCACGGAGCCCCACCCACGTTCTAGTGCCTGATGGACCGAGTCCTCCGACCCCACCAACAGTATGCAGCGGCCCATTTTTGGATGAATATCATCTTCCACAGCCAAGATTGGGAAGAGCACATGACGCGCCTCCAGGCGGTGCTGGACGCGCTCAGGCAAGCTGGGTTGACAGTGATCCCCAAGAAATGCAAGCTAGGGTTCAAGGAGGTGGAGTACCTAGAGTATTTGATCAGACGGGGGAACGTGAAGCCCCAGGAGAGGAAGGTCCACGCAGTACGTGACTGGCCCGTTCCACACACCAAGACACAGGTCAAGTCCTCCAGGGGGAGACCAGGGGGAGAGACCTGTCGAGGCCTGGTGACCGACAGTCTACATCACGCCGCGATGTCTCCCTCAGCTGGACTTGCCAGGTCTCGACGGGCTCTCTGGCTAGGACTAATTCGGGCTGATTGTGGTCCCATAAAGCTGCCAGAAGGGCAGCACACGGGGTTGGGGACTGGGGGTAGAGAGGTTACTCCCGTATAGTCATGCTCAGTACCAGAAATAACGGAGGGAGCTCGGTTTTGTTCCCCACAGGATACAGCAAGACTCCAGAAGACGGTATCCCGGAGGAGGTCTCCTGGAGGAGACCCATTCTTTTCTCTTTGTTTGTGATTAAATAAAACCCTTGAAACCGAGCTAATACAATTGTGTCTGATCTGTGTAAACGTCTTGACCAAATCCCCTGGTCTGCCCCAGCACACACAGGTCCCGTACCGGGAAGAAATGAAATCTACTTTCACCCCAGGGTGTGGCTAACGTTAGCCAGCTTTAATAAAATAAATGTATAACTTTGTAGTTAACTAGATCATGAATAAGTTACTAAGTCTTTGACCAAAGCGTGTTTTTCCTACCATTTTTAAATTGTGCAGTATTTAGCAATCATAGCAGCATTTGTGACGTGTATGTCTGTGTGGCTCTGTATGGGTGTGTGCGTGAGTGCTAAGGTGCGGCGAATCAGAGTAGGTGGGCAGTCAGTTCAAGTGTTCAGCAGTCTGATGGCTTGTAGATAGAGCCTGTTGGTATCAGGCGCCGATACCGTCTGTCTGACTTTTAAGGGAGTGAACAGCTCGTGGCTGGGGTGTGTGGTCCTTGATGATGCTGTGGCCCTTCCTCAGGCACCGTTTCGAGTAGATGTTCTGGGTGGGTGGCAGTACGCTTCCAGTGATGTACTGGGCCGTCTTCACCATCCGCAAGAGGACCTTGCGGTCGTTGATGGACCAGTCAGGATGTGGATGGACCAGTCAGCTAGCTAACCAACAACTGTAACAATGTATTTGAGAGACAAGTGCTCAATGTGCAAATGCATTTGTTTTCAATAAACATTGGAGACTAATTATATGTTGTGTCTTTGGCTATGCCAGATTAACTTCTTGACGCACAGATCCCTTAGGGGGATCATTTTTGTAAACAACCGCTGAATTGCAGAGCGCCAAAAAAATAATATATATATATATATTTATTTTCATGAAATCACAAGTGAAATATACCAAAACACAGCTTAGCTTGTTGTTAATCCACCTATCGTGTCAGATTTTGAAAATATGCTTTACAGCGAAAGCAATCCAAGCGTTTGTGAGTTTATCGATCACTAGACAAAACGGTAAGAACACCTAGCAGCCACCTAGCAGCCAATGGTCACGAAAGCCAGAAAAGCAATAAAGTTAATCGCTTACCTTTGATGATCTTCGGATGTTTGCACTCATGAGACTCCCAGTTACACAATAAATGTTCCTTTTGTTCGATAAAGATTTTTTTTATATCAAAATACCTCCATTTGTTTGGCGTGTTATGTTCAGTATTCCACAGCCTTAGGCAAGTCATCAAGGCTTGAAGAAAATTCCATATAGTATCCGTAAAGGTCGTAAAAACATGTCAAACGTTTTTAATAATCAACCCTCAGGTTGTTTTTAACATCAATAATTGATAATATTTCAACCGGACTGTAAACTATTCAATACTGGAGAGAAAGAAAATGTCGAGCAACGAGTGTCTGGCGCAACAACTAATGGAGGGACATCCGCCTATCCACTGACGCGTTTTGATAAATCTCGCTCATTTTTCAAAATAAAAGCTTGAAACTATGTCTAAAGACTGTTCACACCCTGAGGAAGCCACAGGAAAAGGAATCTGGTTGATATCCCTTTAAATGGACGAAAGGCAAGCAATGGAACAGTGATTTTTCAAAATAGAAGTCATTTCCGGGTTGGATTTCCTCAGGTTTTCGCCTGCAAAATCAGTTCTGTTATACTTACAGACAATATTTTTGACAGTTTTGGAAACTTTAGAGAGTTTTCTATCCTACTCTGTCAATTATATGCATATTCTAGCATCTGGACTTGAGAAATAGGCAGCTTACAATAGGAAAGAACATAAAAATTCTGCCCCCTAGCATCAAGAGTTAAGTGATATTACATGCTATTCTATAAAATCCTTTCTCCGTAATTAATATTACCTGATTGAGCAAATCATGTAAATGTAATTAACTAGAAAGTCGGGGCACCACGAAATAATATTTATAGAGCTGTTATCTTCCGAATAAACTCTTAAAGACCTAGTAATATTTTACATCAATAGGAGTCAATATTAATTGTCACCTTATTTCAGTCTCATCTGAAAGTTGTAAATTCTGGGTTATCTTCACGAACCCTGGCTAACAAGTTGAATCAGCAATACAAAATTGGGTTTAATTATTTATTTACTAAATACCTAACTAATCACACAGAATTACATATACACAGAATGAATCATACCTTGATTACAAATTACGTCATAAAGGAAAACGTCCCTAGCGGACGGAACAGATATGACAGCTGGTTACACAAAAGAAAAGGGGGCTGGGTTTGAGTGAAAGAGCGGGAAGACTTGAGGAACAAAGGGAGAAGCCATGCTATCGTAAATACAGTATCTTATACATTCTAAATTACCGCCCATTTGGAAAAGGAAAATGCAATAAATATGTACTCTGAGCTGCGCTTCGGTAGGTTGGTGGTAGATGGAAGGCCGTGTTGCCCAACAGAGTCCTTTGTCCTTTGAAGAATGTCTCTGCTGGTAAATTGGATACGTTGTAGTAACGTTGTTGTGTGGTAGACAGGATACTCTGTCTGTTCTTTCCTAGCCCACGTTTGCAGCTGCTGTTGCTAACTCAACGGCTAGGAAGTATCACTTCTGTAGTGAATAAGAGTTAAAAGTTCATAGCATTCGCAACCAAAGCTCACGCTGAGGTTGGCTTCGTTCTGTAGTTATTATCTGAACCATTCTGACATCGGATCATCATCCTAATGTACCCGGAACATAAGGTTACATTTTCGTCAAGGCTTTATATAGTGGAGGGAGAAGGGTGTGTTTTCATAGTTTTATAACACATGTCTCTTCACAGGGGCGGGGCACTGATTGAGCAGAGCCCTAACCTTATGAAAACCCAAATCTCTCATTTGGAAGCTACAATTACATTTCATCTTTTCACCAATAATTTTATATTCAAACATTTAAATTGCCCAACAATTCCATGTGAATCTGATAACTCTAATGTGTAAACTTTCCACTGTAGAGTTTATGTCATCCTATCATTGATGAGAATGTCTCAGATGACAACCGAACTGACATCATATTCATTAAGTACCAACGCATATGTTCAACTGGTCGGATTACCAAAATATGGTTCATTTCCCCCCACCTTCTGATGTTCCCAGAATCTCTATGTTAACCAAGGGATTTTCAAATGTCACATCAGTAGGGTAGAGAGAGGAAAAAGGGGGGAGAGGTATTTATGACTGTCATAAACCTACCCCCAGGCCAACGTCATGACATATAGTTTACATGTTAAGTCCAAGGCAACCCTGTCTGTTTTGCCCCATAGTTGCGCACTAGTCAGTTATGTTGCTAAACAACCAACCTGTCTATAGATTGACATTATTAGAAGATCCATCATCTGCATTAATTTTACTGATATGTGATTACAGATGTACAACTAACTATCCTATGGATTTGAAATGGCCTCAAAGGCCTGCCATTACGGTGGAAGTCGGAGCTCCCCGATGGACACAATGCATTTCAGCACAGTGAAATGACTGCATGATTCAACATTGTAATATGCTCTGTGTCCTATAGGGAGGCTCCATAGAGAACAGGAAGTCCAAGCATTGCCTGGAGCTAGTCGAGAGCAGTGAAATTGAGTTTGGCTACCAGCTGGCCATACAGAAGTGCTCTGGTCAGAAATGGACAATCACCAACCTACTGTCAACCTACACTCGCCAATGAGGGGATCCTGAGTCCTGCAGGGGAAAGAGTTGCCCATGGTGAACACTGGACCTGTGACTGACAGACATGGAAGCTTTGCTTCTTAAAAATATATATTTATTGAGGAAGGCAAAAATGGAATTATAAGTATGCAATCTCTTAGACTCAGACATAATAATTTGATCAATATTAAACATTTCCTGGATTCATACAGTATGTGGGATTTAAGTATCAGATTGTCTTTTGTTATGCTGAATTTAGGCTGGCATTGGCTCTAATATACATTATGTAATTTCTGCTACTGTGTAGCATGTGTTTGAAAAACCTTTCTTATTCTGGTTTCTTTTGTGTCTCAGGTTTGTTTGTAGACAGATTTTATTATAAGATCAAGTGGTCGGGTTCGAGGAACTGTCGCCAATATATTTTGAGCGAATATACACACTTTTTTTATAAGTGTATATGCTGGATATTTATTTTAAAAACTTCAGTAAAAATACTGATGAGAAAAATATATATTCTGTGGCTGATTTTCCATCCTGAGTCATTCCTTATGCTCTTGTGAAAGTCAATCAAGATGGTCCATCTCAGTTTTGTTTTTGTGAAGACACCTTAATAGTCTATTTGATACGATAATTATTTTTCACAACGCATAAAAATGTTGGCTTTTGCAAGGAATGCAATCATTATTTTCCCCATATCCTGAGAAATACAGGACTTGTTTACAGCAGCAGCTGGGTAATAATGGAGCATGATTGAAACGTCCAGTAATAATATCCTCTGTATGATGAAACAAATGTCCTCATATTATGTTATCACTGTTATTACCAATATAAGGACACTAATTTAATTTACTTAATGTCCTGTATATTTCAAGTGAGAAATTAATGCTTTTATGTTGGTTTTCATATGTTGCTAATTAAAAGTACTTTGTAGAACTAACTCCCGTTTCACTACACTGCTTGCGTGTCCTACAGAGAAATATATTCTTAAATTATGACTTGGTTCCTGAAGAGGAGTGCAGGAGAGATGTTTTCATCGATTTAACATGTCAGTCCTCATTAGTTTCTAGAAATTGAGTTAAAGGTCATGAAAGATGCACGTGATGGCACTCAAAACGCATCACTCCGATCATGTTCATGCTTGTATCTGTCACATAGGCAATTTACACTAATTGTTGAAGCAGTGTAGGAAGCACAGCATCCACATACACCACCGGAATTTCTGAAAACAACTGTGCTTCTATGGGACAGCACAGCCCTTTACACTCATACTTGTATACAGGTTGAAAATGGCAGATTTAGGAACTGATAAACGCCTTAATTGGAACACACTGGCTGACAAG
Source organism: Salvelinus namaycush (assembly GCF_016432855.1). Lineage (NCBI taxonomy): Eukaryota > Metazoa > Chordata > Actinopteri > Salmoniformes > Salmonidae > Salvelinus > Salvelinus namaycush. The sequence continues at coordinate 33,107,561 of NC_052327.1, forward strand.
TAACATGCTTTACATGAAGTCCGAGCTCTGGCTCTGCGCTTCACAGCACTGTATGGGGTATGACTAACAGCCGTTCTGAACTTGGGCTAATGGGGAAACTTTTGCACGTTTTTTGTTTCAGTGCGGGAAATGCTGTAAAATAAGAGGACTTTATGTATTTTGAAAATCCCTGGGAACACACTGGTTGATTCAATGTTTCAATAAAATTACATTGAACCAACGTTGAATTGACGTCTGCCCAGTGGGATGAGACGTTGAGGATTATAATAAACACCGCTTTGATGTCATCCAAACACCCGTGAGCCCAAATGTGCACTTCACATTTCCATAGCATAAAACTCATGTCATATACCGTGTTTATGATCAGTATGATGTACAGTTACAAGATGACAAGGCGTCACCCTGCGTTGTTCTGAACAGAATGAGTCTTGTCTATTGTAAGGAAAATTCGCCGTGGCACACGCACCTGAATGTTTCAAGTTTTAATGTCATGCACAAGTACAGTGAAATGCACTCATGATACCTTTCTATGCGCACCAAAATTATGATCGGTTTTGCTGAATTGCATTGTGAAAGCCTAACACTGTAATATTGTATTTTATAACTTAGCTAGTCATGTTTGCAATAAAACATTCTTTCAAATGATGCCCACCTGACCCCGATTGCATTTATAATGGACCGTTTTTGGATTGCATAAACAGTAATTGTGTGATGGGGTGATTGCAGGGTTGTTTTTCCAACCAAAACAACAAGTGTGCTTGCTCTAGTTCCTCAATGGCACAGCCAGGAAAGCTACAAAATAGCACCTTATAGTTGACTCTTCTTTGAGTCATAAAAGTGCATTGAAATTACTTAGGAACTGTGCACACTTTGGAGAGGTGTATGCCTGGCCATTTGGAGACACCAGTTAGCCATCTCACACAAACCCTTGCAATTTTTGTTGGTCTTATGTTGCACCTACCCCACATTTTCAGAAATATTCTTAGGTTTAGTGAATGTATCCAGAGTATTTTCAGATTTCATTATCAACAAATGTGGTGAAAAGTACAGTAAATGTAAAATGCACATAAAATCAACAGTGTAATGTTTGGATTCAGTCTTGTCAGGTGAACTGTTGTGGCCTCACCCTTTGGTCTAATAATTTTCCCATAATCGAACTATTTATTTTCTATTGCTGGCATGGTTATGCATATGCTTTTCATATTTCTTCTGTAAGAAACATTTCAATTTTTCCTATCCATATAGGCCAATTTCCATGAGTGTAAAGGGTTAATGGAATGTAAACATCCAAAAAGTGATCTTTTATTTCAGTCTTGTCAAACCACTCACGTCACTCATAGAGATGCACTAACAGCACGGAGCATTTTTTGAATTTCAGTTATTGCTGAAGTAATGATGATGTGTTTGAATTGCCCTGGCAAAATAAGCAGCTGTCACAGAAGATGGAGCTGAGTAACATAATTTGTGAGGGTGTAAACGGTGGGAGGACACATTGGAAAGTGACAGCTCATTACTACTTGAAGCTCCCAAAGCTGGCACAAGTTGAATGTTTGGAATGGGAGAGAAGTTTGTTTTTTTCAGTTTAGAAATGTATCTCCAACTATCACAACTAGTAGTATTGAGTATAAGACTTTCGACAATTGAACAACTATCACTGTACTCACAAGACCCCTTATCCTTGACAGTGACTATTGAATAGTAATCCTTACTCCTTAGTCTGAACATCACTGGCAATCTGACTGTTACACAGCTCAGACCCTTTGAGCATAGCCCATTTTACAGTGTTAATGTACCGTGGTAATTGATGAACAAAAACTATTTATTTACTTGTGACGATTTAAAGACTTAAAGGGAACAAGAGTGCTTGACTATGAAGACCTCACATGATGTTGTCTATTAGATTATTTCACTTCACACACCCTGCACTGGGTCCCTAGCAGAAACCATTTTGGGTTCTACATGTTCCTGTTAGTATGACTGCAACATTTAAGATTGTATAAGCTTGGAAACCACACTCCATCTCCTTGGTCCCTTTTAAGATGGGTTGCACATCACTACACTGACTGAGCCACTGCAAACCATCCATAAAACATGTTATTTGAAACTACAGTAACTCTTGTATTTCACTGATCCAGGTAAGCCTCTGAATGAAGTTAACAGAGGGGAGAGGAGCTGAGGACAGATTGAATTAGTACAATTCACTTGACCCCTGAAATAAAGGAATTCATTAATGTATATAAATACATCTATTTCCCACTGCTAAATAATTCATTGCACAAACATTATTCTCTCCATATCGACCCCAACTATAATTCCTCTCACTGACTCACTTTACCCCACTGACTTTAGAGCTGTGGCTGAGGACCTGTCAGCAACAAGAATGTAGGGTGAAAAGGAACCCCTCCCTCCTTGCTGACCCTGGAGAGAGGTGGAAATGATATGCCTTTTAAGTCATGTAAGAGGATTTCAGGACATTAAAGCCATAATGCATAAAAACATATTCGGAGGAGAGATCTATCTGAGGGCAGACTAATCTAGCTGCTCTGGGTTGGTGCCTCAGTAGGCTATAGTCCACTTTACCAGCTGAGTACCTAACCCTGTACTCCTGACCTTTATTCTCTGCATCACTCAAGGTCCGTAGACTGAGACTTCAGCACATGGGTCACAATGTTACCAGTTACCACACAGCCAGATGATAATTCAATGGCAGATCCTTCAGTACAATACAGTACAATACAGGCAACCAAAGTCAAATATAAATATTCACGATCCGTTTTTTATGGACTGAAGCCTCTAAATGGCTGATCCAGTGGCGACCCATCATTCAAGGTAGATGTTTTGAACCCCACGTTTTTAGCTAAAATAAAATAAAAAATAAAATGTTTTAGTTGCCTGTTTTGCACGTTATTTTGGCATTAATATGTGTCACATATCAGTTTGGAAACAATGTAAAAAAAATATTAAAATTCATCTAGTTAATAAAGCCGCATACAAACATGGTCTCTTTTTTGCTTTCTTGAGTAAGGAAGCTCCAGAATACAGGTGTTTCAGTCTAGCTCAGTGGTTTCTGTGGTGGGGTAACCAGTGGAAAATACGGAGCGTAGAGGTTGGTAATGTTCTCTAGTTGCGCCGTGATTGGCCGTGATTGCGCCGTGATTGGCTAAGTCACCGCCAAATCTATGGGTAGAGCTCGAAAATGCAAGCCCCTTGGGTGCTGCCACAGAGTTACATTAGAAGTGCCCATCCAAGAAGGCTCAAGGTCATTGGCCACAGATAAAATGACGTCAAATCACATTATATAAACAGTAGCTTTGATTGGACTGATCATGTCAACATCATACTTTCAAAATCTTAGCTAGCAGTCATCATCATGAATCAAGTCGACAATCTACTGGCAAATCCTTTTTAATCCTTGTCATATGAAGAGAAATTATGGATAAAACGTATCGGTGCTCATCGGCCATTGAACATAAACATTACACAAGTTGGAAATCGCAAATTCAACAATGAGTGGTTTGGAAAGAATCAGTGGCTAACTGCAAGCATTGCAAAGCAATCATTAGCCTGCTATTCAGTGGGGTGGCTGTGTGGTCCCAAGTCTGGGTTTAATTAATAACCTCTTCGGGCTAGGGGGCACTATTTTCACGTCCGGATGAAAAGCGTGCCCAAAGTAAACTGCCTGCTACTCAGGCCCTGAAGCTAGGATATGCATATAATTGGTAGATTTGGATAGAAAACACTCTAAAGTTTCTAAAACTGTTACATTATGTCTGTGAGAATAACATAACTTATTTGGCAGGCGAAACCCCGAGGACAAACCATCCAGGAAAATTTGTTTTTGAGGTGACTGTTTTCAATTGGGTTTCTATGGGAATTTAGATTTCTGAGGCATCTGGTTGCAGTTCCTATGGCTTCCACTAGATGTCAAGAGTCTTTAGAAATTGGTTGATGTTTTTCTTTTGAGTAATGAAGAAGTAGCCCTTTCCTTTCTGGGTGTCGAGCCTAGTGGACTGTTTTGTTTGGGGCGCGCGACCTGGGGCTCGCTCCACTTTAATTTTATCCACTATTGAACACAGTATATTCCGTCTGAAATTTTATCGATTATTTACGTTTTAAAATACCTAAAATTGGATTAGGAAAGTTGTTTGAAATGTTTGGACCAAGTTTACAGGTAACTTTTTAGATAATTTGTCGTCATGTTGGGCGAGTTGGAACCGGTGTTATTCTGAATCAAACGCGCCAAATAAATGGACATTTTGGGGATATAACGACGGAATTTATCGAACAAAAATGACCATTTGTGATGTTTATGGGACATTTTCACTTGTGATTTTATGAAAGTTAAATATTTCAAATAATTTAATTTGTATTTCGCGCTCTGCAATTTCACCAGATGTTGTCACCGGATGTTGTCATTTTAAGGGTCTCTTTTCCAAGCTTAAAATGATAAACATTCAACATTGGCCATGCTGTCAATCCAGCATGATTTGTGCCCTGCTCAAAACACCTGTTGACTCGGAACTGGGAAATCTGACTTCAGTGAGTTCAAGATAACTGGGAACTCGGGGAAAAACAAGTTCTGACTGGGAAAATACGTTTTGAACGGTCATCCAACTAAGTCGAGAACTCAGGCCTCTTTCTAGAGCTACGACCTGAATATCACTGACGTCATCATGATTCGACCTGTTTTTTTTAATGAGTTCCCAGTTGTCTTGAAAGCACCATAAATCCAGAGAATGGCAGACTTTGATGACAAAGTTGGATGACAAAATTTTCCCGCGAAGGACTGCCGCACCACCTTCCTTTTCAAGTGAGCACAGAAAACAAGGTGAGTCCAAAAATGTTTTGTATGCTGTTGCATAAGTGATGTAATATGCCAGGGAGATATGTATTCTGTAGCTAAGAAAGTAATACTAAGTGTATGTTGTGTAGTAAGCTGTTAGTAGCACATTTACCTCAACCTAATAATTTGGTCTATTTTCCCCTCTTAAATTCATCAACTGTTCTGACTTCGTGGTGCACATGTAGTCTATAACCTGTTTTAGAGAAATGTAATAATTTCTGACTTGGTGTACACTCTAAAAAAGGGAAGATACCTAGTCAGTTGTACAACTGAATGCCTTCAACTGAAATGTGTCTTCCGCATATTTGGCGCCCGAGGAACAGTTAACTGCCTAGAATTAACTGTTTGCTGCCAGACAAGGCTCCGTTGATAGCCAGGTGTAGCAGTGGTAAGGTGTTAGGACTGCTGTTGGAACTCTGCTATTGGGACAGCTTTATGTAGGCCCTAACAGTTTGTGGGCACCGTTTATCACCGTTAGTGTGCAATTAATGTATTGTTTAGTGTTGTTTTGTATTATGTAGTGGCTTTGCTGGCATGCATCCCCCCCCCAAAAATGTGTTTGCCCCACCAAGATTTACATACTAATATCACCACTGGGCTGATCAATGACAAGAAAGGTCAAACAAGTGTCTATAACCACAGCATCTCCTCCCATTAACACTGCTGCATTACAGCTCATCCAATTAACACTCAAAATGAATAAACACAATACAGTCACTGCTAAATACAGCCCAGTGATTTACATGGGCAATGAAGCACTTGGGGACCTTGAAGGAACAGTAATGATGCAGAATGTGGGCCCTCTCACGCCTTGCTGCGTTTCGCTGCTGACTAACCATGAGATTTAATTTCAGGGTAAGCTTTGTTACTTCTGGGCATGGTCGTATATCAGGGGTATTAAGGCACTGCTGCAGTTCTCGTTTTAATGTCTCATTGATGGGGAAGCTCAGGTGTTGGGGAGAGAAGAGGCCCATGGGGAGCTGATTATCAGACACAGAGTGTGCTGGGTTGGCAATACTTAAATAACGTGGAATTGGAAATGAAAACCCTGCTTGCAGAGAAAGACTCCTGTTTTAATAATCTCAACCCTATGCAAGGAATCACAATTGTGGCAACATTGTACCTGGGAACTAAATCTGTCTGAGAGATGATGAGCTTGTTCTCGAGCATTTCAAACAATAATGAGACTGTAATGCTGTCTAAATGAGAGCCCCTACATTTAATTCAAAGCTAAGAAAGTGAACCTCCTAATCCCATTTACTCTTGGTCATGCTCAGGAGCTGTGAAAGGTCATAAAGAGCTAATCTTTGATTTTTTAAATTATCACAATGACTATATCTCTTTGGAAGTGTCTCATTCTGTCTTCTAAAAGCTTTTTTTTTAATGTTAAACAATTTGGTAAACATTACCGGTAAAAAGTTTTAGAACACCTACTCATACAAGGGCTTTTCTTTATTTTTACTATTTTCTGCATTCTAGAATAATAGTGAAGACATCAAAACGTTGAAGTAACACATGTGGAATCATGTAGTAACCAAAAAAGTATTAAACAAATCATATTCTATATCTGAGATTCTTCAAATAGCCACCCTTTGCATTGATGACAGCTTTGCACACTCTTGTCATTCTCTCAACCAGCTTCATGAGGAATGGTTTTCCAACAATCTTGAAGGAGTTCCCTCATATGCTGAGCACTTGTTGGCTGTTTTTCCTGTGGTCCAACTCATCCCAAACCATCTCAATTGTGTTGAGGTCAGGTGATTGTAGAGGCCAGGTCATCTGATGCAGCACTCCATCACTCTCCTTCTTGTTCATGTTCAAATAGCCCTTATACAGCCTGGAGGCGTGTTGGGTCATTGTCCTGTTGAAAAACAGATGGGATGGTGTATCGCTACAGAATGCTGTGGTAGACATGCTGGTTAAGTGTGCCTTAAATTCTAAATAAATCACAGACAGTGTCACCAGCAAAGCACTCCTAAACCATCACACCTCCTCCTCCAAGCTTCACAGTGGGAACCACACATACGGAGATCATCCATTCACCTACTCTGCGTCTCACAAACACACGGCAGGTGGAACCAAAAATCTCAAATTTGAACTCATCAGACCAAAGGACAGATTTCCACCGGTCTAATGTCCATTGCTTTTGTTTCTTGGCCCAAGCAAGTCTCTTCTTATTATTGGTGTCCTTTAGTAGATGTTTCTTTGCAGCAATTCGACCATGAAGGCCTGATTCATGTAGTCTCCTCTGCAACAGATGATGTTGAGATGTGTCTGTTACTTAAACTATGTGAAGAATTTATTTGGGCTGCAATTTCTGAGGCTGGTATCTCTAATGAACTTATCCTCTGCAGCAGAGGTAACTCTGGGTCTTCCTTTGTTGTGGCGGTCCGCATGAGAGACAGTTTCATCATAGTGCTTGATGGTTTTTACAACTGGACATTTTCCAGATTGAATTACCTTCTTGTTGAGCTGTTCTTGCCATAATATGGACTTGGTATTTTACCAAATAGGGCTATCTTCTGTATACCAGCCCTCCCTTGTCACAACGCAACTGACTGGCTCAAATCAAATCAAATGTTATTTGTCACATACACATGGTTAGCAGATGTTAATGCGAGTGTAGCGAAATGCTTGTGCTTCTAGTTCCGACAGCGCAGTAATATCTAACAAGTAATCGAACAATACCCCAACAACTACCTAATACACACAAGTCTAAAGTGGCGAATGAGAATATGTACATGTAAGTATATGGATGAGCGATGGCCGAGCGGCATAGGCAAGGTGCAATAGATGGTGTAAAATACAGTATATACATGCGATATGAGTATTGTAAGATATGTAAACATTATTAAAGTGGCATTATTTAGAGTGGCATTGTATAAAGTGACAAGTGATCCATTTATTAAAGTGGCCAGTGATTGGGTCTCAATGTAGGCCGCAGCTCTCTGAGTTAGTGATTGCTGTTTAGCAGTCTGATGGTCTTGAGATAAAAGCTGTTTTTCAGTCTCTCAGTCCCAGCTTTGATGCACATGTACTAACCTCGCCTTCTGGATGGTAGCGGTGTGAACAGGCAGTGGCTCGGGTGGTTGATATCCTTGATGATCTTTTTGGCCATCCTGTGACATCGGGTGCTGTAGGTGTCATGAAGGGCAGGTAGTTTTCCCCCAGTGATGCGTTGTGCAGACCGCACCACCCTCTGAAGAGCCTTGTGGTTGAGGGCGGTGCAGTTGCTGTGATACAGCCCGACAGGATGCTCTAGGTTGTGGATCTGTAAAAGTTTGTCAGGGTTTTGGGTGACAAGCCAAATTTGTTCAGCCTCCTGAGGTTGAAGAGGCGCTGTTGCGTCTTCTTCACCACACTGTCTGTGTGGGTGGACCATTTCAGGTTGTCTGTGATGTGTACGCCGAGGAACTTAAAACGTTCCACCTTCTCCACTGCTGTCCCTTCGATGTGGATGGGGGGGTGCTCCCTCTGCTCTTTTCTGAAGTTCACGGTCATCTCCTTTGTTTTTTTGATGTTGAGTGAGAGTTTGTTTTTCCGAGTGCCCTCACTTCCTCCCTGTAGACTTTTCCGTTGTTGTTGGTAATCAAGCCCACTACTGTTGTGTCGTCTGCAAACTTGATGATTGAGTTGGAGGCGTGCATGGCCATGCAGTCATGGGTGAACAGGGACTACAGGAGGGGGCTGAGCACGCACCCTTGTGGGGCGCCAGTGTTGAGGGTCAGCGAAGTGGAGATGTTGTTTCCTACCTTCACCACCTGGGGGTGCCATCAGAAAGTCCAGGACCCAATTGCACAAGGAAAGGTTGAGACAGAGGCCCTCCAGCTCAATGATGAGCTTGGAGTGTACTATGGTGTTGAATGCTGAGCTGTAGTCAATGAACAGCATTCTTACATAGGTATTCCTTTTGTCCAGATGGGATAGGGCAGTGTGCAGTGTGATGACGATTGAGTCGTCTGTGGACCTGTTGGGGCGGTATGCAAATTGAAGTGGGTCTAGGCTGGCTGGTAAGGTGGAGGTGATATGATCCTTGACTAGTCTCTCAAAGCACTTCATGATGACAGAAGTGAGTGCTACGGGGCGGTAGTCATTTAGTTCAGTTATCTTTGCCTTCTTGGGTACAGGAACAATGGTAGCCATCTTGAATCATGTGGGGACAACAGACTGGGATAGGGAGCAATTGAATATGTCCATAAACACAGCAGCCAGCTGGTCTGCGCATGCTCTGAGGATGCGGCTAGGGATGCCGTCTGGGCTAGCAGCCTTGCGAGGGTTTAAATGTTTTACTCTCGTCAGCCATGGAGAAATAGAGGGCGGGGGCACAGTCCTTGTTAGCGGGCTGCGACTGTGCCACTCTATTATCCTCAAAGCGGGCAAAGAAGGTGTTTAGTTTGTCTGGAAGCGTCACGTTGGTGTCCATGACGTGGCTGGTTTTCTTTTTGTAGTCTGTGATTTCCTGTAGACCCTGCCACATACGTCTCGTGTCTGAGCCATTGAATTGCGAATCCACCTTGTCCCTGTACTGGCATTTCGCTTGTTTGATTGCCTTGCGGAGGGAATAACTACACTGTTTATATTCAGTCATATTCCCAGACCTCTTTCCATGGTTAAATGCGGTGGATCACGCTTTCAGTTTTGCGCGAATGCTGCCATCCATCCACAGTTTCTGCTTAGGATAGGTTTTAATAGTCACAGTGGGTACAACATCTCTAATGCACTTCATTATGAACGCACTCGTCGAGTCAGCGTATTGGTCGATGTTGTTCTCTGAGGCTGACCAGAACATATTCCAGTCTGCGTGATCAAAACATGGCTTCCGATTGGTCGGACCAGCGTTGAATGGTTCTCGTCACTGGTACATCCTGTAACGAGTTTCTGTCTATAACACGGTAGGAAATTTGCTTTGTTAAAATCCCCAGCTACAATAAATGCAGCCTCAGGATATATGGTTTCCACTTTGCATATAGTCCAATGATGTTCCTTGATGGCCGTCTTGGAGTCTGCTTGAGGGGGAATGTACACAGCTGTGACTATAACTGACGAGAATTCTCTTGGTAGGTAAAATGGCCAGCATTTGATTATAAGGAATTCTAGGTCGAGTGAGCAGAAGGACTTGAGTTCCTGTATGTTGTTATGATTACACCATGAGTCGATAATCATGAAGCATACACCCCCACCCTTCCTCTTCCCAGGAAGTGTTTAGCTCTGTCGGCGCGATGCATGGAGAAGCCCGGTGGCTGAACCGATTACAACAACATATCCCAAGAGAGCCATGTTTCTGTGAAACAGAGAATATTACAATCTCTGATGTCTCTCTGGAAGGCAACCCTTGCTCGATTTTCTCAAATTGACTTTTAACAAGGCACACCTGTTAATAGAAAAGGCTCCAGGCTGTATAAGGGCTATTTGACCAAGAAGGAGAGTGATGGAGAGCTGCATCTGATGACCTGGCCTCTACAATCACCCAATTGAGATGCAGCCAACAAGTGCTTAGCATATGTGGGAACTACTTCAAGACTGTTGGAAAAGCATTCCTCATGAAGCTGGGTGTGTCCAAACTTTTGACTGGTACTGTATATTTATAATTTTCTCCTCTACCCTTTGAATGAATCATGTCACTCATGAGCTTTAAGGGTCATATGAAGAGACAGTGGTTGCGTTTCTCTGCCCAGATGTCCCATCCATCAACCTATGGTTGCATGTCACATCATTGACTGTGTCATTGACAGATTGCTATAGCATATGATGTGGTTAGCTGATACGTAAAACACCTATCCAGGCGTTGTAAGAGCTGGCAGGCATCAACAAAGCCTGGGCAGGAGAAACGTGCCTGGATGGATGAAAGAATGTCAGTTAGAAAGATAGAAGTGAGAGGCAAAGTGAACTTTATTGGAAAAAACAATTGCAGTATCTGTTGTTTTTTTGTGAACATGCTTTTAAAGAGACTTTACCTTGAAGTTTGTGATAGATATCAAATCATTCTGAGAGATGGATTATTTTATTCAGTATCTGCACACAGTGAACTGTAGTCTACGGTATGAATCAGAAATAGGTTATCAGACTCCACTGGGTAGCAAAGTTTGATATTTCTTTATGGAATGTAATCAGAGAGTGGCCTCAGCCTCATCAAGTTATGTGTTCTTGTTTGAAGCAGAAGCTTGTCCTCAGGGTCTGTAATGATGGTAACGGTGAACTGGATACTCACAGGCTTCAATCTAATTACACTGCTGCAGTTTAGAGCCCGGAGGCATTCTATTATGTTAGCAGTGCGCTCACAGAACCTAAAACACTTGGATGCCTTCACTAAAAACTCTCAGAGCAATATCCGCAACTCTACAATAATACATCACTTTCTTCTTCCAAGTTTTTTTAACCATCTCAATGTAATATTTGGCCTTTACTTTTTCTGTAGGCCTATGTGACTTTCATTAAAGCTGCATTTGAACAATAAAGGCTGTAATGACTTTATATGCATAAAACATCATCTCTACTTGACTCATTTCCATATCATGTGTAAGGATATATCATGGGATAAATGCACTAACTGTAAGTCACTCTGGATAAGAGCGTCTGCTTATGACTAAAATGTAAATCAGGGTTGCCTGGGAAAAAAATCTAGCAAAATTACCACTCAAAACCCGGACACGAGGCTTAAAAAATAGCAACCAGCATCGCTGCTCTGCTCTCTATCACTCAGCTGTACACACACACACACACACACACACACACACACACACACACACACACACACACACACACACACACACACACACACACACACACACACACACACACACACACACACACACACACACACACACACACCCTTCCGCTCAGTACTCCCCCTCCCTCCCACTACTTACCCTTTCACTCAGCAACAGCCTGACTCACTTTCTGATAGTCAGCAGCAGGTAACAGTACAAAAATACAAATTGAAAGAGAAATGCCATGGCGGCCGCGGTGCAATTTAAAAGTAGGACAAAAACCCGTTATCCGCGACCAATAACACTGTAATGAAACAGCAGGGAGCAGGCCTCGAACCTTCGACCTTCTGGTCCGAAGTCCAGCGCGCTATCGACTGTGCCGCAAAAGTATGCTCATGCGGCAGAATCGATTTCCGCGCTTATAAACCCAGGGTCGTTACAATACATTTTCACCCGCGACATCGTTTTCAAAGTAGACCAATTTTCGGAAAACTGAGGACATGGCAACGCTGATGTAAATAACCACACACTTTGGGCTTGTTCGACATTGCCGCCGACAGTGCAGGCGATTTACCAATGACACATTACGGTTTTGATCCTCTCGAACACGGGCATTATATTTGAGTAAAATACCTGTGTGAGTTTGTGCTACCATCTCGTGGTCAGGCATGTATAATACTTGTCAAATCTGCACACTCATTTTTTATATTAGCCTGTATCAGTCGTCTGTAATATTTATATAGCTGACAATTTAACACCGGCTGTGATTTTTTAAGTGCTTTTTAATATTTTCACTATTTGCTGTTGAAAATCTGAAATGTGCAGTTGAATTTCTAGAGGACGGAACTAGTTAATCAGATACTGGGGACTACATTTGTGATGCACCAGTACAATTTCGTGTGTTCTTCCAGTTTAGCTTGAGCTGCTGTTCATTGCGGATACAACACCCTAAAAGGCACATCTGCTGGCTACTTCGGTCAAGTTTCAGAATTCAAGAAGATGAGTTAATGAAACTCGGAGTATTCAAAGGTTTGTCAAATATGTGATTGTTTTACGGGGCGTAGGACCTCTGCCTGTATCTGGAAGGCAATTGACAGTTGTGAAGGACTTCGACACTTCCTTGCTCAAATTTGTTGTTTGTCCACTATCCAAAAAGCAATTGAGGTGAGTCATGTTATTATACATTACCAGATTTATACTAGTTTACCTAATCCAACGACGATCTTGTTTTGCTATGGCATAGCTGAGACAGAAACACCACTTTTTGTCTCAGCTGTTTAGGTAGCATCAGCTAACAGTTAGCTAGCTAGCCTAATTTTTGTACTCTCGTCTTATCACGCAGGTACGAGGTAAATACCAATGAACTCATCAACGAGGAGCTTGGCATCGCATACCCAATATTTGATGGGATTCCCAACATGATTCCCAATATGCAAGATTGATTAAAAAATAACCTGAAACACCAGTGAAACCAGCACAGCAGGCATAAAACACAAACAGTAAAGACTCAAGAAGATCTTGACCCTGAACAGTGTTTAAATTAGTTGTTAGCTAGAAGTCAAGATGTTATCTCTCTCTACCCTCACAGTACTGGTTCCTATAGTGTCCCTATTTGGACTTTTCTATTCTGCGACTGTGGATGATAATTTCCCTCAGGGATGTACAAGCACTAGCAGTGTGTGTTTCTACAGTCTTCTGTTACCAGTCACCATCCCAGTCTATGTGTTTTTCCATCTATGGAAGTGGATTGGAATCAAGCTATTCAGACACAATTAGTGTACGCTTTACATGAATAGTGTTTCAGTTGAATGTCACTAATAATAAAGGTTATCAATTAGTGATGTGTACTGTGGTGATGGCGTTGCACATGAAGCTGCTATTGCTACCACAGCTAATGATCCACTAAATGATTATGTAAGAAGAAAATGACAAATTAAGGAACTTTATTTGATGAGTGACTTGCAATTTCTTCCATAAAATGTGCATTAATAATTTTTTTTTATTGAATGTGTTTTTAATTCAACTTGGAAAACATATAAAATGAACCTATTTTGGAAACCTGGGACAAAGAACACCACAAAGCAAATGTATCCTTGTGAATGACTATCACTAATAAAATTGTATTGTTTTTGACTCTTTTTTTTTTTTCAACCTTTAGTTCTTGAGGGGAAGTTCGGGTTTGAACTTCACTTGTTACTTTTTTGTTTTCTTCCCACCACGGGCCTGTGTAAGTTTCATCAAGGGAGATTGTGGTCTTGGGGACTGTCCATCGCCCTTCATCTTAAAGAAGAAAGATTCATTCAGTCTCATCTGAACTGCCTTAACTTGACTCTTGCACCGCCAGAATGGGTCATTCTCCTCACTTGACGTTGTGTCTGACTTCTGGCCAAGTGGGGGGCTGGTTTCCTCTTCATTAGCCTTTCTTTGAGATGATGGGGGATGTATGCCCATCTCTGCCCTCATCCTGTTAGGGAGACTCAGGTCAGTAGGTTGCTCTGAGCACTCGGCAGCTCCACACGACTGGTGAAACCTGAGGAATGTGGAGATCTCTGAGGTAAAGAAGTTCTCTGTTTGAGTGGCTGTCTCAGATGTTGACTTCCAGAGCAGTGGCTCCTCTTTTGGCTCTATGAGTGACTTGGTATGCCTGGCCAATTTTATGGTGTTGGCTTCACCAGTGCCTCCACTGCTGGAGTGATCTGAAGATGTTAGTACTCTGAATTTCTTCTGAGTTATGAACAGGTCCTCACTGTTGGCATCTTCAGCAGTACTTTGAGAGTTGGTTTGTCCCTTCCCATACTCTGTCCCATTTTCTTGCCCCTCTCCCCACTGATAAGTCCCAGAAAAGTTGATCTCATTGTCACTCTTGGGGCTTTCCCAGGGAAAAGTGCCTTTGGTTGTTGAGGTGCAACACTTGACTACTTCTGGCTGTTTTGCTTGTATGTAATCAGGGAATAAATCAAATGCAACTTTCTTTTTTCTCTGGGTCTTCTTCTTGGGTACCTTCACTGAGTCACTAACCACCGGCACAGGTTCCTGTTTCTGAATGTAATGTTTTACAGCAAATTTTACAGTGGACTTTCCCCTAGACTTAATTGGCTTTATTGGAGAGTTTGGTGCACTGTTTCCCTCAAAAAGAAAATAGCTATCTTGTAATCCCAGGGCTACTTTTCCCTTCTTTTTCTTCTTCCTATTACCTTTGGACTTTTTGGTTTTCTTTTTCTCTTCAATACCAGCCTCTTTCAACTCTGTCCTGTGGGTTTTGTCCTTTTTTAGACATTTGTCTTTCTTTGATTTATTTTTTATTTTTCCTCTCCTGGGTGAATCCCAAAATGTGTCAGATTCTGTGTACTCCGTCTCCGCTCTTTCAGCCATCTCCATCTAGAAAAGAGAATGTGTGGAAATTATTATATATAATTATTCATAATCGGGCCTCTTGACATCAAAATAGAAATATGAAATAATTTACATGTATGCAGTCTAGGTGCTGCCCATCACAATGGATTTTTTAAAATATGCTTTAAGGCTGTTTATCAAATGAGAATTCTCTCTGACTATAGCATACTGTAATTGGTTGTCTTACCAGTTATTCAAGACGCCTTCTGTTCCTCCAATGTTGGGGAACTGTTAACGTTACTTGTATCCTCTCTTGAAACAATGTAACCCAACACCTGTATTAAACACATAGAGCCTCATACGGTACATCTTGATACATTGCACATCAATCATCTCGACATGTAACATTTTGTATTAATGATGGAACTTGTTACAGTAGCCTGACTAGGCAAACTTTAGAAAATATCGTCGATTGCAGGCTGTGGTCTTCCAATACAAAGTAAGAAATATAAATGACAACGACATTAAATTGAGCTAACTACAGGCCTTGGTCGTTAGCCTACCGACCGCAACAAAAAAAGGTTAGCATACACCAAATAGTCTGGAATTATGTCAGATGTGGAACACTGAAATAAATCTAAATTGGTACCAAATAAAGTTTTCAGAAACTATATTAATCATATAGCGATGAATTACCTTCTCAAGTCATTCTCCGGCCCTGACACATGACAGACTCCCGCCACCCACCTCTTCAACTTCAGAGAGGGGGCATCTTTCTAACGCGCATGCCCTTTCATTTGACAAGACTACTGGCTGATCTCGTGACACACCTACTGTATGCGAATCTTGCCACCACTCACCTGCATCTACAAATAATGTTTGTCTACCAGGTAATTAACCTAAATGAGAATATTAAGATGCAAAAATAATATAGCCTAATGTAAAGTGTCAAACTGTTTAATTTTAAGGGGGTCTGTCTATAAATGTGTTTGGGACTGTTAGGACTACCATCAGCAATCTCAATTGGACCTTGCAAGATGATGACATGGTATGAAGGTAAAGATAATATTATTTGTCCAAAGATTAATATAGATCTCAATTCCAATTTCAGAATAAGTGAATAGAATATCAAAATCCTAAATCACCAAAATATTTACATGGTCAGTGTTTACTGTATAGGCAATCAACAGACTTTCCAGTTTTCCTTCACAGCGTTCTTCAGGGTGGTGAGTACAGAAGTAACCTTTTTACACCCATTCAGTCCTTAATGAGTCACCACACATTGGGCACAGACATCATTTCAAGGTAGATTTTATGTACATTTGTCAACTAACTTGAATTCAAAGTGAAATCAACAAAACATTTCACCATGTCATTGGATTTAGGTTTTAAAAAATCCAATCATTTTCCCACGTTGATTCAACATCATCACATTGATTTATTGTTGTTGAAATGACGTGGAAACAACATTGATTCAACCAGTTTTTGCAGTCTAGCTCCCATCATGTCTCATAGCATAGCATCAGCGACCTTCAGGTCCTACTGTGCTTAATGTTTTCACAGGCTGAGAGGGGAATGCCATGCTCATAATAATGGGGGGACTCCTTTCTCTTTTTATTGTGGGAAAAAGTTTCTCTCAACTATCATCTGAGGCCTTGATCAGGGCTGACTGAGAATGTTGTCTGTGAAAATAGACTGTGCCCTTTGTACAATAAGGTTGATACAGTAATAGCCTAGTGTACGGCTGCAAAGCTTAGTCATTGATTACTGCTTTTGGTTGTTTTTCAGCAATGTCCCCTTTCCGGTGACAACTTGGTGTGTGTGTGTGGGGGGGGTCAGGTGCAATAACATATACTTGAATTACAATATTTTGTTTAGCATCATAAATCTACTAATGTTTTATTAAACCATACATTTTAAATACATGTTCTATTATAATACAAAGTTCAGCAGACATTTAAGGTTCTTGAGTTTGTGCCACATTTTTGTTTAAAAGAAGATCCAAGAGATCTTTTGCAAGTTCAGTGGAGCAGAAATTCTTAAACTTTTGCCTAATATCCTGCTTTCCCATTTCTGTGATAGGACACTAGCCACCTATATGGTAAACCAAATTAGAACACTGACAATACTTTAGCCTACGCTGTGACTTTCTACCAGCTGGTCACAATGGTCACACGTAGGAACATCCCCGCAATATAACATGGAAGGAAAGTATTTATATCTGAAACTAATGTAGTTGTTGAAGTGTTTATTGGAGTGTGTGGATTAGGTAATAGGCAGCGAAGGCTCCAGTTTTACGCTAGCGTGGGTGGCTGACACTATGAGGTCCTGTTTGGATAAAAGTGTCTGCTATATTACATGTATTATTTTAGTCAACAGCATTCATTTTCTGACATTGAGGCCATTACAACTTTGTTATTCACATTTACAGTGGCTGCAGCTCTGGCGAACCGGATGTATTGAACATGCAGTATTTAGACACTGCACATATGATTGGATGACTTCCAGATCGAGACTCTCATCTGTTTTGCACTCTTGATGCTCCATTTGTCCAAGCGCTACATTACTTCTGCCTGTAAATGTTCTACACACCCAAGGGATTCGCTTTATCTGTGGAGGTATAAGGAAGAATGTGTCAAAACCATGGGTTTGCTTATCTTTGGAAGCAAACATCACCCCTTAAGTGTTAAAATACACAGCACATAGCTACAGACCTTTCACTACCTCAGCAGAGGTTGCGGATATGGAAAGACATCATTAAATATATCGGTGACTCCAAACAAGCGAGCCCCTACTATTAAAAGAAAGTGCTAATCTGCTAGCTTGTTAATGCTATAGCACATGATAATGTGAGTATACTGTTTGTCTTACTGTCTTAGTACTTGTAGTAGTAACCAGTCAATTTATTGTGGTGGTCATGAGACATTTCCGAGGTGGCATCGAAATATGCAGCGGAAGCTACAGCTTTACCTGTATTACAGGGAAGGTCAGTGGTGCATTATTGTCAGATGCCTTCCATCATTTCAGTTGTTCCATCCGCCCACGCTGTCTGGGTCTATGGGTCAGTCGACTTTCCGATGATCACTAAGGTATGGGACATTACATACATAATTATCCATGGTATACAGTAAGCCTTCCTGATGCTTCATGTGTCTCTGGGTAAAAATAAATCGAACCCGCACTGCAACAGGCTCACACTGTGGAAAGACAAGATTGATGAAACACACAAGAAATGTTTGAGATCATTCATTGAGTCTAATTAATTAAAATAGTAACTTTCTATTATGCGATTCATGTGCTCATGTTTTTAGTTTTTATCTAGACTGCCTTGGCTTGTTCTGCGAACACATCTGGGGAGACTGTTGTGTTGACATGGTAACCCTGTGGGTACAAAGGAAGCCCATCGTGAACTTTTTGGAGCTTATATCAGGTGTGAAGGTACTGACTGCTGAGGAGGTGCTTGTAATGATGCGGCCACTACCTTATCTCTTTGTAACATTTTACATGAAAGTCCTCAGCTGGTGACTGGATGCCAACGGAACCATGAACCGCACATGCTTCCCTGGGATAGCCTTTCAAAAGGCACACGCTTCTGTTGTCCTTCAAGTATCAATCATTTAGACATGTGAGAATAAAGATGGTGGCGAACAGCTTCACAGTTGTGATTAATCGGGATGAAGCCATTGATAAATGGCATCACAGAGGCTGTGACGTTCTCGATAGTTCCAGTTCACAATAGTGTATATCATACCGTAATGCCATCATTCCCTCCTAGATGTCCGGATCAGCCCAGACGATCTCTTCAGCGTTATGCACTGACGTTCTAAATTAACAAATTCCGGCTTCCACTCAGTTGTTGAACCCAAACCCCAGTCTGAGTCAAAGGAAGTGGAAATGTCTAATGTTGTGCTTAGAATAACGTTTTTCCTTCTCAGTCACACGTGAATCCTACTGAAACACAGCAAGTCTCTGCCGTCATTCAGATATCTACACAGCATGCTGCTGTTTTCATTTTGGATGGCTTTCGCAGATAAGGTCTTGGTTATTAACGTTTTTCTTTCTAGTATGATTGGTTTATTGGTCACTTCCAACCGACACAGTGTCGATGAGTCAGGCATACAAGATTAGTTTGGTGGCTCTGAAATAACTTGGACACTTGTTATCTCATCTTGCTTTATTATTGTAATCAAGTTGCATCAACATAGCTGGTGGAAAAGGTCTGTTCAAAAGAGCATTGATGAGAAAACACGTGCCTGAGATTTCTCCTTACAGTGAAAATCCAGATGTATATGTACATCATAAGCCATCATTTACATGTCTGTGTGATATGACACCTTTCCCCCCACCAGAAGCTAATGCCACAAAGATGAGATACCTCAAGCATACTTCAATCTGTAAGGTAATCGACATGCTTCTGTACACAACAAAATACCCATGGGGCTGCTTTACATGATTCAAAGCGTGTGCCGACTAGAGAGCACTGGATCCGAGATGGTGAGGAAATGCAGACCATCAACCAAAGTCAAAGCTGGCTTGCCATGAGTTAGAGTCCAGCCCATCATGGTGCTTTGCTCCAGGAGGATAGAAAGTCAATGGGACACTTCTGGGGGAAAAGTGCAGCCTTAAGTAGAGCAAAAGTAATTTGGTGTCTGTAGTGTCAGATATAAGTGACTGTGCTTACGTCGAAAGGTTCTACTTGTTATACTTTTGCCTTGCACTGCAAATCCTGAAGGTAGGCTATACTAATAAACATACAATACATGAATTACCATTTCGCTTTTTGAGTCATACAAATGCGTTCCATGTATACATTCTCCTATAGTTACTAGGGAGTAACTGCTTTTGGTTGTTTTTCAGGAATTTCCTCTTTCTGGTGACAACTTGGTGTGCCTGTGACGGAGTTGGAGAGAAAATCAGGTGCAATAACACATACTTCCATTACACTTATTTTGTTTATAATCATAAATCTAATGATGTTTTATTAAACCATATATTTAAAATACAGTTTATATTATAATACAACAAAATTCAACAGACATTTAAGGTTCTTGAGTTTGCTCTACATTTTTGTTTAAAAAAAGAACCAGAAGATATTTTGCAAGTTCAGTGGAGCAGATATTCTGAAACTTTTGCCTCATATCCTGCTTGCCCATTTCTGCAATGGGACACTAGCCACCTATATGGTAGCCCAAATTAGAACTCTGACAATACTCTAGCCTACACTGTGACTTTCTACCACCTAGTCACACGTAGGAACATCCCCACGATATGTGGCAATACATGTTATTGTGTGATCCATTGTGTGATTCATAAACCCCTATTTGATTTACAGTATCAGTCAAAAGTTTGGACACACCTACTCATTCAAGGGTTTTTCTTTATTTTTACTATTTTCTACATTCTAGAATAATAGTGAAGACATCAAAACTATGAAATAACACAAAATATATTTGCCTTGATGACAGCTTTGCACACTCTTGGCATTTTCTCAACCAGCTTCACCTGGAATGCTTTTCCAACCGTCTTAAAGGAGTTCCCACATATGCTGAGCACTTGTTGGCTGCTTTTCCTTCACTCTGCAGTCCAACTCAGCCCAAACAATCTCAATTGGGTTGAGGTCAGGTGATTGTAGAGGCCAGGTCATCTGATGCAGCACTCCATCACTCTCCTTCTTGGTCAAATAGCCCTTACACAGCCTGGATGTGTGTTGGGTCATTGTCCTGTTGAAAACAAATTATAGTCCCACTAAGCGCAAACCAGATGGGATGGCGTATCGCTGCAGAATACTGTGGTATTCTACAATGCAGAAATAGTAACAATAAAGAAAAACCCTTGAATGACTAGGTGTGTCCAAACCTTTGACTGGTACTGTAGGT
Organism: Salvelinus namaycush; assembly: GCF_016432855.1. Classification (NCBI taxonomy): domain Eukaryota; kingdom Metazoa; phylum Chordata; class Actinopteri; order Salmoniformes; family Salmonidae; genus Salvelinus; species Salvelinus namaycush. The sequence continues at coordinate 33,128,320 of NC_052327.1, forward strand.
ATTGCAATCCCAAATTAATCAGACTTTTGTCATTAGTTAGGATGTCAATACATACGGCTAAGTACTGTATGATTGGGTTGGACTCATATGATGGAGAAATTTCAAAACATACAGCTATAGATCCTTTAAAATGTAAACTATCTAAATAATGTAGTGCATTTTAAACTAATTCATAATGTACTATTTTGATGAATTATGAAGAGTATTTCTGCTATGTTATGCATTAAGTCTTGCTCCAGCTTTTTTTATAGTCTATAAAACCAAAAAGAAACCCAAGAAGAGTACAGTTATGCTACTTATTGATATTGTTCACTGTATTGACTGAATTATTAATAAGTAAGGGTCTGCTAGATTTTTTCGCACCTGATTGTCATTGTTGTAAGGGTAGATGTCGTTAGCAATACCTTCTCTTTAATCCCGCGAGAATTCCCATCCACCCCAATACTGTCACATTGGACTACCACCGGTGACATGGCTTACATTGAGCCGGCATGAGGTAATGAGAACTACATGGTTTAGGATCTCATGCTAAGTTCAAATGTCATTTTGTTTGGTGGGTGTCATCTAAACAGGACATGCCCACTGTGGTCCATAATAGTATCACACGAAACCAGTAAAAGGGCAAACATCTTTAACATGCAGGTCAGCTTGGCCATAAATCCTGTTAAACTGGTATGTAAACAACTTTAATTGCCCACCACCTGTGAAGTTTGTTTTACAGGATGATAGTAAATCAAAAACAGGTGCAATGTGCAAATTCAGTTTCAGTCTCGGAGCATCATTATCAATATAAGCAGTTCAGGACATTGATTTGGTGATAGTTACTTCATCCAAACAATAAGTCACTCACTAAATTGGATATGCCAAGCTAATAAAATGATTTACATTTTCTTAATAGGAAGAGTGCTTTAAAATTGCTTGAAACATGTGCAACTATACATGAACAAAAGTGCATCAAGGTGCACCTTCAAACATATTCCAGAACTTTCCAATACCCAAAGTTGCATTGTTTCTCCACCATAGTGAATAGCAAATCTTATGTTCTTTGCCCAGAAGCACCTGAAAGTTGCCTATGTCCTCACATAACATCATGGACTGCCTACTCTCTGTCGTCATGTTCTTTTTGGAGGCATGCATGCCTGCAGCCCTGACAGAAACCCTAACCAGTCCAAGAGGGAAGATCTATAGGTCGGACCTGTTTGGTTCCTCTCTGGGATGTATTCTCTGTGTCATGACATAGCCATTCCTCTTCCACATTTAGAAAGATTCCCGCACGGTTACCTAATGTGTCATTGCACGCCCTGCGCCCATAAAAGTAGGACGGGGTGGCTCACTTCCCATGGATCATCCTACACACCTGTGGCCACAGCAGGAGATCTCGACTCCGGGCATCAGGAAGAAAGAGATTTGTCTTATGGCTATAATGACTTATGGCTATTATATGGCATAGCATGTGTCAATAGAGCTGATGTGTGGCATATCAGTTGGATAGATCAAGACCAATGGGGTTTCTTATGTCCATATATCTGGAAGGAGGGGGCCTATAGTTGATACTAGTTAGGGAGTTGACAGTGCACATCAATTACGGGATAGAGAGGGTGGGTGTGGGGGTTCTTCTTAAAATGTTTCTGTGGGTTTGTAATTCATATGATAGACTAGCCTTTGAAGGTTATTTTTCAATCACTTTTATGCATTTCTAGTACCCTATTATTTTATCATGGCTTACAGAAAATGTGACATACAAGGCAATGCTTTTGAACCAATGAGGTGTGTGAGCCTACATTTGAGTGAACTTGCATTACAAGATAGGAAATTAATATATAACATTAGGCTAATCAATTTATTAGGCATTATGGTTTATTTTTTCATCTGAGCAATATTTGAATCCATAACAGTGCAACTACATCTCTGAGTTAGTCATGAATTACCCGATGTTCCACAGTGAATTTTTTCTGCTTACAGACAGCAACTGCACGTTTTAAACTTGACGAAACATTAGGCCTACACTATGTGGATGATCAAACAAGTGCGTCGGTATTTTCCCGGCACACTTTACTTATTACGGTTGAGCCCACTGGACGTTACTGTGACGTCATTGCGAGTGGATGGTTGTTGGTATCCCAGGGAAACTTGATAATACCCTAAAGCCTAAGCTGTGGTCATAAATGTGTCTAAAGGCCTATTGCTAATTTCTCATTTGAATCTTGATAGAAAAAAACACGAAATGCCCCCAAATCATCCATCTATTTAGACTCATAAGGACTGGAAAAATCCTATAGGCCTACAATAAATATACAATATATTTACAATATAAATATATACTTTATACGCTATTACTATACACAATTTGACAAAGTCTACCAAACCAATTTAATATAAAAAGGTACTGTATAAAAGCCTTCCACCCCAAAGTTGCAATATGTCAGTAATGTAAACATTCACTGAAAGGCTGATCCTAGTAGTCGATTATAAATATTCGCTATTGAAAATAGCGCAGTATCAGAAGCAGGGCAATTAGTTATCCCCGGGCAAAAGTGCTGAAAGCTCGGAGTTGCGGAGGTGTTTTCATGCGAATGCCTATCCGTCAAGGCAAGTGACATCAACACCAATAATGAAGGCGGCTCATCAATGGGCAGAGGGCTATAAAAGGAACTTTGGGAGACGTACCCTAATCATAACAGATAGGCTGATCTACAATTCGGGTTTAAACCCCTGCACGCCACATCACAACTTTCCAGAGAAGCCTGTCACACAAGAGGCAAGTTGAACTTCAGCAACTTTGTCATTATTTTGTCTGCATGACATGCCATGTCTTTTCTAAGTAAAATTGTATAGCCTATTGAACTTTATTTGTAGTACAAATGGTTGCTTATCAAACATAGAAATTAAGTCTTATTTTACTTTATTTGGAATGAAAAATTGTGGTTTATGAAACACAGAAATGTATTCCAGATATGAGTTTATGATCTAAACCTTTGTTTATTTTTCTTTGACAGGTTATCAAAATGTTTCCCATCAGAGGTTTGGACATAAAAGTGGTACTCGTATCACTCTGCATTTTATACTATTCAACGCTATCAGAAGGACGACCATTGAGGTAGGTTTGAACTCTATATGCAGTGTTTGGAAATAACCTAATGGAATACCTATATATTATGGGCTATATTGTATTGTAACATGATTGGATATGACAGGATACAAGTAGGCCTATAGCCTTGTTGTAAATTATAAAGTCTTGTTTTAAATCAGACACATCTAACTTACTATGTATTGTTTCCTACAGAAAGAGATCTGTTAGTGAAGTACAACTAATGCACAACCTTGGAGAACACAAGCACGTGCAGTTGAGGCAAGATTGGCTTCAGATGAAACTGAGGGACATCCATACAGCCTCGCTCCGAAATGCAGAGAGAGTGGAGAAAGTGAGAACCAGAAGCCTTCTTCCCGAGGATCTTCCGGATTTGGAGGAGTTAACGCCAAACGAAGTTAAATACATGTTGGAGAAACTCCTCAACGCTCATTGAAATTGGATTGCTGCAGTTTGAGCGTCCAGCGTTGCGGACTGTAGGTCACCACGTTTGACATTTCATTATTTTTATAGTTTTTATTTTATATTTTAAAAAACTCGTATTTATTTATAGGGCATGTGATTTAGAACATTTATTGGAGAAATACAGTTGTGAGGAGGCTAAGCTTCCATGGTTTTAGCTTAAAGCACGTTTATTTTTTATTAGGTAGTTCAAGCTATTTCTTTATCCTAACCACATCAAATTAATGGCAAAAACTGTTTAGGACCAACACATTGTTTTTATTATTTGATAAAGTAAGTGTTATACAATTGTTGATTTAACTTGATTATTAATTTGATGATATGTGCTGTCTATAAAGAAAATGTATATCTATATTTTCGTGTTCTTAATTAAAGTGCCATGCTATTTTTTATATGTGGTGTTCTGTGTTTGTATGTAGCAATTACTAGTAAAAAGTCAAATTACTGCAAGATATGCAGTAATTGGGAATAGGGATCGTTACAGTTGAGCTATAACTGAGGGAAAATGTATGCACTTTAACTGTAGAATGTAACCACTTATATTTTTTAAATCAACTAACTCCAGAAATGCCAAAATTTATATATGTTTTGCAATAAACAATTGAGTGAATCCTCTGCTCTGAGTACATTTTTTGGGAGGTTTTTAATTGATATGGCTGCATGTTTATATTGCTAATTAATGTATCAATCCTAATGTTTCCGAAGTTGGAAGCTTATTGTATAATTTTCACCTCAGACCAGGGCTACGTTCAGAAACGGTGCTGTACTGACCGACCAGTTGAAAAACGAGCAGGTGTTGGGTTGTGGGTTCAGAATGCACCGCTGCCCTTTAACTACGTCACTCATTGCTTCAAGCCACACCCCCGACTGGAGTTATTATTTTGGACGCAGTATTTGCAACATACTGCAGTTAGACTGCACTTGAACTGCAGTTATGCTGCATTGTACAGTCATGTACAAAAGTTTTGAGAATGACCAAATATTAATTTTCACAAAGTCTGCTGCTTCAGTGACTTTAGATATTTTTGTCAGATGTTACTATGGAATACTGAAGTATAATTGCAAGCATTTCATAAGTGTCAACGACCTCTGCAATCTGCCCTGGCATGCTGTCAATTAACTTCTGGGCCACATCCTGACTGATGGCAGCCCATTCTTGCATAATCAATGCTTGGAGTTTGTCAGAATTTGTGGGGTTTTGTTTGTCCACCTGCCTCTTGAGGATTGACCACAAGTTCTCAATGGGATTAAGGTCTGGGGAGTTTCCTGGCCATGGACCCAAAATGTTTTGTTCCCCGAGCCACTTAGTTATCACTTTTACCTTATGGCAAGGTGCTCCATCATGCTGGAAAAGGCATTGTTCGTCACCAAACTGTTCCTTGATGGTTGGGAGAAGTTGCTCTCGGAGGATGTGTTGGTACCATTCTTTATTCATGGCCGTGTTCTTAGACAAAATTGTGAGTGAGCCCACTCCCTTGGCTGAGAAGCAACCCCAAACATGAATGGTCTCAAGATGCTTTACTGTTGGCATGACACAGGACTGATGGTAGCGCTCACCTTGTCTTCTCCGGACAAGCTTTTTTCCGGATGCTCCAAACAATCGGAAAGGGGATTCATCAGAGAAAATGACTTTACCCCAGTCCTCAGCAGTCCAATCCCTGTACCTTTTGCAGAATATCAGTCTGTCCCTGATGTTTTTCCTGGAGAGAAGTGGCTTCTTTGCTGCCCTTCTTGACACCAGGCCATCCTTCAAAAGTCTTCGCCTCACTGTGCGTGCAGATGCACTCACACCTACCTGCTGCCATTCCTGAGCAAGCTCTCTACTGGTGGTGCCCTGAATCCCGCAGCTGAATCAACTTTAGGAGACGGTCCTGGCGCTTGCTGGACTTTCTTGGGCGCCCTGAAGCCTTCTTCATAACAATTGAACCGCTCTCCTTGAAGTTCTTGATGATCCGATAAATGGTTGATTTAGGTGCAATCTTACTGGCAGCAATATCCTTGCCTGTGAAGCCCTTTTTGTGCAAAGCAATGATGACGGCACGTGTTTCCTTGCAGGTAACCATGCTTGACAGAGGAAGAACAATGATTCCAAGCACCATCTTCCTTTTGAAGCTTCCAGTCTGTTATTCGAACTCAATCAGAATGACAGAGTGATCTCCAGCCTTGTCCTCGTCAACACTCACACCTGTGTTAACGAGAGAATCACTGACATGATGTCAGCTGATCCTTTTGTGGCAGGGCTGAAATGCAGTGGAAATGTTTTTGGGGGATTCAGTTCATTTGTAACGGCTGTCCTCGCTGACAGAAGGAGAGGACCAAAACGCAGAGTGGTTAGTGTTCATTATTTAATGAAAGTCAACAAAACACTTCAAAATACAAAACAACCAACAAACGTGACAAAACCGAAACAGTCCTGTGTGGCACAAACACTGACACAGGAACAAACACCCACAAAAACTAACGTGAAACCCAGGCTGCCTAAGTATGATTCTCAATCAGGGACAACGATTGACAGCTGCCTCTGATTGAGAATCATACCAGGCCGAACACAAAAATCCCAACATAGAAAATCAACCATAGACAAACCCACCCAACTCACGCCCTGACCAACTAAAATAAATACAAGACAAAGGAAAACAGGTCAGGAACGTGACAGAACCCCCCCTTAAGGTGCGAACTCCGGGCGCACCACCATAAATTCTAGGGGAGGGTCTGGGTGGGCGTCTGTCCACGGTGGAGGCTCTGGCGCGGGACGTGGACCCCACCTTAACAATGTCTTTGTCCGCCTCCTTACTCGCCCCCGTGGCCTCCTCCTAACAACCACCCTCCATGTCAATCCCACTATACCAAAGGGCAGCACCGGACTGAGGGGCAGCACCGGACTGAGGGGCAGATCCTGGCTAGCGGGCGGCTCTGGCGGATCCTGGCTGGCTGGCTCTGGCGGATCCTGGCTGGCTGGCTCTGGCGGATCCTGGCTGGCTGACGGCTCTGACGGATCCTGGCTGGCTGACGGCTCTGACGGATCCTGGCTGGCTGACGGCTCTGACGGATCCTGGCTGGCTGACGGCTCTGACGGATCCTGGCTGGCTGACGGCTCTGGCGGGTCCTGGCTGGCTGACGGCTCTGGCGGATCCTGGCTGGCTGACGGCTCTGGCGGGTCCTGGCTGGCTGACGGCTCTGGCGGGTCCTGGCTGGCTGACGGCTCTGGCTGGTCCTGGCTGGCTGACGGCTCTGGCTGGTCCTGGCTGGCTGACGGCTCTGGCTGGTCCTGGCTGGCTGACGGCTCTGGCTGGTCCTGGCTGGCTGACGGCTCTGGCTGGTCCTGGCTGGCTGACGGCTCTGGCTGGTCCTGGCTGGCTGACGGCTCTGGCTGGTCCTGGCTGGCTGACGGCACTGGCTGGTCCTGGCTGGCTGACGGCACTGGCGGATCCTGGCTGGCTGACGGCACTGGCGGATCCTGGCTGGCTGACGGCACTGGCGGATCCTGGCTGGCTGACGGCACTGGCGGATCCTGGCTGGCGGACGGCACTGGCTGCTCCTGGCTGGCGGACGGCACTGGCTGCTCCTGTCTGGCGGACGGCTCTGACGGCTCGGGACAGACGGGCAGCTCTGACGGCTCGGGACAGACGGACAGCTCTGACGGCTCGGGACAGACAGACAGCTCTGACGGTGCTGTGCAGGCAGTCAGCTCAGACAGTGCTGGGCAGATGAGAGACTCTGGCTGCGCTGGAGAAGAGGAATGCTCTGACAGCGCTGGACAGGTGGGAGCAACTGGGGAGAGAACCCGGAGAGACAGCCTGGTGCGGGGGGCTGCCACCGGAGGACTGGTACGTGGAGGTGGCACCGGAATTACCGGACCGTGAAGGAGGACACGCGCTCTTGAGCACCGAGCCTGCCCAACCTTACCAGGTTGAATGGTCCCCGTAGCCCTGCCAGTGCGGCGAGGTGGAATAGCCCGCACTGGGCTATGCTGGCGAACCGGGGACACCATTTGTAAGGCTGGTGCCATGTACGCCGGCCCGAGGAGACGCACTGGAGGCCAGATGCGTTGGGCCGGCTTCATGACACCCGGCTCGATGCCCAACCTAGCCCTACCAGTGCGGCGAGGTGGAATAGCCCGCACTGGGCTAAGCATGCGTACTGGGGACACCGTGCGCTCCACCGCATCACACGGTGTCTGACCAGTACGACGCCCTCTCACTCCACAGTAAGCACGGGGAGTTGGCTCAGGTCTCCTACCCGGCTTTGCCACACTCCGCGTGCCCCCCCCCCCCCAATAAATTTTTGGGTCTGACTCTCGGGCTTCCGTGCTAGCCGCGTACCTTCATACCGCCGGTTCCTCTCTCCGGTTGCCTCTGCTCTCCGAGCTGCCTCCAGCTGTTCCCATGGGAGGCGATCCTTTCCAGCCAGGATCTCCTCCCATGTGTAGCAACCCTTGCCGTCCAAAACGTCCTCCCATGTCCAATTCTCCCTTTTGCGCTGCTGCTGCTGCTGCTGTCGCTGCCCTTTTCCACTCTGCTTGGTCCTTTGGTGGTGGGTGTTTATGTAACGGCTGTCCTCGCTGACAGAAGGAGAGGACCAAAACGCAGAGTGGTTAGTGTTCATTATTTAATGAAAGTCAACAAAACACTTCAAAATACAAAACAACCAACAAACGTGACAAAACCGAAACAGTCCTGTGTGGCACAAACACTGACACAGGAACAAACACCCACAAAAACACACGTGAAACCCAGGCTGCCTAAGTATGATTCTCAATCAGGGACAACGATTGACAGCTGCCTCTGATTGAGAATCATACCAGGCCGAACACAAAAATCCCAACATAGAAAATCAACCATAGACAAACCCACCCAACTCACGCCCTGGCCAACTAAAATAAATACAAGACAAAGGAAAACAGGTCAGGAACGTGACATAATTTGCATGGCAAAGAGGGACTTTGCAATTAATTGCAATTCATCTGATCACTCTTCATAACATTCTGGAATATATGCAAATTGCCATCATACAAACTGATGGCAGCTTTGTGAAAATGTATATTTGTGTCACTCTCAAAACTTTTGGCCACGACTGTACTGTAGTTATACTGCACTCTGATTGCAAACTTTTTTTGTATAGGAAAGTCTGTTCAAGAGCGTAGGTTTTGGGAAAACGTATAAACCATTCCGCAACATAGCAAATGTTCAAGTGAACTGAACGCATCCCAGTATCTTTATGCCTCAGATGGGAGGTGATTGGTTGCTGAGGTTAGCTCCTCAGTGGTTGTCAATGTAGGCTATACACTGGCTGCATAGTCTCTAATCATAGTGAGTAGCCTGGTGCCTATATGAAAATAGAACTTGATATAGCCAGCAGCATACCACCCTGCATCCCACTGCTGGCTTGACTCTGAAGCTAATCAGGGTTGGTCCTGGTCAGTCCCTGGATGGGAGACCAGATGCTTCTAGAAGTGGTGATGGAGGGCCAGTAGGAGGCATTTTTTCCTCTGGTCAAAAAAAGATATCCCAGGACAGTGACTGGGGACATTGCCCTGTGTAGGGTGCTGTCTTTCAGATGGGATGTTAAATGGGTGGTCACTAAAGATCCCATAGCATTTATTATGAGAGTAGGGGTGTTAACCCTGGTGTCCTGGCTAAATTCCCAATCTGGCCCTCATACCATCATGGCCACCTAATCATCCCCAGCTTCCAAATGGCTCATTCATCCCCCCTCTCCCCTGTAACTATTCTCCAGGTTGTTGCTGTAAATGAGAATGTGTTGTCAGTCAACTTACCTTGTAAAATAAGGGTTGATAAAAAATAAATAAAACTGTTATATACACATATATCAATTAATACAAATATTTAATTTCCTAAATGTTTGGGTGCTTGCTTGATGTGGTTTTTAGACTGCAGATTGCGCAGCCAGCAGCATCTCTAACCTTTGTGAACATGCCGGTTATATAGTCTCGTGATATGTCCTGTTCGTTGCTCAGCAGCATTTATTTAAAACTGTCAAAACAAAGGATTACAGTTGCTTCCTTGTTGTAACTATCTGCGAGAAATGTCTCTCACTATTATTGTAATCAGTCGATCACCAATCTAGCAATATTTATTAGGATTTTGTTTACATTAACTTTTGGATAAAACTCGGCCAACAATGAATCCAAAGAGGAGCGTCATTGTATAGCTAACTGCTTCAGTAAGCTAACGTTAACGAGATTTAACGTTAGCTAAAGTTAGCTTTTACAGACAAAATGGGTTAGGTAGTCACCAGTACGTTTGATTTACTGGTTAGAACTTTGTTTGATAGCTAGCTTTATCCGTTTTTTATTTTGGCTAAATCCTCTCAACAGTCTTTATTGATTGCTAGCATGAGTCATAACGTTATCATTTGCTAAGCAAATGTGACCACTGATTGTTGGCGGCAGGTAACCTGTGGTTAGATTGTCGGGCCAGCAACCGAAAGGTTGTTAGATCCAAGCTGACAAGGTACAAATCTGTCATTCTGCCCCTGAACAAGGCAGTTAACCCACTGGTCCTAGGCTGTCATTGTAAATAAGAATTTGTTTTTAACTGACTTGCCTAGTTAAATAAAGGTAAAATAAATGAAAAACATTTTAGCCAGCTGCAGTAGTTAGCCTAGCAAACTTCTAGCTAACTAGCCTACCGCTAATGTTACCTAACAGTCTAACCAACGATACTGGTTTCCACTAGATAACACAGCCACAATGTCAAAATATCGTACAAATGATTGAAAACAGTGCTTTTTGGTCTTAATTTAAGGTTATATTAGGCATACAGTTAGCTGACTAACCGACTAACCATGGTGATGAAGTTTTTGATAAAACCGATGTAAAATCAGTTTTAGCTAGCTAATGTACATTGTAGAAATAGGCGGGGTTTATGACTGGCTGTGTTAACTAGTGTTTTCACGTTGTTGTAACGTTTATAGTTAACGTTAATAACTACCAGCTAACAGTTAGATAATGCTAATAGTTGCTAACTTGAACACTTAGCTAGCTAGTTACAATATATCTAGCTAGCTACCTATATGCTACAATCAAGTTGTCACATGTGTAGCTTGGTGGTAGCGTTAGTAGTAGCCTCAAACCATCTTCTTCTTCTATGAGGTTTAACGGCTGTTGGCATCTAATTTCTGGCATTACCGCCACCTACTAGACTGGAGTACAACTCCCTTATACTTTACTTGAAAACGGAAAATGTACTAAATAAATACCCTGCCATCTAACACTATACAGTACTCACTAATTTCAAAATTATATAAAATAAAATGAACACCCCCTACTCCACTAATTAAATGTATTTATTTCTACCTCATGCCATCACCCTGAAAGGATGGGACATCACCACTTAACACATCCTATAAATCTTCTGCTGTCAAGTCTTGTACATCCAAATACCTCTCTGCAGTTGCCACCACAACCTCAATTTTCTGAGACTTCCGATCCATCCCTGCAGTACAATTAATAACCATTGTTATAAATGCTAAAAATCCAATCTTACTGAAACTTATTTCACTGTTTGGCCTATCCCTCTATACTGGTATATATCTACTACTCTCACCACTCCTCCCCCTTAACCCATCTTCCTCTACTTTCTTCACTGCCTCAGCATATGACAACTTCTGCTCTACTCTAACCCTGGAAAACTCAACCTGCCTATCTCGCACGGGACATTTCTGATCCCCAGCTCCATGGACACCCCTACAATTAACACATTCCACTACTTTCTCCAGTACTACACATTCCTTTGTCTCATGCCCTTCTGCACATTTCTCACACCTTAGACCCCTCCCCCATACACACTGCTGCCACATGCCCATAAGCTTGACACCTGTAACATCTTAATGTATTCGGCACATACACTCATACAGGATAACTTATATATCCTAACTTCACTTTGTCAGGCAGACTCAACTTCAAAACTCAAAAGAACAGACGATGACTCTTCTGTTTCCCCACCCTGTCTGCGTCGCTTCAAACGACAAGCATCACATACACTGGGAAACTTTGCTCTCAGCTGGTCAAAATGTATATCTACTGCTACCCCAGTTATCACTCCTTTCATTGGTGCCCTTTTCTTGAGAACGAAACAATTCACTTTTCTTGCTCCCATTCGTTTTACTTCGAGCACATTCTTCCTCTGCCCAACAGAAACACAAACAATTATCACTAGACCACTTCTAGTTACCCTCACCGATTCCACATGATGCAACTCTTTTTTCACCCACTGTGAAACCACAAATGGATCAGCCAAAAGGCAAGAGTCCACTTTTTCAATAAACTTCACTACTACTGTCACAGCGTCTTCTTCATCGTGATCCTCGGTCTCCGATAACTTTACCGCACCTACCACCTCCGATACTTCAACTTCATTCTCCTCCTGTCTTCAGCTCCCTCCGCTTACACTTTCTACCATTCTTCTTTGACAACCATCTCCCTTTTTTTCCACCATTTTTATCCGACTCCAGCTCACCCTCTTCTTCCCTCACTCGCTTAGACCTCTTCTCCCTCTCTTTTTCCCTCAATTCCTTCTCCGTTTTCCAAGTACACGTCTCCTTATGATAATACTGCCGCTCCATCCCTGACACCTATCTTGTACTTGCTTTCTCCAGGGACTCCATTTTCCCCTTCCGGAGTTCTGCTCATGTCCCCCTCTAGCCTCGAACCAGACTTCCCTGGGAAGTTTAATGGCAAAAATTAGCTAGAGTGGTTTGAATCAATGATGTGTATAAATCTTGCATGACTGACAGGGGGCGCTCTATTGAAACCACCGCACAGCCATTTTGTAGACATTTTCTTATGTCTACATTTGTTTTTGACACATTTATTCTATTAGACATGTTAATGCATACTTTTTGAATTATATTATGTGAGCTAAACATAGAGATCTATACACTACCGGTCAAAACTTTTAGAACACCTACTCATTCAAGGGTTTTTCTTTATTTTTACTATTTTCTACATTGTAGAATAATAGTTTAGACATCAAAATGATGAAATAACACATTTGGAATCATGTAGTAACCAAAAAAGTGTTAAACGAATCCAAACAGACTTTAGATTTTTGATTTTTCAAAGTAGCCACCCTTTGCCTTGTTCCCACATATGCTGAGCACTTGTTGGCTGCTTTTCCTTAAGGATCAGGCCCTTCTTTTCAGTTTCCGTTGAAAATGACATACCCAAATCTAACTGCCTGTAGCTCAGGACTGGAAGCAAGGATATTCATGTTCTTGATATCATTTGAAAGGAAACTAATTAATGTAGGAAATTAATGTAGGAGATCATAACACAACAGATCTGGTAAAAGATAAAACAAACAAGAAAACATATGTTTTCTATTTTAATTTTTGTTGCATCATCTTTGACATGAACAAGAAAAGCCACACATTCAGATAGGATGCTAGAGGTAATTTTAGATGGTGTCCACAAGAGGGCAACAGTATATGTGCAAAGTTTCAGACTGATAACTTCAAGAATGAGTGAGCTACATGACATTAAGTATGAAGTCACCCAGGTGTCCCACAGGAGTTGCCCAAATGTGGCCAGATTGGTAAATTGATACATTTTCAAGAAAATAACTATATAGAACATACAAAAATGCTATGCTAATAAAAAAATACAAGTTTACACACTCCCAGGAATATCATAAATGATGGATCATTAGCTTCCCTACATAAAAGGTACTAATGGGAGATGTGACAAGAATGCTGATCCAATGTCTCCAAACACAGAAGTGAAATATTTAAGATAAGGGCCAAGTTAGCAGCCCACAGTGATCTAATATCAGTGTTGTGAACACATCACTAACCACAAACAAAGTAAAAAATTAAATAAAAATATTTACACACTTTAGAATTACAGTATTTGGAAGACCCTCAGTCCTCTACACAATAGCGTGCTGCTGATGCCAAGTCCCATAGCAGTCTCTCTGCTGTAAAGCAGAGGGTAACAGAACAAGTAGTCCAGGTGATGGGAGATTTATTGTGACACAGAGCACAACGATGCCTCCCTGCTGTGCCCTTTTGGCCATGAGGCACATTCATGTCTGCAGTTATGAATTTGGGCATGTGAACACCACTGGTGGCAGGAGTAGAAGGAGTAGAATGGAACAGCACCAAACAGACCATGTGCTTGATACCATTTAACTCACCCCACCCCGGCCACCACTATGAGCCGTTCTCCCCTGACCAGCCTTAATTACCATTGGTAAACACACACTTCACCATAGTGATTGTATTCCCCCTCATCATTATAATATATATATACAGTGGGGCAAAAAAGTATTTAGTCAGCCACCAATTGTGCAAGTTCTCCCACTTAAAAAGATGAGAGAGGCCTGTAATTTTCATCATAGGTACACTTCAACTATGACAGACAAAATGAGAAAAAAAAATCCAGAAAATCACATTGTAGGATTTTTAATGAATTTATTTGCAAATGATGGTGGAAAATAAGTATTTGGTCAATAACAAAAGTTTATCTCAATACTTTGTTATATACCCTTTGTTGGCAATGACAGAGGTCAAACATTTTCTGTAAGTCTTCACAAGGTTTTCAAACACTGTTGCTGGTATTTTGGCCCATTCCTCCATGCAGATCTCCTCTAGAGTAGTGATGTTTTGGGGCTGTTGCTGGTCAACACGGACTTTCAACTCCCTCCAAAGATTTTCTATGGAGTTGAGATCTGGAGACTGGCTAGGCCACTCCAGGACCTTGAAATGCTTCTTACGAAGCCACTCCTTCGTTGCCCGGGCGGTGTGTTTGGGATCATTGTCATGCTGAAAGACCCAGCCACGTTTCATCTTCAATGCCCTTGCTGATGGAAGGAGGTTTTCACTCAAAATCTCACGATACATGGCCCCATTCATTCTTTCCTTTACACGGATCAGTCGTCCTGGTCCCTTTGCAGAAAAACAGCCCCAAAGCATGATGTTTCCACCCCCATGCTTCACAGTAGGTATGGTGTTCTTTGGATGCAACTCAGCATTCTTTGTCCTCCAAACACGACGAGTTGAGTTTTTACCAAAAAGTTATATTTTGGTTTCATCTGACCATATGACATTCTCCCAATCTTCTTCTGGATCATCCAAATGCTCTCTAGCAAACTTCAGACGGGCCTGGACATGTACTGGCTTAAGCAGGGGGACACGTCTGGCACTGCAGGATTTGAGTCCCTGGCGGCGTAGTGTGTTACTGATGGTAGGCTTTGTTACTTTGGTCCCAGCTCTCTGCAGGTCATTCACTAGGTCCCCCCGTGTGGTTCTGGGATTTTTGCTCACCGTTCTTGTGATCATTTTGACCCCACGGGGTGAGATCTTGCGTGGAGCCCCAGATCGAGGGAGATTATCAGTGGTCTTGTATGTCTTCCATTTCCTAATAATTGCTCCCACAGTTGATTTCTTCAAACCAAGCTGCTTACCTATTGCAGATTCAGTCTTCCCAGCCTGGTGCAGGTCTACAATTTTGTTTCTGGTGTCCTTTGACAGCTCTTTGGTCTTGGCCATAGTGGAGTTTGGAGTGTGACTGTTTGAGGTTGTGGACAGGTGTCTTTTATACTGATAACAAGTTCAAACAGGTGCCATTAATACAGGTAACGAGTGGAGGACAGAGGAGCCTCTTAAAGAAGAAGTTACAGGTCTGTGAGAGCCAGAAATCTTGCTTGTTTGTAGGTGACCAAATACTTATTTTCCACCATCATTTGCAAATAAATTCATTAAAAATCCTACAATGTGATTTTCTGGATTTTTTTTCTCATTTTGTCTGTCATAGTTGAAATGTACCTATGATAAAAATTACAGGCCTCTCTCATCTTTTTAAGTGGGAGAACTTGCACAATTGGTGGCTGACTAAATACTTTTTTGCCCCACTGTATACCCACAATGTATAGCCAATGTGTATTTTATTTAGACTTTTATAGTCCCTTGTTCATTATTCGTAAACATTTCATTAGTGATTTTATATATAGCAATCAAAGGAAAAAATCAAAAAAATATCTCAAATGAATAATATTTGATATTATTTATTTCAAACAATGACATTAGCATGAGAAGAACAAACATATTTCACTTACCTGTTTAAAGTTATGTCCTCTCCAAATAAAAACGTATCCTCCTGTTTTGTGGTCATTGGGCCAAGATACAGTCAATCAAGTGAACGCCGCTCGTCTCATTGGTGCGCAATGAAGTCATTGCTTGGTGTCATAAAACCTTTTTCTTTCAGTCAATACATACTGTGAAAGGAAGTATGGTTGTGTTACTAACAAGGAGGGTATTGCAAACAAACCAACCATGACTGGATAAACATAGGTTTAGCGTGTCTTATTACATTGAATGTTTTGTTTAAAGTTGAATGAGATGGAATTCACAACACAAGCGGTTTACAAAATGTTTCGTGTTAGGCTATAAAATCTATTTTATCAAACAAAACACTACATTTTATCACTGGGACCCTCAGGACGACAAATCAGAGCAAGATTACAGCATGTAAGTACATTATTTACATTAAGATATGAATGTATCAAACCTGTCGCTGTGCTAAAAGTGTTTTGTTGTTGTGCACTCTCCTCAAACAATAGCATGGTATTTTTTCTCTGTAATAGCTACTGTAAATTGGGCACTGCAGTTAGATTAACAAGAATTTAAGATTTCTGCCCATATAAGACACTTATATGTACCAACATTTTTTTTTCTCGTTAAAAAGACGTTGTCACATTATGCTAATTGAGTAACAACTGTCCCGAGTTCCCACATAAGGTGCCTTGCAAAAGTATTCATCCCCTTGGCGTTTTTCCTTTTTGTTGCATTACAACCTGGAATTTAAATGGATTTTTATTTGGATTTCATGTAATCGACATACACAAAATAGTCCAAATTGGTGAAGGGAAATTCAAATAATTACATGTTTCAAAAAAAATTTAAACGGAAAAGTGATGAGTGCATATTTATTCACCCTCTGCTGTGAAGCCCCTAAATAAGATCTGGTGCAACCAATTACCTCCAGAAGTCACATAATTAGTTAGATTGCACACAGGTGGACTTTATTTAAGGTCACATGATCTGTCACATGATCTCCATATATATACACCTGTTCTGAAAGGCCCCAGAGTCTGCAACACCATTAAGCATGGGGCCCCACCAAGAAAGTGGCACCATGAAGACCAAGGAGCTCTCCAAACAGGTCAGGGACAAAGTTGTGGAGAAGTACAGATCAGAGTTGGGTTATAAAAAAATATCAGAAACTTTGAACATCCCACGAAGCACCATTAAATCCATTATTAAAAAATGGAAAGAATATGGCACCACAACAAACCTGGAGGGCATTAATCAGAGAGGCAACAAAGAGACCAAAGATAACCCTGAAGGAGCTGCAAAGCTCCACAGCGGAGATTGGAGTATCTGTCCATAGGACCACTTTAAGCCGTACACTCCATAGAGCTGGGCTTTACGGAAGAGTGGCCAGAAAAAAAGCCATTGCTTAAAGAAAGAAATAAGCAAACACATTTGGTGTTCATCAAAAGGCATGTGGGAGACTCCCCAAACATATGGAAGAAGGTACTCTGGTCAGATGAGACTTGGAAGCTTTATTGCTGTGGAATAAAGCCGTGGAAGCTTTATTGCTGTCAAAAGTGTCCATAACCAGAGGTAATTAAACTGTTCTGTGTTCTTTTTCTCTCTTCCTCTCTGCCTGTCTTGTTGTACATGGAACCTGTCTCACATGCACAGTTTGGAGGAAGAAGGATACCTTGACCTGTCGAATTCTATCCACCTCTTCTGTGTGGGATATGTGTTCCTACCTCGTCTGCGGGCAGATCTGCAGCATTTCACAGAGAGTTGGAATAATCACCCTTTAAATACAGAGGCGAACCTGACACCTCACCAGCTGTGGCATATCGGAATGCTCCAAACACCTGTGCACATTTTTGTTTTCGCCTTAGCACTACACAGTTGATTCAAATAAATCAAGTCATCATCAAGCTTCCAGTGGTATTTATGTCTAATAATGACATTATCTTCTATTGTTTGTCCTCATGTGTCTGTTTTTCAGCATAAAGTACTCTGTAGCCACTTAGTGTGGACACCAGGTGAGACCACACACACATAATAACAGTCTCTCTCCTTCACTTCATCCCTCTCCCCTGTCTCACTTAATCCTCTAGGTTATATCAGCTGTGTTGGTGAACCCCTCCCGCATCTGAACTGGCTGACACAGACGGCACATTATGATCATAGGTGAGAGGTCACTTGGTCGGGTCAACAGGAAGTATTATTAAAGAGATGCTTTACATTTAAATACAGATAGAGATGTAGTAGTCCCAGAGTTAATGATCCAAGGTCAGTTAAGCATTTCACCTCCTGATTATGTTGACTGACCATATTAGAATTAAAAAACAAGGCTTAATCATGCTCTATCTCTATCCATCTGTCTCTCGTCTGCCGGTATGTTTTGATGTGAGAGAGGAAGCCAGTCCCGTCATCGCCACCTCACCCGCTCTTAAGATAACCTTCGGGCCAACTGGGGGCCCAAGGCTAGTTAGGAGACACCGCTAGAGACACTGTAATTGTGATGAACTGAGAGAATATTAGGGTAGCACTGTATTCATTAATCATATGCTGTCTGCCTCTGTTCTTACCTCTTTACCTTTCTCCCCCACCTCGTCTTTCTTCCTTGTTTTATAATGCACACCATATGTGCATTGAAGTACAGATAAGAAAGATGAAATTAAGTATGTCATTGAAATACTATCCTGTGTCCACAGATTAATGCAGATGAAGGGAGGTAGATAGGCATTGTTTTTTTCTGTATATATGAATTACAAATCAGCATTTACTTAAATCATGTTTCTAGTCTATTGCATAGTTACAATTTATAATCATTGATGTCCCAGGAGCAGGAGTGGTAAACACTTGAAGTGTATAATTGTAATAAACTCAGCAAAAAAAGAAGCGTCCTCTCACTGTCAACTGTGTTTATTTTCAGCAAACTTAATGTGTAAATATTTATATGACCATAATAAGATTCAACAACTGAGACATAAACTGAACAAGTTCCACAGACATGTGACTAACAGAAATTGAATAAGGTGTCCCTGAAGAAAGGGGGGGTCAAAATCAAAAGTAACAGTCAGTATCTTGTGTAGCCACCAGCTGCATTAAGTTCTGCAGTGCATCTCCTCCTCATGGACTGCACCAGATTTGCCAGTTCTTGCTGTGAGATGTTACCCCACTCTTCCACCAAGGCACCTGCAAGTTCCCAGACATTTCTGGTGGGAATGTCCCTAGCCCTCACCCTCCGATCCAACAGGTTCCAGACGTGCTCAATGGGATTGAGATCCGGGCTCTTCGCTGGCCATGGCAGAACACTGACATTCTTGTCTTGCAGGAAATCACACACAGAACGAGCAGTATGGCTGGTGGCATTGTTATGTTGGAGGGTCATATCAGGATGACCCACATGAGGGAGGAGGATGTCTTCCCTGTAACGCACATGACAACAAGCTCAGTCCGATGATGCTGTGACACACCGCCCTAGACCATGACGGACCCTCCACCTCCAAATCAATCACCCTCCAGAGTACAGGCCTCGGTGTAACGCTCATTCCTTCGCTGATAAACGCAAATCCAACCATCACCCTTGGTGAGACAAAACCGCGACTCGTCAGTGAAGAGCACTTTTTGCCAGTCCTGTCTGGTCCAGCGATGGTGGGTTTGTGCCCATAGGCGACGTTGTTGCTGGCGATGTCTGGTGAGGACCTGCCTTACAACAGGCCTACAAAGCCCTCAGTCCAGCCTCTCTCAGCCTGACAGTCTGAGCACTGATGGAGGGATAGTGCGTTCCTGGGGTAACTCAGGCAGTTGTTGTTGCCATCCTGTACCTGTCCCGCAGGTGTGATGTTCGGATGTACCGATCCTGTGCAGGTGTTGTTACACGTGGTCTGCCACTGCGAGGATGATCAGCTGTCTGTCCTGTCTCCCTGTAGCTCTGTCTTAAGCGTCTCACAGTACGGACATTGCAATTTATTGCCCTGGCCACATCTGCAGTCATCATGCTTCCTTGCAGCATGCCTAAGGCAAGTTCACGCAGATGAGTAGGGACCCTGGGTATCTTTCTTTTGGTGTTTTTCAGAGTCAGTAGAAAGGCCTCTTTAGTGTCCTAAGTTTTCATAACTGTGACCTTAATTGCCTACCGTCTGTAAGTTGTTAGTGTCTTAACGACCGTTCCACAGGTGCATGTTCATTAATTGTTTATGGTTCATTGAACAAGCATGGGAAACAGTGTTTAAACCCTTTACAATGAAGATCTGTGAAGTTATTTTGATTTTTACGAATTATCTGCAGACACAGCATCATTCAAAGAATGGAGTTTGATACACCTGGTATTGGATATGACTGAAAAAGAATGTCTCACAGAGATTCATACCTGAACCACACCTTTATTTGCCAAGGAAGAGTATATGATCGGTGAATATATTCAATGTACAGGCGACAATGTGGGGATCTCATGCGTGGTAATAACTACAGTACATGTATAGAGGACTTTGATCCTTGACACAATATAGTTATTATATTCTACTCAATCCATAGGCTTCATTAATGCCATTCTGTCACGTTCTCACCTTAGTTCCTTTTTTATGTCTTTATTTTAGTTTGGTCAGAGCGTGAGTTGGGGTGGGCATTCTATGTTGTTTTTCTATGTTTTGTTCTGTTGTTCTATTTCTATGTGTTTGGCCTAGTATGGTTCTCAATCAGAGGCAGGTGTCAGTCGTTGTCTCTGATTGGGAGCCATATTTAGGTAGCCTGTTTTCCTTTGTGTTTTGTGGGTGGTTTTTTCCTGTGTCTGTGTTTGCACCATACGGGACTGTTTCGATTTTCGTTTGTGCAATCATTTTGTTATTTTTGTATTATTGTAGTGTTCAGTTTTTATATATTAAAATGGACACTTACTACGCTGCACAGTGGTTCGATATCTCTTACTCCTCGTCAGAAGAAGAGGAAAGTCGTTACACATTCAGACTTGAAGTTGATACAACAACTATGATAGCTGAGGTTCATAGGTAGCTTCTGAATTAATATTTATACTGAACGTTTTAGGGTCCATACACAGATCGGCTACATACTGTAGCTAGCTACACATCCATAGGCATAGTTATTTTTATCCTCCACTACACAATAAGCAAGTAAATAGTTAGCTAGCTATGTTACTTTAGCTGCATTGCACGGCAAGTCAAGCTTACACAATTGTACATTCAATTTGCAGTAAATGGTTTAGCTAGCTAGATTCTTTACATCCACGATTTCCCAAGACAAATGCCTGGTTAGCTGGTTTTCACAGGAGTCCCTAAACATTAAACAACACTAATCACAATGTTATACTCATGTCATTACACCAGCCAACTAGCTGGCTAATGTTGGCTAGTCAGCTAACTTGCTAAATAGCGATTTCTGTAAATTAACTTCATGACAAAAAAATTGTTTGACTCATTATGTTATAACTACTTAAATATGCTTCCCTCGTAATGTTTTGTCAGCCATCTTTGCTGAAGAAAGTCACCAGGGACAGGTGGCTCACGTCAAATTCGTCATTGGAACCACTCGATATGATTGGTCATATAAAAACCTTGGGACCCAAATGCATAATGAGTGCTCTAACTCCCCCTTGGTGGTGGTCTGGAGCAATGAAGCCGTGACACTGGGTACCTCTAACTCCCGGTAAGCTCTCAACTTTTAAAGGAGGAACCACTGTATATATGATTTTCCTTAAAGTCTTTTTTTGTTGTTGTACTAATGTACTGTCCCCAATACAACAAAACAAAACTTAAATAAATCTAATTTTGTCCTTGAATTCCATTCATTCCTATGGAGGACTGTTCCTACTAGGGAGTTCCAATATGGCCGACTGGTGCCTATAAAGCCTCTTAATGGCCAATATATAGCGTCAGCAATCCACTGTCATTGGTCGGAACCGGTGTAAATCAGTGATGCCTCACGACACCTCAAACCAATCAAATGCCTTGCTTGGGCAGAGCTACAAAGATGCTCACCAGATTAGTGCCATAGGAGCAACAGTGCATGAGGACTAAAAATATCATCAAAACATGCACTGGTGACAAAATATTTTAGAATGTTTGCAGCACACTGGTTTTCACAGCATTCCTCTGTTATTTTGAGATTAGCTAAAGCTGCAGCAAGAGGGGGGAAATTATCTACAAATATTTTAAATGTTGATGTTTCTGAACTGATATTTGGCTGTAAAGGCTACCATGAGGGAAAAGAAATAGCTAGCCACAATGAGGTTAGTTTTGAGAAGTCAGCTAACCTTGTAACCTAGGTATAACTAACTAGCTAGCTACTAGCTAGTTAAATCCCTCTCATGATTATAAAGCCAACAAAATGTTAATAAAAACAGCTTATTATTGACTTAAAAAGTTAGCTGTGTTAGCCCAGTCGCTAGCTTCTCCAGGGTCATTGATACATAGACTACATGGTTGCGCTATTGAGCACACAGCCATGAAATCTCCATAGACAAACATTGGCAGTAGAATGGCCCGTACTGAAGAGCTCATTGACTTTCAACGTGACACCGTCATAGGATGCCACCTTTCCAACAAGTCAGTTTGTAAAATTTCTGCCCTGCTAGCTCTGCCACGGTCAACTGTAAGTGATGTTTTTGTGAAGTGGAAACGTCTAGGAGCAACAACTGCTCAACTGCGAAGTGGTAGGCCACACAAGCTCACAGAACGGGGGGGACTGCCAAGTGCTGAAGTGCTGTCCTCTGTTGCAACACTCACTACTCCAGAAGCAACATCAGCACAAGAACTGTTCGTTGGGAGCTTCATTAAATGGGTTTCCATGGCCGAGCAGCCGCACACAAGCCTAAGATCACCATGTGCAATGCCAAGCGTCGGCTGGAGTGGTGTAAAGCTTGCCGCCATTAGATTCTGGGAATGCATTCTCTGGAGTGATGAATCACACTTCACCATCTGGTAGTCTGACAGATGCCAGGAAAACACTACCTGCCCGACAGCAAAGTTTGGTGGAGGAGGAATAATGGTCTGGGGCTGTTTTTCATGGTTCGGGCTAGGCCCCTTAGTTCCAGTGAAGGAAAACCTTAACACTACAGTATACAATGACATTCTAGACGATTCCAACAGCTTGGGGAAGGGCTTTTCCTGTTTCAGCATGACAATACCTCTGTGCACAAAGCGAGGTCCATACAGAACTGGTTTGTTGAGATCGATGTTGAAGAATTGTTTTTTATTTTAGTCATTTAGCAGACACTCTTACCCAGAGCAACTTACAGTAGTGAGTGCACACCATTTTCTTGTACTTTTTGTTGTTGTTGTACTGGTACCCCGTGGGAATCAAACCCACGACCCTGGCATTGCAAGCACCATGCTCTACCAACTGAGCCACATGGGACCTTGACTGGCCTGCACATAGCCCTGACCTCAACCCCATCGAACACCGTTGGGATGAATTGGAACGCCAACTGCGAGCCTAATCGCCCAACACCAGTGGCAAACCTCACCAATGCTCTTGTGGCTGAATGGAAGCAAGTCCCTACAGCAATGTTCCAACATCTAGTGGAAAGCCTTTCCAGAAGAGTGGAGGCTGTTATAGCAGCAAAGGGGAGACCAACTCCATATTAATGCTAATAATTTTGGAATGAGATGTTCGACAAGCAGGTGTCCACATACATTTGGTTACGTAGTGTATATTGTCTACTGGTATCATTTTAAATTGAGAACATATAGCTCAACATTTAAACAATGTGTGAGTTGAGCTATTTTCTGCTTCAGATGACAGATGCCCATAAGGCCAGTAATGCCATTATACTGTAGGCCTATGGCTGCTGATATGTGACTAATCAACATTGACACTAGTTCATTTTAAATAATAGTTTAACAATGAAAAATAAAAACGTAACTTCAAAGAATCAACACTTTATCACTTCAAAATTTACAAATAAGATTACCTGTATGTAAAGATTAGACATCTTAGTCTAAACAACAATATATAATTGTACGCTATTATTACTAAAGCATCATTTCAGGGGAACAAAAACAACTCCATACTAGCAGTGGCCAACCTTGCTCCAGTGATCCCTGATCTACTGGATGAGCAGACTTCTATTCCAGCCCCACAATAGCACACTTGATTATCAACTCATTAGATTTGATCAGTTTAATCAGGTGTGTTATTGCTTGGCTGAAACAGAATCCTTCAGACTTCCAGCAAGGTTGGCCTGCTCCAATTGTACTAGGTTTATATATTGTGTGTGATGTTTAACGATATTTTTGTATACAACATTTACTAACATACAGTACCAATCAAGTTTGGACACACTGACTCATTCAAGGGTTTTTCTTTAGTTTTACTATTTTCGACATTGTAGAATAATAGTGAAGACATCAAAACTATGAAATAACACATGGAATCATGGGGTAACCAAAAAAGTATTAAACCAATCAAAAGATATTTTAGATTCTTCAAAGTAGCCACCCTTTGCCTTGATGACAGCTTTGCACAGTCTTGGCATTCTCTCAACCAGCTTCACAAGGAAGGCTTTTCCAACAGTCTTGAAGGAGTTCCCACATATGCTGAGCACTTGTTGGATGCTTTTCCTTCACTCCGCAGTCCAACTCATCCCAAACCATCTCAAATGGGTTGAGGTCGGGTAATTGTGTAGGCCAGCTGTCACGTTCTGACCATAGTTCTTGTGTGTTTTACTTGTTTTAGTGTTGGTCAGGATGTGAGCTGGGTGGGCATTCTATGTTGTGTGTCTAGTTTGTCTGTTTCTATGTTTGGCCTAACATGGTTCTCAATCAGAGGCAGGTGTTTTGTGTTGTCTTTGATTGGGAATCATATTTAGGTGGCTTGTTTTGTGTTGGGGTTTGTGGGTGGTTATTTCCTGTCTTTGTGTTCGTTTCACCAGAGAGGACTGTTTCGGTTTGCCACGTTTATTCTTTTTGTATTGTTGTAAGTGTCCACAGTTTCGTTTATTAAACATGTTGAGCACTAGCTACGCTGCGTGTTGGTCCGATCCCTGCTACACCTTCTCTTCTCGTGAAGAGGAGGAAGGCTGCCGTTACAGAACCACCCACCAAACTCGGACCAAGCAGCGTAGTAACGGGCAGCAGCGACAGCAGCAGCAGCGGCCCATTACACAGGACTCCTGGACATGGGAGGACGAGCTGGACGGTAAAGGACCCTGGGCAGAGCCAGAGGAATATCGCCGCCCCAAAGCAGAGTTGGAGGCAGCAAAAGTGGAGAGGCGGCGTTTTGAGGAGCTAGCTCGGCAGCGTGAGCAGGATCTGGGTTATACCACTTGGGAGGAAATAGACAGGTGGTCGGTCGACCCAGGGAGAGTGCCGGAGCCCGCCTGGGATTCCATGGAGCAATGTGCAGAGGGATACCGGCGAATGAGGTTAGCACGACGGTGCGGTAGGAAGCCCGAGAAGAAACCCCAAAAATGTATTGGGGGGGGGCTAAAGGGCAGTGTAGCTGGGTCAAGTAGGAGACTTGAGCCAATTCCCCCTGCTTACCGTAAGGAGCCAAGGATGGAACCAGAGCCGGTGAGGGCGGTATTGGAGGTGAGCGAAGTAGAGACTGTGAAGGATCTAATGGGGAAATTGGAGGAGAAAGAAATGAGGGATTTGCTGGTTTGGTGCATGAGGCACGACATCTGCCCGACGGAGCGTGTCGGGGATTTGATATCACCTGAGTCAGCTCTCCATACTCGTCCTGAGGTGCGGGCTAGCCGTCTGGTGAAGACTGTGCCAGCCTTACGCACCAGGCCTCCTGTGCGCCTCCCTAGCCCTGCACGTCCTGTGCCAGCTCAGCGCACCAGCTCTCCCGTGGCAGCCCCACGTACTAGCTCTCCTGTCATCAGCCCAGTACCACCAGTGCCAACACCACGCACCAGGCTTCCAGTGCGTCTCCAGAGCCCTGTTCCTCCTCCACGCACTCGCCCTGTGGTGCGTGTCTCCAGCCCGGTACCACCAGTTCCGGCACCACGCACCAAGCCTCCTGTGCGTCTCCAGAGCCCTGTTCCTCCTCCACGCGCTCTCCCTGTAGTGCGTGTCTCCAGCCCGGTACCAGCAGTTCCGGCACCACGCACCAAACCTCCTGTGCATCTCCAGAGCCCTGTACGCACTGTTCCTTCTCCCTGCACTCGCCCTGAGGTGCGTGCCCTCAGCCCGGTGCCACCAGTGCCGGTACCACGCACCAGGCTTATAGTGCGCCTCGAGAGTCCAGTGTGCCCTGTTCCTGCTCCCCGCACTCGCCTAGTGGTGCGTGTCTCCAGTCCGGTACCACCAGTTCCGGCACCACGCACCAGGCCTACTGTGCGCCTCAGCAGGTCAGAGTCGGCCGTCTGCCCATCGCTGCCTGCACTGCCCGTCTACCCAGCGCCGTCTGCGCTGCCCGTCTGCCCAGCGCCGTCTGAGCTGCCTGCCTGCTCAGCGCCATCTGAGCTGCCTGCCTGCTCAGCGCCATCTGAGCTGCCTACCTGCTCAGCGCCATCTGAGCTGCCTGCCTGCCCAGCACCATCTGAGCTGCTTGCCTGCTCAGCGCCATCTGAGCTGCCTGCCTGCTCAGCGCCATCTGAGCTGCCTGCCTACTCAGCGGCATCTGAGCTGCCTGCCTACTCAGCGCCATCTGAGCTGCCTGCCTGCCCAGCGCCATCTGAGCTGCCTGCCTGCCCAGCGCCGTCTGAGCCGTCCGTCTGTCCCGAGCCGTCTGAGCCGTCCGTCTGTCCCGAGCCGTCAGAGTCGTCCGTCTGTCCCGAGCCGTCAGAGCCGTCCGTCTGTCCCGAGCCGTCAGAGCCGTCCGTCTGTCCCGAGCCGTCAGAGCCGCCCGTCTGTCCCGAGCCGTCAGAGCCGCCCGTCAGTCAGGAGCTGCCAGAGCCGCCCGCCAGTCAGGAGCTGCCAGAGCCGCCCGCCAGTCAGGAGCTGCCAGAGCCGCCCGCCAGTCAGGAGCTGCCAGAGCTGCCCTCCAGTCATGAGCTGCCCTCCAGTCATGAGCTGCCCTCCAGTCATGAGCTGCCTTCCAGTCATGAGCTGCCCTCCAGTCATGAGCTGCCCTCCAGTCATGAGCTGCCATTCAGTCCGGAGCTGCCATTCAGTCCGGAGCTGCCATTCAGTCCGGAGCTGCCATTCAGTCCGGAGCTGCCATTCGTCCGGAGCTACCTCTCTGTCCTGAGCTACCTCTCTGTCCTGAGCTACCTCTCTGTCCTAAGATACCTCTCGGTTCGGAGCTGTCTCCTCAGTCTGATGGGGCCCTTTGTGAGGGTTCCTAGGCCAAGGTCGGCGGCGAGGGTCGCCACTCAAAGGACGCTAAGGAGGGGGACAAAGACAATGGTGGAGTGGTGTCCTCGTCCAGCGCCGGAGCCGCCACCGCGGACAGATGCCCACCCAGACCCTCCCCTAGAGTTTTAGGGGGTGCGTTCGGAGTCCGCACCTCAGGAGGGGGGTACTGTCACGTTCTGACCATAATTCTTGTGTGTCTTGCTTGTTTTAGTGTTGGTCAGGATGTGAGCTGGGTGGGCATTCTATGTTGTGTGTCTAGTTTGTCTGTTTCTATGTTTGGCCTAATATGGTTCCCAATCAGAGGCAGGTGTTTTGTGTTGTCTCTGATTGGGAATCATATTTAGGTGGCTTGTTTTGTGTTGGGGATTGTGGGTGGTTGTTTCCTGTCTTTGTGTTTCTCTGCACCAGCTAGGACTGTATCGGTTTGCCACATTTATTATTTGTAAGTGTTCACAGTTTTCGTAATTAAACATGTTGAGCACTGGCTACGCTGCGTGTTGGTCCGATCCTTGCTACACCTTCTCTTCTCGTGAAGAGGAGGAAGGCTGCCGTTACAGGTTTCCATTTTGCATAAAGTCCAGTGAAGTTCCTTGATGGCCGTCTCGGTATCCGCTTGCGGGGGGATATACACAGCTGTGACAATAACCAAGGAGAGTTCTCTTGGGAGAGAATACGGTCGGCATTTGATTGTGAGGAATTCTAGGTCAGGTGAACAAAAGGACTTGAGTTATTGTATGTTGTTACAATTACACCATGAGTCGTTAATCATGAAATGTACACCCCCGCCCTTCTTCTTACCAGAGAGATGTTTGTTCCTGTCGGCGCGATGCACTGAAAATCCCGTTGGCTGTACAGATTATGACAGCATGTCCCCAGCTAGCCCATGTCTCTGTGAAACGGAGTATGTTAAAATCCCGCATATCTCTTTGGAAAACAACTCTTGCCCTAATTTCGTCGACTTTGATAACTAGGGATGGGGCATTAGCAAGCAATATACTCGGAAGCGGTGGGTGGTGTGCCCGCATCCGAAGCTTCACTAGAAGACTGCTCCGGCACACTCTCCTCCGACTGTGTTCTTTTGGGTCGGCCTCTGGAATCTGTTCAAATGCCCTGGGAGGTGCAGACAAAGGATCCACATTGGGGAAGTCGTATTCCTGGTCGTAGTGCTGGTAAGTTGACGTCTCTCTGATATACAATAGTTCTTCCCTGCTGTATGTAATAACATTTAAGGTTTTCTGGGCAAACAATGTAAGAAATAATACATTAAAAAAACTAAATACTGCACAGTTTCCTAAGGACTTGAAGCGAAGCTGCCATCTCTATCGGCGCCATCAGTATTGGCCATATATCACAAACCCCTGAGGTGCCTTATTGCTATTATAAACTGGTTACCAACGTAAGTAGAGCCGTAAAAATTAATTTTTGTCATACCCGTGGTATACGGTCTGATATACCATGGCTGTCAGCCAATCAGCATTCAGGGCTTGACCCATCCAGTTTATAATAGTGTTTATTTCAAACGCTTGGGCTCCCGAGTGGCGCAGCGGTCTAAGGCACTGCATCTCAGTGCAAGAGTCGTCATTACAGTCCCTGGTTCGATCCCAGGCTGTATCACATCCGGCCGTGATTGGGAGTCCCATAGGGCGGTACACAATTGGCCCAGCATCGTCCGGGTTTGGCCCCCCGACCAGCCACTCTGACAAAAATTGCTGTAAAAAACTGCTGTATTTAGTTGTCTACCCCTGGTGGCTATTTCCTCATGTGGAAGAGATGCACAAAGGTCCATCAGTTAAGCCCAATGACGACAACCATATTGATATGTTTCTTCTTCCACCTAAACACTCACTGAAAATCTAGCTTACACTTGCATTGCAAATTGCAATTATTGTAAACATGTACAGATTGAATCAATAATTTGACATCTGTATGCATTAACAGGCTTTTTGATAATGGCATAAGAAGCTAAGTATATTTCGATACATTATTTTAATTCAGACAATGAAAAGTAGCCTATAGATTAAATACAAATATCAAAATAGTGTTATGAAGTGTTTATTAAGCAAGATAATGACATGATTAACAGTCCACAATATGCACCATGTGTCAAAGTGTTGGGTATCATTTGATACATCTATGGTTGTAGTCCTACATCTCTGGATGGACTATTCAAAAAATCCCCACACACCTCTTGTCAATCATAGCCCTTATCTGGGGAGTCAATCATTATAAGAAAATCTCTAGCTCAAATTACATAATTTAACATCAACTAACAGAACACATTTTAAGCACATATTGGCATATTCGTTGACAGCCAAGTCAAGTCCAGAGGTCAAATAGTGCTCTGTCATGTCCTTCATCCGCAAGCCAGCTATTTTATTTAATCAGCCAAGCCATGCTGCTTGATGCTGCTAAGGAGAATCGTGTCAACTCGGGCAGTATCAGGACCACTGAGGTATGATCCGGAGAGTAGACGGGGAGGTCGGGCTACGCCTACGTCAGGAGGTTTGCTCTGTGTGTGTCTGACTCGATTTCGTGGAAAAAAAGCGCACAGCCATTCATATCTACGGGTCTCCCTGTCTGAATTGAATGACTGGCCCATCTGTCTCTATTTTTTTTTGTTATTGGTGCGATCGAGTCTTTTTGAAAGAGAATTTTCAGGCTGTGCTCTCACAGCTAGAAAGTTGAATCGGAGCCTACGAAATAATGCTGAAGTTCGAAAGTAATGCCCAACTATGCTAAACCGGCTGGCAAGCCTGCATTGTTCGGAGGAGCCCAAGTCCTTTGTGCTTTCATCCCTCAGCTCATCCCGTGCTGCTTTGTCTTTAATTTGCCGTGCGATACAGACGGGTAGGTATGCTCATCATCCTATTCATTCTGTTTCTTATGGCATATGTTGATTTCCTATATTTTGTAAATATTAATTCGATGTGTTTGTTTTTTATGCGGCTTTTCCACGCATTGTAATGAATAGCAATGTGAAAAGGAGAAAATAAAGCAAGACTGCGTGTGTCTTTAAAAGGGAAGTGTCTAATTTCTTGGTTTGCTGATCAGAACGCATAGGGTTTATTTATATACCTTTTTGTAAAGGGTTAAACCCTCGACACTAGTGCGCATTCTTCTCTGTTTAACATCAAAGTAGCAGAGTCAGCACTCAACGCTCTAAATTATTGATGGGACCTTTTTATTTAAGTAACGGGACTCAATGCTGCAGACGCCTATAACACAAGTGCATCTGTGGATTTTTTTTCTCTTATCACAGTCATATAATATTCAACCATGCAATTTGCATCCCAAGTTATTTCGTGGAAAAAAATGCTATTTTCAAGATTCTATGTGAGGTAATCGCGGGAGCCATTGATTTGTGGATGGATATAGCTTTGCATTGCTGCATGAAAGATGAGATGAACGCTATCGCTCTCACTGATCCATTGTTTGCAGATCGTGCTAGACTTGCCTGCTTCTTGCACTGGAAGAAGATTTGTTTTATACATTAAACAATCTGGTCAAAAATCCTTCCTGTTGGACATTCTACCCTATATTAAAAATTCCAATTATGCCAAACTATTGTAGATAATAGGTCGAGTAGATAGCCTAAAGGAGTTGATGCTGCTGTGTTTGCTGACCTGAATTGCTGCTGAGTGCAATAGGGGCACCATTCCATAACCAGCCTGTGCTGTTCCTACATTCACGGACATCTCCAATGCTGTCCAATGCTTTTAATCACATTCCCCAACCTAATGATTAAAAAAATTATTATTCAGATTTCTCAAAAGGATAAAGTCCACACACCATCTGGGGATAGTCTACTCATTGTTTTTTGGTTCAGTTTTTGTTTACATGGCAGTATTCTATACTGGTGGAGTAATGAGGACAAGCTGCTCAAAGAGCAGGGGACTCGCATACTGTAGAGCAGGCCTGCCTGGCTCTGACCTGCATACTGCATGATGAGAGCTAGCATCCTGGACCGCTGTTTAGCATCCATTCAGCCGCTGCCAAAATATAGACAGCAATTATTTGGACACAAAATTTAATAACATGACATTCAGCCTTATTTTGCCGCATGAAGTAATAAGTTGGTTGTTCTCCACGTGTAGTGAAATTACTGATTTCTGCTGCTCTGAGTCAGCCAGTCAGTCCCCCAGGTCTGTGATTTTTCTCATTTTCTGGAACTCCATCAGTAGAGGAGGCAGTGGACTCAGATGTCAGACCCTGTTATGGTTGACTGGACACAGTTTTCTATGGGGAACTAGAAGGTGGACGGACGTCATCCATTGGAGGGACTATAAAGCAGTTTCTTTAAAGCTCTCCTGTCTTTGAGAGTTCCTCAATGTGCTGCTCTCTCTAGTCCATTCTCTCCAAGGGCATTCACTTCAGCCTCATCATATTTCATAATCACGTCCCTGGGGCGGGAGCCGCTCTTTATTAGGGAGACCTGCTGTGTGGCACGCTGGCCAGACTAGACAAACCAGACGGTGTGAGAGCGGTTTCAGAGGTAAAGAGGCTGCTGCAGATAACAGAACAATGCTTCCTGCTTCTGTCTCTGCTTGTCTCAATGGGATGACCAGTTTCTCAATTTCCCTGGAGAAAGGCTCTTCTGCAACAGACAGTAGAGTTTTACGTTTAAATGCTTCAATGGGAAATACATATTATTTTTGAAGGTGTTTGGTTTTATTTATTTTTTATTTTATTTAACCTTTATTTAACTAGGCAAGTCAGTTAAGAACAAATTATTATTGGTACTTCAGGCATTGTGGGTAGTCTGCTCCATCAGTGTAATATTTCAGATTTTACAAAGGCCACTCCAAGAGGAGTAATAGTCCAACGTATGTGTTGTCCCCATAGTTAAGTGGGGAGTTCAATGGGATTGTTTCACATGGATTCATTCCCTAATGTGTTTCTCAGAGTATAGGGCTCGAGCTGCAGGCAGCAAGCAGTAGTGTTGTATTGGCAATCTTTCTGCAGCAGTCAGCACTACAAAAAAAAATTCTACCTCTCGCACAGAGGATTCACATGAGTTTACTGCAGGCTTTTACCCACTTTTCTCTGCAGAGAAGCATGCAAAATGTTCACTTTTCCCCCAGTGCTCATGTGTGTATCTCTGACTGGGTGTGTGTGATCTTCTGCTCTCTCAGTGCCCAGCCCCGCCTCCCAGCAGTCCCACAACTGGAGGCCGACCTAGTCAACATGAACCTGCATGGCGCCAGCGGAGGCCTCGACCGCTGCAGGGACAGTGACCGCCGGCGCTCCAGCGACCGCTCCCGAGACTCCTCCCACGAGAGGGGCGAGGGTCAGCTGACCCCTTGCATCAGAAACATCACCTCTCCCACCCGACAGCACAACAGTGGTGAGTAGCTTCCCAGTGTTTCATCTCCATCACTGGAACAACACCCTGGCTGTACCCATTGCTCATTCTGTAATCCATTACTGCTATGCGACAGAACCACACAGTGTAGTGATGAGACACTGACATAACAAGGCTGTCTCGGATGCCTCAGGTCCAGCTGTTAGATTGAGGCCCTTTCTAACTACACAAAATCAGTGTCTGAAGTGGTTTCATCACGTAGAAATCTCCTTAAAGCCTCACCCAGAGGCGGAGCCACGATAGTCATACGACTGCTACTCAGTCTGGACCCACTCTGGGAATTAAGCCAATGACCGAACTGAATGATGTTTAAATTGCTACAGTAACAGTTGAATAATCAAGCATTGAAAGGAAAGCATTTTGGCTCTTGCGAAAGCTTTCAATGCCTTTTTTCATCCTTATGGCAACCAGCAACAGTGTGATGAGACCGCAGTGTTAGCGCCTTACCTATGGTACTCTGTCTGTTTGTCTCTTCCAGATCGTGAGCGGGGCGAGGGTGGTTCTTCCTCCAGGTCGTCAAGCCCTCGGCCGCCCAGGGCCATGATGTCGGTGGGGCCCAGTTGCATCGCAGTGAGCAGCAGCAGCCTGTTCAGCAAAGAGGCCCACTGTAAGGGCCTGGGCCACGGACACGTCCACGGCCCCTGTGACCTCATCTACGTCTATGAGAACGCCAAGGAGGGGGCGCGCACGTTGCGGACGGCCGAGAGGGTCACTCTGATCGTGGACAACACCCGCTTCGTGGTGGACCCGGCTATCTTCATTGCTCAGCCCAACACCATGCTGGGAAGGTACAGCAAAATATTTTATCAAAGGGATATTACAGAAAATTAAAGGGATAGTTCATTTCAAACCAAATGTTTTCCTCTCTCGTAGAATGTTTGGATCTGGGAGGGAATACAATTTTACCAGGCCCAATGACAAAGGGGAATTTGAGGTGGCAGATGGAATCAGCTCAACTGTTTTTAGAGCTATCCTGGTAAGACTCATTCTGGTTTGATAATGACATACAGTTTCACCTAATGTCCCCAGAGATGGGTTGGTATTGACGAAGTGAAGGATTACGCTGATGCGTCATTCATGACTGGAATGGAAAATACGTTCTCTCACAGATCCTTCTATCCATCCCCTATATATTTTATTAAGAAGAAGAATAGGCATTCAGTGTTCTGACCTATCTAAAACAAGCACCTTTATTATTCAATTACCAGAGATTGGGAAGTGGCCAAATGTATAGGGGTCAATACATATTTTATTTGCATATGGTTGCAGCATAATTTCCATATTATTCAAGGGCTTATAGTGAATTTGTATGCAATTACTTTCTAGTAATACCTTGACAAATAAGATTGTTCACAAACAATCTCTGAGGTTGTCCGTCTGATATATTGTGTATTTTTGCGGAAGTGTGGAAATAATCAGTGTTACATAAGGCACATTGACCGGGATCAGAGATACTAATGCTGTACAACATGTTAGTGCTTTCATTTTTGTGTTTGTTCGCCCCGCTGTTCCACTTAACTCTCCAGAGACACAGGGGAGGAGAACAACCAGGTAATGGCATATGTTTGTGTGTGTATCATAGGGTTTCTGGATGTTATTTCAGGCTCAAGAGCAGCTTTCTGTGTGACTCACAGGCTGTATGTTGTTCTAGCATGTCAGCGTGTAGCAATTTCGCATCTCTATGCCTATTTGTATGGGGGAGAGAGGCTAATGTGGATAGTCGGGACTCAAGAACATGCTGAATGCACTTCTTTGTTTGATTTCAAGGCTTATCTTGGATTGTCAGTATTGAACAGTCTCGTTGTACAGATCTGTGCTCGGCATGTGAAGAGCTCTACTGCCAAAGGCGACCCGACTAAAACAGCAGGGAGAGAGGAAAAATATGGCTGGCAGCGTTAGCATTCAGGGCACAGAGTAAGCTAGCAGCCGTTTCAGGCACTATCTTGTGAATAGCCCAGCGTTGCTGCTGTAGCCTCCATCCATTTTCTGTTCAGTGTTATACTTGAATGATCTCCATGTTTCTCTGGCTGTAAATGGGTCTGTGGGGGTGGTAGGAAGACAGTGACGTCACTGCCATTTGCTGTTGTCTGAAGGCTCTGTTCTGTGTGTGCGCAGAGCAGCCTCCGTGATGGCTGCCTGTTGGTTTTTCCTGTGTGACTTTTAAATGGCAGGATTACTACAAATCTGGGATAATCCGCTGTCCTGATGGTATCTCCATTCCCGAGCTGAGAGAAGCATGTGACTACCTCTGCATCTCCTTCGACTACAGCACCATCAAGTGTAGAGACCTCAGTGAGTGTATATAGCTATATGCCATCAGGCCCTCTTTTTCTCATTATAATGACATGATAATAGACATGTAATATTTCATTCCATATCATTGTTCTGTATTAGATGCTAGGTTTATTTAGCCTGCTGTGTGTTTGGTGTTGTGGAGGTGTTGACATGTTGTGGGTGAGTAGGTGTCACAGCTCTGAAACTAAGTCAGTATTAGCTTACAGGTTTGATGCATGTCAGATGATTGCAGAGTTTCCACAATGTGGGCTATTGATTGACATTGTTTTAAATGTGGATGTGTCTAGTTTTCCTCACGTGTGTGTGTGTGTGTGTGTGTGTGTGTGTGTGTGTGTGTGTGTGTGTGTGTGTGTGTGTGTGTGTGTGTGTGTGTGTGTGTGTCGCGTGCATGCTTGAGTGTGTGTGTCGCGTGCATGCTTGAGTGTAGTTCTCACCCTGAAATATAAACTAAGTTTGGTTGTTTCACTCCACCTGCTCCTATTTTCCAGGTGCACTCATGCACGAGCTGTCCAACGA
This sequence comes from Salvelinus namaycush, assembly GCF_016432855.1. Lineage (NCBI taxonomy): Eukaryota > Metazoa > Chordata > Actinopteri > Salmoniformes > Salmonidae > Salvelinus > Salvelinus namaycush. Next base: position 33,163,355 of record NC_052327.1, read on the forward strand.
TGGGGCGAGGCGTCAGTTTGAGTTTTACTTAGAGGAGATGGTGCTGCCTCTGATGGTGGCCAGCGCCCAGAACGGAGAGAGGGAGTGTCACGTAGTGGTCCTGACAGACGACGACGTGGTGGACTGGGACGAGGAGTACCCTCCGCAGATGGGAGAGGAGTATTCTCAGAGTGAGTCAGGTCATTCACCTCACCGGCTCTGTTGATATAGTAGTTTACAAGCAAGCCATTTCATCAAGTCACCCATGAGTGGTTTGTATCGCTGTGAAAATAATTGCCCGAGATTATAATTGACTGGGATGACATGTTAAAGGCCCAGTGCATTAGTTCTGGGTAACAAGTTACTTACTGTAATAGTTTTTCATTAAAGTGGTAAAAAATAAACAAGTGTTTCATCAGCTGTTGTACAAATATGATACAAAACACAGGAAATAGACTTTGAGTGCACTGGTTCACCTGCTTTATCTGTATTGCTGAATGCCTGTGTTATTTTACTTAGAATATGTATGACATTTAATTATATAAACAATAATACTTTTTCTTTTTTCTTTACAGTTATATACAGCACAAAACTGTACAGATTCTTCAAGTACATAGAGAATCGTGACGTTGCCAAATCAGTATTAAAAGAAAGAGGACTTAAGAAAATCAGACTAGGAATTGAAGGTATGGTGGATCATCACTAAACTGCCTTGTTCCTTGTTGCACATGTCAATCAAGAAGTTTTACTTTCATGTCTATACAATTTCTGATAACACTTAAAAGTAACACTAGTTACTCTTAAGCCTACATAGTAATCCTGTAATTACCAGAATCACTCATCCATTATTAGTATGTAATACTAACAGGCCCTATTACTATGTTACAGCATGTGACAATGTTGTTACTAGTAGAGTAATAAACGTGTTATTGCAGGTATAAGAGCAACTCAATATAGCCTAAAGGGTTACCCCAACTGGGTAAAAAATATTGAAGACCACACTTTTTGTATAAATATACTTCTAATACAACATTAAACAATCATTAAACAATTTTTGTTTAATAGATGAGAAGTATTTGAACAGAAAACGTAAATGTCACTAACTCCCAAACCAACATTTCTGTTTTTATCCTCCCAGGTTACCCCACCTACAAGGAGAAGGTGAAGAAACGTCCCGGCAGCCGGCCAGAGGTAATCTACAACTACGTCCAGAGGCCCTTCATCCGCATGTCCTGGGAGAAGGAGGAGGGCAAGAGTCGCCATGTTGACTTCCAGTGTGTGAAGAGCAAGTCCATCACCAACCTGGCAGCTGCCGCTGCAGACATTCCCCAGGACCAGCTGGTCAACATGCACCCTGGTCCTCAGGTGGATGAACTGGACATCCAGCCTCAGCCAAGTTATCACTACGAGCCAGACCCAGAAGCCCCCTCACCGGCTGTCTGAGACTGGGCCCCCGTCCCCCTCCACTCCCCCCTCTTCTCCCTCCACAGAGCACTGTAGTGACAAGCAAGTTGGGCAGCAGAAACCACATTGCCTTTACAAGCCTCAAAAGATAACTGGTATATACTGTCAATAGCCAAGGAAGGAGAAGCAAAGCACACAGTAAACGATTGCCTCATTGCACTGTCTGCACTGTTTTTTTAACTAACCAAAGGAGATTTATTTTTATTAAGAATATTTGACGTATTCTTTTCATTTTGAAGGGGGAAAAAAGCAGATTATATCACAATAAACTTGTCTGTGGGTCCTCATGTGATGAGTTGTGTGTGTGGTGCTGCTGTGTAGTTACAGTACAGTAGTTCCTAAAGGGTTTGGTTTTCTCCACTTCCCCTGCCCCTGGTGATGTGGTATGGCGGTGCGGATTTAGAATCTTACTATAGGTACTCCACCACCAGAGAAGCCTCGCTGTGATGCTTTGGTCTCAGAATAAATACATTTGTATTCATCTCACTTTCATCATTCATGACTCCATCAGTTTGATTGAGAATCGTATCCCAATTTGTCAATGCGTATAATATATTATTTAATTGTCAATTTTTCTTATCACATTGCTATATATTCGCAATGTCTGCTTGTGCTGTAGAGGACCCATGCTAAGCTGACATGTTGTTCATTAGCCACTCCTACTGAGTTAATGGAGCGTAAAGATCCAATATGGTCCAACACTTGAAACTGGAGAGCAAGCCTAACATAGTCACACCTTATCAGCTGACTCAGTCATCAATAGCTTGTATACTGAACTTAAAAGGTCCAGTGTAGCTGTTTTTATCTCCATATCAAATTATTTGTGGATAACTAAGTACCTTATTGTGATTGTTTTCAATTAAAGAAACCGCTTCTTAGCAAAGAGCTATTTCTCAAGCAATAAGTTTTGCTGAGAGTGGTCTGTGTTCGGAGGGAAAAACTGAAAACTGTTCTTGGCAGAGGTTTGGAACTCTTATTGGTCTAACTAATTTGCCGCCTGGTGATGACACCAGGCAGGCCACAATGCCATCCCAACAAAAACAGGCTGAAATGTCAGGCGGTCTTTCTTAACAGCTCTTACACTAAAAGGGTATTATCATTTTCACAGTATTATTCCAACCTATATAAAACACAGAAATCGCATTTGACTGCACTGGGCCTTTAAGTGGTCAACAGCTACTGTGGTGATGGTCAGCAGCTGCTGGATGTCAAGGTATCTAGCAGTGGGGATCAGTATTGCTTACACGTTGCATGAGTATCAAGCAGAACATACCTTTATTGAATGCAAGGTTCTCTAATAATTCTCAATGTAGGAAAATGTGTCCTGTCCTCCAAAGCCAGATTCCTTAATCTTAAGGCTGTAACATATTCCTCATTAATTCAAATGATTTAAAACCAGTAACTATGTTATATTGCTCTTTTAATATTCAAATATGACCTAAAACCCTTGTGTGCGGATGTTATTAACTGGCTTCCATCAGCTCAGTTTGTCTTTCCAGGCGTTTCTCCTCACCACCACATTAGCAATGCAGTCCTGTTATCTCTGACTGACTGAATTTCTGCCACTGGATGGCAACATGATAAAAATATCCCAGCGTTGCACCAATAGGCTCAATGGAGGAAATCTGTGAAATAAATTAATTGAATTGCTTCCGTTACACGCAATTCCCTGAATGATTCACTCACCCACCCTCGGATTCATGTTCAGAATGCTTCTGATAGTATGAGAGTGACATTTGAACATTGTAAATATGGATACAATTTATTCATTAGCGTCAATAACATACTGCATCAAATTCTGTTTATAGCTCAAAGTCTTCTGGAAAGAGATACAAAACAAACTTTTAATAAAAAATATTTAACTGCTGACACAATTAATATTTCACTGCTGATACAATACACACACCATATATTTTGCATAAAGTATTTTTTACATGATACTATTTAAAGATTTGATAACATTTTCAAATGGGGTTATCCAACAAGGAAAACCAATGTGTACTGTAGTGTAAAAACATCCAAACACAAACAGGTTTTCAATAGAAATCCCCGGTAGGATAATGCAGGAAAATAGCCATTGAAAAATGCTGAATTATCCTGTGGTGAAGGTCAATGGAAGAATGTCCAGCAGCAAGCTAGGGAGGGCACCTACAGGTATACTTTGAAATGACCTGTCCCAGTCCCAACATGGAGGTCTCGGCTCCAATAAGTCCCACAGTGCCATGGTTCCTGATGATGCCACTGCATCATCAATTCAGGGTTTTGACATAGTTCTGTGGGCCTTAGCCCAAGAGTTCCAACAGCCCTGCTATGCCTCGTTCCTCTTGGGCCGTCATCACAAGGGCCAGGGTAAGTCACTAAAGTCCACGGGGCCCCCAAGGCCTGCGTCAGCCTCCAGGAGACTCATTATCACAGCCATGGCTGCCTCATCGTTACTGGGGCTGCTGGAGCCTGGCTCGTCCATGATGTCAATGCTGAGATGAGAGTTGTCACCTACAGGGGTGGTGAGGGAAAACGCTGTTGTCAGTTACATGACTGGTTTTTGATACTGTACAGGTTAGATTTTTACCTGCACAAATACTACACATCTACTTGAATGGGGAGGATTCAGTGTTTGTAATATTAGTGTTTGGAACATTTGTTGAAAATGGTGGACATGGTTACTTACTCATAATGGACTGGTTGGAGTATGGGTATCCAATGGAGTCAGGTCCTCCAGGTAGCGTTCCTGCCGACGGAAGGTCTGGTGTCCCACCATTTTGAATCTGCAAGAACAAATAGGTCAGTGGTGGTCTAGATAGACCAGCTTTCAGCCACAGGACAGATGCCTGACTTCAAGTACTCAACAGACAATACTGGATCAGCACAACATCCAATCAGCGATGCGAGCAAAGTATCAATTTCTTGTGCCAGACAGTTCTATTGGAGGTTCTTATTGTGAGTCTCCCTTAGACTCACCCTCTTGCCCCCTGGAGAGCAGTCTGGAGGGGGGGTGCTGATGTTCAGGGGGCTGGAGCCACAGCTAGAGGGTGTTGAGCCTCTGGTCCTGGTAGAGAGAAGAACAGACAATACCATTACACCAGGGTTCTGTGAGATAATAATCTAAAACACCTTCAGCTCCAGGTAATTCATCACAGCTGACGTAGCCTAACTGAACAGATTCATTTGCAAGCCTGTACATTTTTGATGAAGGGTGTATCGATACCTGAGAGCAGGGGGACGAGTAGAGAAAAGTTATAACCGAACGAGAGGCTTTATGGTCTCTGTGTTGTTTTAAAATGGTTCTGCAACTATTAACAAGGCGTCATCCATTTTCTGCTTAAACTCTCTCCATCTCTCACCTCTGAATCTCCATCACCTCCTCTGCGATCATACGGCCGATCTTGCCGGCACCTGCCCGTGTTCCACCAGGGATGCCTGGCACCGTCTGAATAGCCCGTCTCCCTCCACCTGCAATCACACACATGACAATCACATTGCCTGCTCCTGGACTGACTGAGAACATTGCATTTTCACATTTGGTCCAATGCTCCTATACCGAGTCTTGTTGTGAGATCTCAACAGATGCTTTAGAATTTTGAAACACAGATACACTACATTATCAAAAAGAAAGCTATTCGTTATAGTTGTATGTTGGTGTACAGAGAGAATCAGCTGACATCTCAGATCTTGTTCCAAGGAAGTAAATAAAGCATAAGCATGCTTTCTTTTACAACATTCAATGTCACCTTCTGACGTCAGCACACTGTCCATAGAGGCTGTGGGGGAAGCAGCAGACTGAGGATAGGGGTCTGCACCGTCTAGCATACTGCATCTAGAGAAGCATTCAGACAGCAACATCAGGACCAGTGTTTCAAGTACTAAAACAGTACATCCACTGAATAAACACTACCAGTTAGCTCTACAACAATCACCACTTCAAATATGTACAGTATTCCTTCCCATGTAAACATCATAGCTAGGATAGAGAGAGAAGGGCGACTTACGAGACCACTGTGTTTGTGGAGACAATGTACTCCACCTCTTTGGTCCAGGGATTCATGAAACTAAACCAGCAGCTTCTCAGCGTGATGAAGGAGCCATCTTTAATCTTGAACTTGTAACAGTTTGTGTTGATCTTTTCTCTCATCTGCAGCACTGTGAAACAAGATACCCAGGATGCAAGTTCAGAAAACAAAATGTGGTGACTAAATATAGTAAGATGTAAATCACAAAGAAATGTGTCGTGCCGGACAGTTGATCCCATACCTTGTCTGTGACATTCTGCCAGGTGGCCAATATCATCCTGATGAAAATACTCGTAGAAGGAGGTGCCTAGAAGCTCCTGGGGTAAGTACGCAAGAATGGCTGTGGCCCTGAATAGAGAAGATAGATAAGAAACTCTGTGCTTTTCTAATTGTTTTTGACAAGTCTTTAAAAATGGCACCGGAGCGTTTTCTATGAACATGAATCAGTTCACTGACATTTTTATGAAAGTTTGATTACCCTTCATCATGAGTAATAATGGCTTGTGAGGTGTCAAGCTGTTAGCAGGAGATTAATTCATCAAATATAGTGAGGCTGAAACTCCCTTGACAAGCCCATGTAGGTAGGCTGGTGTAGATGGGCTATTTTGGGTGAACGGTGGTTGAAGATGAGAATTTACATATGATTTGTTGCCTCTTCAAGTATTAGTTTAAACCATACTTCTAAAATGTGTGTTTCATTGGCCAACTTGATGAATGACTAGCACACATATAATCATAAACCAAAAATGTCATAGTAAAATTAAGGCATACTCTTCATCATCGTACCTCTGGTCAACAAAGACGAACTTCCCGTCGATGGCATGGCGGGAGACGTATTCAGTGGGTTTGACGCGGATGTCCTCATGGGAGGGCTGGGGGATGATGTGGGGGTGCAGCCGGCCGATGGCCACCAGGCAGCTGAGGTTACAGCCCTCGTTGTCGGGCTCGTTGTCATCGTCTAAACCCATCTTGGTGGGCGGCCAGCTCTTCAGGTAGCCAGTACTGTGGATCGTGCAGAAGCTCTTGCGGTCGGCTGAAGGTAAAAAAGAACCACTATAAAAATATTTCCTCCCACACAATGGTAAGTTATCCATCGGTTTACATCGGTGGGCCATGACTTAAGGTCAAGTGTTAAATGACAGATTTAATGAGAAAACCACCAGCAAACAAGTAATACTAGCCTGTATCTGAATCAACGGTCAATCAAGGAGAGAATGTTTTCCTAGATAAAATATTAATTAGCACTAGAATATTCAGCGAGAGCCCAACTGGAGATTTGCATTCTGTTTTGCATGACCTACGCAGCTTTTCTTACTCAATGGTTTTAAATCGCAGCACATCAATATTTCTTGGCTGCACTACGGCCTTTTTTTCTCTTCCTATTGTGTTATTGACTATGTTTGTTTATTCCATGTGTAACTTTGTGTTGTTGTTTGTGTCGCACTGCTTTGGTTTATCTTGGCCAGGTCGCAGTTGTAAATGAGAACTTGTTCTCAACTAGCCTACCTAGTTAAATAAAGGTGAAATAAAAAAATAAAAAATAATCATATTTAAGTTCAACAATAAGCATATTGTTTATTAGCCATTTGGTACACAGTAGCATACATCCTGTGCTCTCATTGTAATGCTAGCATGATGCTAATGATCTGTGATGCCAGGTTTCTGAGTAAACAAAGTAAAGATAGCAGGGAAGGAGGCCTAGATCTTGAGATAGGAACCTTTCTTTTTTGAGCAGGTGGAGGGGAAGTCCTTGTCCTCCGTTTTGACGTAGGGCCGGTTACATTTCATCCGGCAGAAGAAAGAACGTCTGGCTCCGGAGCACAGTCTAGACGGCCCAGGGGTAATGTCAGTCTTCACTGGCAGGCCAGCTGAGGGAGAACAATCAAATCGTATAAGACCACTGCTGAACATTGTGGGCTAATCATCCACAATAGCTTTAGAAATAACTTGCATACAATGTTAAAAGCATTCTACTCTTATAAGGTACTCGTACATGGTCTATACATTTACGGTGCACAATAAATCATGCTGTTCACACACATAATATAGCAGGTAAACTGCCAGTATTTTGGCAACTGGCATCAAATCAAATCACATTGTATTGGTCACATACACATATTTAGAAGATGTTATTGCGGGTGTAGCGAAATGCATGTGTTCCTAGCGCCAACAGTGCAGTAGTATGTAACAGTGCAGTAGTATCTAAAAACAATTCACAATATTATTTACATAAGGCATAAAGCAGTATTTACATTCAGTATCTACTAAGACATGAAGCATTAATAAGGTATTTAAGACTCCCCCCCAGGAGGGAGTTTACTTTTGGCGTCGATGAGTCGCTCCCGGGGTGCTGTATCCGATGACGACAGTTGCTCCTTGACTTTGGCGATGTCTTTAGGATGCAGGTAATCAAACAGACTCTGGCCAATTAGGTCGTTCTGGGGAGAGAGGGATTGACTGGAAATGAACATTTGTGAGCTCAGATATGGTCTGACATAGTACAACGGAAAATATAGTATAACAGTAGGACATTGGACAGGAATGTAGACGTACCTGGCTATAGTTGAGGATCTTGTAAACAGACTCAGAGACGAAGAGGATCTTCCCACGATCGCATCCGACGACAAACAGAAAGCCATCAGCAGCCTAAAATAATGAGGTTTGTGTCATCAGGCTTACCCAGAGAGCAACTTAGCAGAAAGGAGTTAGAGGAGTGCTTGAACCTACCCTCAATATTAAGTGCTTCAATTCATCATCGGACAGGAAAGACGGCTTGTAGTTCGCCTCTGTGTATGGGTTCGCTGCGCCTGTACAGAAACAGAAAAAGTTGTATTTTAATTATTTAATGATCAAGTTACAATCTCTATGATGTCCAATGATAATTTGCCTGCAGTCGCTTTGTCTGTATCTCACCTCGTAATGTCTTCATATGCTGGACAGCCATGCGTAGGACTGTGAGTTTGTCCAGCTTGCGGGACATAGCGTTGCAAGTAGGCACTAGCGCCGCCAGCTCGTCTATAAAGCTGTTCATCTTGTCTCTGCGCCTCTTCTCAATCTGACTGTGTGCCTCCCTATTAGCAGAGTAGCATGAAGCAAACTGTTAGAACAACTCCCAGTCCTTCTGTTACACAGTGCAATCTATAGACTATATAAAGTGCCTATTCATCGATGGGACACGAGGATTTCTCTGTCTAATTAAAAAGGAGCATTTAATTCACCCTGGAAAGAGAGATTAGAATATATTTTATCCTGGAGTTTAACCACGTGCCAGGTCAGTGGAAACACTATGCATATTCATTGCCGACAGAGACTTTTAAGTGAAACATTAGGAATCGGGAATGAGTCTGGGTACCTGGCATTTTTGATCCGCCCCTGATGATCACCACAATCCCTGGAAGAAGGGAAAAAAGGAGAGACGTTTTAGTAGAAAACGTTTCACTTCGCCACTGTTCCACACAGGTTATGTAATGGTACATACACTGAGTGGATTGTACAAAACATTAGGAACACCTGCTTTTTCCATGACATAATGACCAGGTGAAAGCTATGATCCCTTATTGATGTCACTTGTTAAATCCACTTCAAATCAGTGTAGATGAAGGGGAGGAGACAGGTTAAAGAAGGATTTTTAAGCCTTGAGACAATTGACACATGGATTGTGTGTGTGCCATTCAGAAGGGGAATGGGCCAGACAAAAGATTTAAGTGCCTTTGAACAGGGTACAGTATGGTAGTTTGAGTGTGTCAAGAACTGCAAAGCTGCTGGGTTTTTCATGCTCAACAGTTTCCTGTGTGTATCAAGAATGGTCCACCACCCAAAGGACATCCAGCCAAAGACAACTGTGGGAAGCATTGGAGTCAACATGGGCCAGCATCCCTGTGGAACGCTTGACACCTCTCTCGAGTGGCGCAGCTGTCTAAGGCACTGCATCTCAGTGCTAGAGGCTTCACAACAGACCCTGGTTCGATCCCAGGCTGTATGACAACCGGCCGTGATCGGGAGTCCCAAAGGGTGGCGCACAATTGGCCCAGCATCATCTGGGTTAAGGGAGGGTTTGACTGGGGTAAAATAAGAATTTGTTCTTAACTGACTTGCCTAGTTAAATAAACATTTAAAAACCTTGTAGAGTCCCTGACCCGACAAACTGAGGCTGTTCTGAGAGTAAAAGGAGGTGCAACTCAATATTAGGAAGGTGTTTCTAATGTTTTGTACACAGTGTATATAACCCTCCACAATGTTACCATTGTCTCACCATGCAAATCTTATGAAAATAGATTTAACACCTACTCAATTTTGCAGTGAAACCACTATCTTAACCCAACATCTGTCTCCCCTGTACAATTTATAACCAATAACATGGCAAAACTAAGCTTTTCTTTATACTGTAATTCATGCTTTTTGCTGCCAAAACTCTTACCTAAGCTTATCCTTGTCTGTATCCATACTGCTCTCGCTGTGGAAGATAATCAGATGCCATTAGTTTTACTGAACCACATTAGATTACGAATAATGTTTAACAGTTTCCTACTATGCATTTGCACTACACTATTCAGTGTCCCCTCTCAAAAAAAGAAGGTAAGCCTAACAGACAAAGGTAAAATATTAGACACCGTTTCATACTTACTCGAAAGAAAATCCATCAATTCTGTAAAGAAACAAAATAATGCATAAATCATTCTGTTGTCAGATGACTGTGGATCAGTAACAGATGGCAGGAAAATTACTGTGTAGACTTACAAATGAGTCAATATAGCACAATACCATTTTTTTAAAGGTTATTAATGGATGTGCAAATTTCCCCATAACTATGGCTAGCAAAGTCGGAACGTTAATTACTACATCTTAAATGTAGAACTCAGTGAACCCATCATCTTCAGCACTGACTGGTGGGAGACTAAGGTGACTGAGTGCAAGGCCACAATGATTTGACGATGGTTACGGTAGGTGCTTACTGGTAGTCGGAGGTGCTGCCCTTCCTCTTGCGGGTGTAGTCCATGCCTTGGGTGTTGATGGAGCTGCTGATCAGCTCGGTGGAGCTGGGGGACATGAACTCATTCATCGTAGAGGTAATGTCCATTCTTTGGTCTGCCATTAGATAATCTGAAACAGAAACATGAATTAGAGCTAGACTGTAAATCTCAAGCTGTACAGTTTACTTTGTACTTTGACCTATTTGGAGAAAGGATCATTCAAATGTATTCAGGAAAAATTCCTGAGAAAGCAAGGCACAAAATGAGTCTTACTCACCACAAATGTTCATTACAGCTTCTGGAATTTCCTTCCATCCATTTGCAATTGCTCTGCTCTGGAGGGGAAAATGTATTACGTTCATTTAAAATCAGAACAATGAATCTTTGGACATTTAATTTCTTCACAAAAACACAATTAAGTCAAGTTTGTTCTCCTTGTGAGAATCATGACAGAGTGGGAATTTCACACTGTGCACTTGACCCACCCACATGATTATGGGGTCTGCTAGAGACTAGACTGGTTGCCAGGATACCTCAGGGAAAACATGCCATTTCGGACATGTCTGGATTACTAATTGATCTTGAAGGAATAGGAATGGACAGGAAGGACAATTGTCTCACTGCATCAAAAAAATGCAGTGTCGCCTCATTATCAAACAGGGGCCTTAAAAATGGGTCATACTGCGTCAAATGCACATCATACCATACCTCGCCCAACTGGCATTTTTCAATACATCAGTGGCACTTACGCAACTCTACCATCAAAGTGCTAAGTCAGTAAAGAGCAGACAGAAGCCCAGCCACAGGCCAGGGTTATAGATGGGTTTGCTGACAACGTCACGAAAATGCTGTGCACGCATCAATGAGGCAGAAGTCTATGAGTTGTGATTCTGGATCGCCAGGTAGCTACCAACAATGACAAGAAACCTCTATGTGGGGTATTGCAAGTGACTCGATTCAGCTAATTTCATCTTGTTCTTGATACCATGTCTTGTTTTGAGGTGTTTTGACTGATTTCATGTCAATGCTAATATGGCAAATATTCACTAGCTAGCTAACAAACTAATGACATATTTGAGAGACAACAAATGCTTATTATGCAAACGTATTTATGTTTTCAATCAACATTGGATATTAAATATAGTTTACATGTTGTGAAAAATCTAAGCCAACCCTGTCTGTTTTGCCACAGCTGCGCACGCATCGGTTTTGTTGCTAAAACAACCAATCCGTCTATTAGCCTACCTATATACATACTAGGCTGCCTCATGTCAAGTTCACATGTATCTTAAGGACAGTGTGTAATCTTCTCATCCCTGTCAGTCAGGTTATCTAAGTAAGAATGAATCTTGTTGGGCAGTGAGTTCCAAGCCTCTTATATTGAGTAGGGTGTCCAATTCAAAAACACATCTTTTGACCAATGGGTAAAATAGTGTTAAATGTGTAGATAGCTAATCCTCAAAGAAAACCAATGGTCCAAACTTCATGTCTATCATAATCCTTTCAAAAGTAACTGGAATTTTTACCCTTGTAGGATGGCCAAAATTAGGGTGACTAAATCAATGGAGTCCAGAGGAAAAGAGTGGTAAAACATAAGGAAAAATGCACAGCATTGTGTTAGCTAGGCTGGACGCTGTGCGAGAATGAAGGCTACCCGACAGGCTCATTCTCATTTGGACTCGTCATCTTTCTTTTCGAATCCCCAGGACATTAAACAATAGAGGTAAGATAGCTTTCAATTGAGACGTAGTATTTTCATATTTTAGTATACGCTTTTCATTAGGGATGTGCATCTTTCCCTTGCAAGACAATTCGATACGCATCTGGATACATGGGCTCCAATACGTTTTAGTTTGAAACGACTCGGCAATTCGGTTTGATTAGAGAACGAATTGATGCACTAACATTTGTTGCATAAACATTTGTTGCATAAACACTAGGGCCGAGTCATCTGTTCTTTCCACCAATCAATTTGTTAATTCAAACGGCTGTGCAACCACCAGGGTCAAGATATCCTGTGGGCGTGCCACAGGGTTGGATAATAGGACCTTTGTTATTCCTAATCTATATCAATGACCTTGCTGCTGTGTTTTCCCATTCTCTTTGCTGATGATACCAATTAGATTTTATCACACAATAATTTTCATTCACTAATTAATGAAGCCATCTCAGGCATGGCCAAATTTTCTGAATGGTTCCAGATATCTTTAAAATGTAAAAAAAAATCATATTATCCTACTTTATTGTATTCACTAAAAAAAGCAAAAGTCAATTGGTTGGAATGAAATGGAACAAGTCACATCCACTAGATTCCTCAGAGTTCTAATTGATGAACAGTTATCCTGAAAAAAAACATGTTTTGTCTGCAGCAAAGTGAGATTAAATCGGTTGGTATTATCAGAAAGATTAGTGGTTTGGTTCATCAGGCTTACTTCCTAACTCTATACTATAGCTTAACTTCTTATGGCTGCAGCCCGACATCGGTACACTTATGACAACAGCCAGCTCAAAGTGCAGGGCGCGAAATTCAAAAGATATTTTTTTTTTAAATATTTAACTTTCACACATTAACAAGTCCAATACAGCATATGAAAGGTACACATCTTGTGAATCCAGCCAACATGTCCGATTTTTAAAATGTTTTACAGGGAAGACACAATATGTAAATCTATTAGCTAACCACGTTAGCAAAAGACACCACTTTTTTTACTCCATCAGTTTTTTACTCCATCAGTAGCTATCACAAATTCGACCAAATAAAGATATAAATAGCCACTAACCAAGAAACAACTTCATCAGATGACAGTCTGATAACATATTTATTGTATAGCATATGTTTTGTTAGAAAAATGTGCATATTTCAGGTATAAATCATAGTTTACATTGCAGCTACAGTCAGAAATTGCACCGAAAGCAGCCATAATAATTACAGGCACCAACGTCAAATACCTAATTACTCATCATAAAACATTTCTGAAAAATACATAGTGTACAGCAAATGAAAGACAGGCATCTTGTGATGCCAGCCAATATTTCCGATTTATTAAGTGTTTTACAGCGGAAAAAAAATGTAGCGTTATATTAGCTTAGCACAATAGCCAGAAACACTTGGGCGCCGGCGACTACGACAGATATATGAAATAACATCATAAAATGGGTCTTACTTTTGCTGATCTTTCATCAGAATGTTGGACAAGGTGTCCTTTGTCCAGAACAGTCGTTGTTTGGATTCAGAACGGCAACTTTCCCTCTTCATTTAGCAAGCGCGCTAGCCGGGTGGCACGACACTCTCCATGTCAACAAACGGAAGAGAACGGAACACGGCAAAACTCCCGAAAAAATTTCAATAATCTGATGAAACTATATTGAAAAAACATACTTTACGATGATATGGTGACATGTATCAAATAAAATCAAAGCCGGCGATTGTAGTCGCCTATTACGGCAGCTAAACAAAAGGCAACCCCACTGTCCAGCTCGCGCTCTTTAGAGTACCGAAAATGGGGGACACATCATTCCAAGATGATGTGTTCCATCTCAGACCAAGATAATCACCTCATTTCTTCTCTCACAGCCTCTTGACACCCAGAGGAAGGTGTATGACGTGCATGTATACTAATAGGTCTTGTGCCCATTTATAGGCAGGAAGAAGAACAGAGCATCGATTTCAGACATTCCACTTCCTGGTCAGGAAATGTGCTGCAGAATGAGTTCTGTTTCACTCAGAGAAATAATTCAAACGGTTTTAGAAACTAGATAGTGTTTTCTATCCAATAGTAATAATAATATGCATATTGTACGAGCAAGAATTGAGTACGAGGCCGTTTGAAATGGACACCTTTTATCTGGCTACTCAATACTGCCCCTTGCAGCCCAAACAGGTTAATATACCCAAAAAACTCAACATACAAAATACATTTGCAAGACTAGCCAACTCCTCATATTACCTATCTCCATCTGCACCTTTGTTTAAGAAACTCAATATCTTGTCTATTTCCGACATTAACGTACACCAATTATGCACTTTGATCTACAAATACATCCCAGACAGTTTACCAAAACCCTTCAATGGATTCTTCCAGATTTATTCTGAAATCTATTTATATAACACAAGACACTGCAATAACCCTCACCCTCCCCACTGCCAAACCTCAAATAGAGAATTCTCTATCAGATACAGAGGTACCATACTCTGGAATTCTTATCTTCACATTGCCAAATCATCATCATCATCCCTCAATAACTTCAAGTGAAAACTGGGGCTCAGCCTGATGAACCAAACTATTCAGTAATCTCCTCCATATAGCCTAACTCTCTCACACAGTTTTTTTTGTGTGATTACTGATAAATGAATTCATACATTTATAATTAGTAGGTTGTGTTATTTGTTATTTTTTTTTTTTTTTTTTTACTTGTATCTATATTGCTGTTTATCACTTGTTTTCTTTGGTGCAAATACATTAAAAAACAAAACACAATTTCTGCCATTTGAATGAAAAGTTGTTACTGAAATCCCTAATTTGTTTAGTAAAAAAAAAAGCCTTATTCCCTCAACCCTACCCTTGCTCTCTTTATGTGACACCTGAACACATTGCATGCAAGAGGCCAATAGGACCTAGGCCAATAGCATATCATAATCAAATCAATAAATTGGTTATAACAAAACTCTGAACACGTAAAACATGTGACAGCAAAATGGATGCAGAGGATGTGACAAATAAACTCGAAATGGAGAAATGTTTACTGGTTGCTCAGGAGGTAAAGGTGAAGTCAGATGCGTGGAATAAATTTGACTAGTGGAAAAAACTGAAGATCAAGAAAAAGGAGCAAGCGCTGCGTACATATTGTGTGTGCCAAACAGGTTCTATTATTTATAATGTGTGTGTATGTACATTTTTTACAATATAATTTTTTTACCAGAGAGTCTGTTGTAACTGCTTATTTTTTTGTAAAGCCTTTATTACAGCAAAGACTAAAAACAGTCGCATTCATTCATTAATGCAATTTTCCGAAATAGAACGATTTAGGGCTATTTATTGTTTAAACTGGTCGCTTTGTTATTTTAAAACTAAAATGCTTAAATTGCATTTCAAATCATGAATGACTCGTATGCTGTGTAATGACATGAAATAATGATAGATACAGTAGCCTATAGAAGTATTTAGGGTTGCAAAGGGTCGGAAACTTTCAGGTACATTTCCAGAATTTTTCCGGAAATTTTCAATGGGAAGTTAAGCCCGGGAATTTTGATTAAATTCATTAAAAAAAAAAAAGTTAGCTTATAACAGTGAACCTTTTTTGTGGGATACTTTGTTTAAACTATCCCCAATTCAATGGAATTGCAACCCTCTGCATGCACAGTGCATTTTTCCATTACATGCGCAGTGCACTCTTCCATCACATGTACAGCTGATTCTCAAGATCTTGCACACTAATGAGATGCTATTGAGCCCACACTACTACACTGTGTGAACCAAGGACTACATGTTTTCTGGTAAGTTTTGATTACAATACTGGGTGGGGTGAATATATTTTATATGACTTACATTATTTTTTGTTAACTAGTAAATAGTAGCCTACAGCAGTGTGTTTAAATCATTTATAACTTGTTAACAATTTCTGCTAGTTTGTTTTAGCTTGCTTGAGCCTGCTAACTGAGGAGTGTTAATTCACCTGTTCCCATACATGTTTCATTTTAAAACATGTATCTTACAAAAGGAGTTGTTGATTCTAACTGCTTAACTATTTATCTGTACATGGAATTGTATTTGTTTTTTTAAACTCATTTTTTCCTAATCATTACAGGAAAATGCCACAGTCACTATCTGATGTGTGGGGACATATAACTGCAGCTACTATAGAAGGAAAAGCTGTGTACATTTGCAAATACTGTGCCAAATCATGTGAAGAATGCAACAAAGATGCAGAATTATCTGGCCAAGTGCATAACGTTCCCTCAGCACTCACAACAAGCAACCTCTGACAAAAGTCCCTCTACTTCTATTCGAGGTGAAAATTATTAATCAGACACCTTATCGATAGGAAAAGCTCAAGGTCCTCCTAGAATCAGAAGTTTTTTTGACTCAATGGAGGAACGTAGTCAGAGAAATGCTGATGAATGTCTTGCTCGAGCTGTGTATGCAGCTGGTTCATCTCTGATGCTTCCAAGTATTGGACAAGGTTTCTGAATGTTCTTCACCCAGCATACACCCCTCCAACCAGACATACTTTATCTACTAATTTGCTGGATGCAGAGTTCAACAGAGTTCAAGTGAAGGTCAAGCAAATTATAGAGAAAGCAGACTGTATTGCAATCAACTCTGATGGGTGGTCGAACGTTCGTGGGCAAGGAATAATTAACTACACTGCTCAAAAAAATAAAGGGAACACTTAAACAACACAATGTAACTCCAAGTCAATCACACTTCTGTGAAATCAAACTGTCCACTTAGGAAGCAACACTGATTGACAATAAATTTCACATGCTGTTGTGCAAATGGAATAGACAAAAGGTGGAAATTATAGGCAATTAGCAAGACACCCCCAATAAAGGAGTGATTCTGCAGGTGGTGACCACAGACCACTTCTCAGTTCCTATGCTTCCTGGCTGATGTTTTGGTCACTTTTGAATGCTGGCGGTGCTCTCACTCTAGTGATAGCATGAGACGGAGTCTACAACCCACACAAGTGGCTCAGGTAGTGCAGCTCATCCAGGATGGCACATCAATGCGAGCTGTGGCAAGAAGGTTTGCTGTGTCTGTCAGCGTAGTGTCCAGAGCATGGAGGCACTACCAGGAGACAGGCCAGTACATCAGGAGACGTGGAGGAGGCCGTAGGAGGGCAACAACCCAGCAGCAGGACCGCTACCTCCGCCTTTGTGCAAGGAGGAGCACTGCCAGAGCCCTGCAAAATGACCTCCTGAAGGCAGCCTATAATTTCCACCTTTTGTCTATTCCATTTGCACAACAGCATGTGAAATGTATTGTCAATCAGTGTTGCTTCCTAAGTGGACAGTTTGATTTCACAGAAGTGTGATT
Source organism: Salvelinus namaycush (assembly GCF_016432855.1). Classification (NCBI taxonomy): domain Eukaryota; kingdom Metazoa; phylum Chordata; class Actinopteri; order Salmoniformes; family Salmonidae; genus Salvelinus; species Salvelinus namaycush. The sequence goes on from NC_052327.1 coordinate 33,180,812, forward strand.
GACTTGGAGTTACATTGTGTTGTTTAAGTGTTCCCTTTATTTTTTTGAGCAGTGTATATCATCTCCACTCCTCAACCAGTATTCTACAAGAGCACAGACACAAGGGACAACAGACACACTGGTCTCTACATTGCAGATGAGCTGAAGGCAGTCATCAGTGACCTTGGACCACAGAAGGTATTTGCACTGGTGACAGACAACGCTGCGAACATGAAGGCTTCTTGGTCTAAAGTGGAGGAGTCCTACCCTCACATCACACCCATTGGCTGTGCTGCTCATGCATTGAATCTGCTCCTCAAGGACATCATGGCACTGAAAACAATGGATACACTCTACAAGAGAGCCAAGGAAATGGTTAGGTATGTGAAGGGTCATCAAGTTATAGCAGCAATCTACCTCACCAAGCAAAGTGAGAAGAATAAGAGCACCACATTGAAGCTGCCCAGCAACACTCGTTGGGGTGGTGTTGTCATCATGTTTGACAGTCTCCTGGAGGGGAAGGAGTCTCACAGTCTGCCGACATGGACAGCCCCGTCAAGAGGATCCTCCTGGATGATGTATTTTGGGAGAGACTGGTAAACAGCCTGAAACCTATAGCAGTAGCCATTGCACAGATTGAGGGAGACAATGCCATCCTGTCTGATGTTCAGACTCTGCTTGCAGATGTAAGAGAAGAAATCCGTACTGCCATTCCCACTTCACTTTTGCTCCAAGCAGAGGAAACTGCAGTTCTGAAATACATCAAAAAGCGCAAAGACTTCTGCCTGAAGCACATACATGCCGCAGCGTACGTTGGACCTCAAGTATACTGGCAAGAGCATCCTGTCTGGTGCAGAGATCAACAATGATCAACTATGGTGTTGTCACTGCAGAGTCTCCCCACCTTGGCCTGGATGACGGCAAGGTTCTTGGCAGTCTGGCGAAGTACACTTCCAAGCAAGGGCTTTGGGATGGAGATGCAATATGGCAGTCGTGCCAACATATCTCATCAGCCACCTGGTGGAAGGGACTTTGTGGATCTGAGGCTCTTTCCCCTGTTGCCTCCATCATCCTCAAATCCCACCAACATCAGCCACCTCAGAGCGCAACTGGTCCTTGTTTGGGAACACATACCAAAGCACGCAACAGGCTGACCAAAATAAGAGTTGAAAAGCTTGTTGAGCCCGACAACGAGCCATCCTCAACAAGGTTGGAAAGTGACAGTGAAGATGAGGCCTCAGAGTCTGATGTTCAAGAGGAGGCCATTGAGGAGGTCCAGGGAGAAGACATGGAAGCCTGAGAGAAAGACAACCAAAGCTTTAGTTTCTAGACTGTCATTTCACAGATGTAATTTGAAAACGTTTATGGGAGATGCGATAGATCACTGGGGATCATTCAATATTCTCTTTCTTTTGTTGTTCAGTGAAATCCTCCCATGTGAAGAGTCAACTCATTTAATTAAAGTTCAATTCGTAACTAAATTGTTTTTTTTATTTCTATTGGAAGGATTTAATCATTTGCAATTATGTCTACCTTTGATATGGTATAAGGTTTATGTTTCTGTCTCCATATGATTTTATAAATATATCCAATGCAAAAACATCTACATTTAAATGGTATTAATATTACATTTGCATATATTTCAGATAAATCCTATATATTCCCTTTAAATTCCCACGGAAAGTTTCCACCTATGAATATTCCCCAAAATGTGCAACCCTAGTTGCACCATTGTTCTTACACAATATAATCATATACAATTTCAGTAGCATGTTTTAGACTGATGGACTCTGCCATCCCCACAGCCTCCACAATGGATCAGTCCACTCAGCGTGAATCAGACAGGTGTATTGTACTTGTCTTTTTCTTTGCTACTCAACCAACAGCCTATCAACAAAACAATCAACTAAATGGGGTCAGCCCCAGGAAACACATTAATTTTCCATTCTAAATTAAAATCTGCTGCTGATGGAGCTCATGAGCTGGGCCTCTCTGAGCTGGATCGGTCTGAACTGACTTCTGTGTGTGTGTGTGTGTGTGTGTGTGTGTAAAAAGTATGTCCAATGCATTGAAGGTCCCCAAGAACACAGTGGCCTCCATCATGCTTAAATGGAAGAAGTTTGGAACCACCAACACTCTTCCTAGAGCTGGCCGCCAAACTGAGCAATCGGAGAAGAAGGGCTATGGTCAGGGAGGTGACCAAGAACCCGATGGTCACTGACAGAGCTCTAGCATTCCTCTGTGGAGATGGGAGAACCTTCCAGAAGGACAACCATCTCTACAGCACTCTACCATAAAGGCCTGAATGGTGGAGTGGCCAGACAGAAGCCACTGCTCAGTAAAAGGCACAGGGTAGCCCACTTGGAGTTTGCCAAAAGGCACCTAATGACTCTCAGACCAGGGAAAAAAAGATTCTCTGGTCTGATGAAGATTGAACTCTTTGGCCTGAATGCCAAGTGTCACATCTGGAGGAAACCTGGCACCATCCCTATGGTGAAGCATGGTGGTGGCAGCATCATGCTGTGGAGATGTTTTTCAGCAGCAGAGACTAGTCAGGATCGAGGCAAAGATGAACGGAGCAAAGTACAGAGAGATCCTTGATGAAAACCTGCTCTAGAGCGCTCAGGACCTCTGGGGCGAAGGTTCACCTTCCAACAGGACAACGACCCTAAGCACACAGCCAAGACAACGCATGAGTGGCTTCAGGACAATGTCTCTGAACGTCCTTGAGTGGCCCAGCCAAAGCCCGGACTTGAACCAGATCGAACATCTCTGGAGAGACCTGAAAATAGCTGTGCAGCAACGCTCCCCAGTCAACCTGACAGAGCTTGAAAGGATCTGCAGAGAAGAATGGGAGAAACTCCCCAAATGCAGGTGTGCCAAGCTTGTAGAGTCATACCCAAGAAGACTCGAGGCTGTAATTGCTCCCAAAGGTGCTTCAACAAAAGTACTCAGTAAAGGGTCTGAATACTGATGTAAATGTGATATTTCAGTGTTTTATTGTAAATTCAAAAAGACTCCTACCTTTCATATTAATGCAAAATGTTATTTTTCAAAGATTTCTCACAAAAACAAGCCTCTCTCTGAAATGTCAACGGAGCACTTTACATTTAATTCAGCTTGTGTCATGCGAATTTTGCGAACCTCGGAAACAACTTTGAAGACGACCACCACAACAAACCCTAAAAAGGTTGCGGCGAGAAAGCTGCACCGCTCTGTCAACGGGCCTCGATGCTTATTATCAGACGTATTAGGTTACAAAAATCTGGATATAATGTACTGTTAATGAAATGTTAGAGAGACTGCACTGAATGATTCAGAACATGAATAATAATATTTGTCTTGGTCCTCCAGGACACCTAAAGCACCCGATGTCACAGGAAAGCCAAAAAGATCATCAAGGACAACAACCACCCGAGCCACTGCCTTTTCACCCCGCTATCATCCAAAAGGAGAGGTCAGTACAGTACAGTATAGGTGCATCAAAGCTGGGACCCAAAGACAGCTTCTACCTCACTAACAGAGTGGCTGCTGCCAACATACAGACTCAAATCTCTGGCCACTTTAAAAGTTATCTTTATTAAATCGCCACTTTAATAATGTCTACATAACTCATCTCATATGTACAGTCGTGGCCCAACATTTTGAGAATGACACAAATGTTAATTTTCAAAGTCTGCTGCCTCAGTTTGTATGATGGCAATTTGCATATACTTCAGAATGTTATGAAGAGTGATCAGATGAATTGCAATTAATAGCAAAGTCCCTCTTTGCCATACAAATGAACTGAATCCCCAAAAAACATTTCCACTGCATTTCAGCCATGCAACAAAAGGACCAGCTGATATCATGTCAGTGATTCTCTTGTTAACACAGGTGTGAGTGTTGACGAGGACAAGGCTGGAGATCACTCTGTCATGCTGATTGAGTTCGAATAACAGACTGGAAGCTTCAAAAGGAGGGTGGTGCTTGGAATCATTGTTCTTCCTCTGTCAACCATGGTTACCTGCAAGGAAACACGTGCTGTCATCATTGCTTTGCACAAAAAAGGGCTTCACAGGCAAGGATATTGCTGCCAGTAAGATTGCACCTAAATCAACCATTTATCGGATCATCAAGATCGCCAAGGAGAGCGGTTCAATTGTTGTGAAGAAGACTTCAGGGCGCCCTAGAAAGTCCAGCAAGCGCCAGGACCGTCTCCTAAATTTGATTCAGCTGTGGGATCAGGGCACCACCAGTACAGAGCTTGATCAGGAATGGCAGCAGGCAGGTGTGAGTGCATCTGCACACACAGTGAGGCGAAGACTTTTGGATGATGGCCTGGTGTCAAGAAGGGAATGAAAAGAAAAGAAGCCACTTCTCTCCAGGAAAAACATCAGGGGTAGACTGATATTCCGCAAAAGGTACAGGGATTGGACTGCTGAGGACTGGGGTAGTCATTTTCTCTGATGAATCCCCTTTCCGATTGTTTGGGGCATCCGGAAAAAAGCTTGTCCGGAGAAGGCAAGGTGAGCGCTACCATCAGTCCTGTGTCACGCCAACAGTAAAGCATCCTGAGACCATTCATGTGTGGGGTTGCTTCTCAGCCAAGGGAGTGGGCTCACTCACAATTTTGCCAAAGAACACAGCCATGAATAAAGAATGGTACCAACACATCCTCCGAGAGCAACTTCTCCCAATCATCCAGGAACAGTTTGGTGACGAACAATGCCTTTTCCAGCATGACGGAGCACCTTGCCATAAGGCAAAAGTGATAACTAAGTGGCTTGGGGAACAAAACATTGATATTTTGGGTCCATGGCCAGGAAACTCCCCAGACCTTAATCCAATTGAGAACTTGTGGTCAATTCTGAAGAGGCGGGTGGACAAACAAAAACCCACAAATTCTGACAAACTCCAAGCATTGATTATGCAAGAATGGGCTGCCATCAGTCAGGATGTGGCCCAGAAGTTAATTGACAGCATGCCAGGGCAGATTGCAGAGGTCTTGAAAAAGAAGGGTCAACACTGCCAATATTGACTCTTTGCATCAACTTCATGTAATTGTCAATAAAAGCCTTTGACACTTATGAAATGCTTGTAATTATACTTCAGTATTCCATAGTAGCATCTGACAAAAATATCTAAAGACACTGAAGCAGCAAACTTTGTGGAAATTAATGTGTCATTCTCAACTTTTGGCCACGACTGTATATACGGTATTCTATACCATCTACTGCATCTTGCCTATGCCGTACGACCATCGCTCATCCATATATTATATGTACATATTCATCACTTTACATTTGTGTGTATATTGTAGTCGTTGTGAATTTGTTAGATATTACTGCACTGTCGGAACTAGAAGCATTTCGCTACATTCGCATTAACATCTGCTAACCATGTGTATGTGACCAATCAAATTTGATTTGAAAATGTATTTTACAAACACAAGGAAGTGAAATTTCATCACCAAAGTGCATTTTCACCCACTCTGGGCAGAGTTGGTAGACACCCCATAGTGAGTGATACCATACCTTGGTTTGAGATGAAAAGAGAGAATCGCCTCCTGGTTGGTTGGCCTAGCTGCTATTCCTCCTCTGAGACACTGGGATAGGTGCTCTACCTGTACAGAGAAGAGGACTGTCAGATGTGTTCCGACTATGGCACAAATCCTAACATTCTAGACGTAGTTTACACGTCACAGAAACTCAAGCAATAGGCCAATGTTGGAAGGTCAAGGATCAGTGTTTTTCACTAGCGCCAGCTATACTGCCGGTTACACACTTAATTTCAGCCGGGTACTTTTTCCCAGTTAAATGAACTACTTTCAAAAAAAATAATTTACAATTAGAAAGTCAGAAGAAAAAGAAAAGTCAGCCGAGCCCTCTCCCACTAGAATGAACGATAAGAATTAGGCTTGGGTAAATACCTGCAGTCAACTTGTGCAATACGTTAGAAGATAAAGATCATGTTCTTCATTTCACCGGTCATTTCAAGCTTACCAGTAGTCCCCAGGCACGTGGTGTTTATTTACAAGCAGACAATGACGAGAGAACAGAGCCTTGTGAGTCACTAACTGTACTGCAGCAAGTGCCAGGTGACCTAGTTACAGTATGGAATGTGCTAAAAGTTCTACAGTTGTGCATTTGGTTTGCTAATTTAGTAGCTAGTTAGCTACTTCCAAAATCAAGCATTGTTTTGTAATAGCAGAGAATCCCCTCATATCAATAGCCTTGCCGCCTAATATTGGTTTTGTGCGTGCAGCAAACTGAGTAGTATTTTTTGGTTCATTCTATAACTTTATGAGCTGGGATATCTGTCATGAAAATTGTTTAGGTCAGAGACTATATGCAATGTACTCGTTAACATTTATCATTCTATATGGGATTTTACATGTATTTGTTAGCATTGCTAAGATTGATTACAGCGACTCAGTGGGGTTCGAAAATAGCGGCCCTTGTGTTCAGCAATGTGTGTTGTGTACACTACGGTTGCAGTCAAATTTCTTTACACAGAACGAGAAAGCATGATGCTCCTTTAACGTCTATGTGGGTCAATTTGCACGTCCCATATAATGTGGTAACGATGAGTCGAAATCCACTTAGCCTATTGTTTTCTGGCACGATCATTTATTTTCTTTCACGTTTCATATGCAGCCAAAGTGCTAGCGCATAAGCTTCCTCTGATTTTATTGATGAAAAGCAAGCTTGACTAGTTTATAAATGGTGTCGAACTGACTACATTCATAAATCATACAACTTAGTTATGTCCATGGTATTGCCTAAAGAACAAGTAAACTAAAGATCTCGTTTGTATTTTTTTCGATATGAAGTCCAGTAGGACTTGCCAGATCCAAATCGCATCAGTAAGAGAGCAGTTAATTTGGCTCCCTAATTTGCATACTTGTAGGCTTTTTGGTGACTATCTGCAGATAAATTATGAAAACCGATGAAGAATCCTCCTCACTGCAGGAACAATAGGTAGGCTAGTGGAGTGAGCCTCACTCTGGTCCAAAATATGATAAAAGAAAACAGAATTAATTGTTTTAAAAGCTAATTATACTTACATGGTATTTTCAAATACAATGGAATAGTCAACTGCTGCTTTCTGTGTAGCAAAGCCAATGATTAACACCTGCTTCATTCTTCAATCAAACCTGTATTGCAGATAGCTGAGGCTTGACGCTTGACGCCTGACAAAGTCTGCAGACTCTTACAAGATTCTTTAACCTGTCTAGGACTGGGGTGCCGCTAGCGGCACCCCCCCCCCCCCCCCACTGAAAAGCCAGGGCGCGAAATTCAAAAAAAATATATTTTTTAAATATTTAACTTTCACACATTAACAAGTCCAATACAGCTAATGAAAGATACAGATCGTGTGAATCCAGCCAACATGTCCGATTTTTAAAATGTTTTACAGGGAAGACACAATATGTAAATCTATTAGGTAAACACCTTAGCAAAAGAGACCATTTTTTCTTTGTCCACCAACACCACTAGCTATCACCAATTCGGCTAAACTAAGATATTGATAGCCACTAACCAAGAAAAAACCTCCTCAGATGACAGTCTGATAACATATTTATGGTATAGGATAGGTTTTGTTAGAAAAATGTGAATATTTCAGGTAGATATCATAGTTTACAATTGCACCCACCGTCACAAATCGACTACAATAAATAGATAGAGCAACGTGTCTTACTTAATTACTAATCATAAAACATTTCGTAAAAATACACAGCATACACTAATCGAAAGACACAGATCCTGTGAATACAGACAATATTTCAGATTTTCTAAGTGTCTTACAGCGAAAACACAATAAATCGTTATATTAGCATACCACATATGCAAACGTTACCCCAGCATTGATTCTAGCCAAAGAGCGCGATAACGTCAACATCGCCAAAAGATATTAATTTTTTCACTAACCTTCTCAGAATTCTTCAGATGACACTCCTGTAACATCATATTACAACATACATATACAGTTTGTTCGAAAATGTGGATATTTAGCCACCAAAATCGTGGTTATACAATGAGAAAAGTAGCCGAGCTGGTCAGAAAATGCCGTGCGCCATATTAGACAGTGATCTAGTCGTATACATAAATACTCATAAACGTGACTAAAAAATATAGGGTGGACAGCGATTGATAGACAATTTAATTCTTAATACAATCGCGGAATTACATTTTTTAAATTATCCTTACTTTTCAATACAGTTTGCGCCAAGCGAAGCTACGTCAAAAAAGATGGCGTCCTAAGCCACTAACATTTTTCGACAGAAACACGATTTATCATAATAAATTGTTCCTACTTTGAGCTGTTCTTCCATCAGAATCTTGGGCAAAGAATCCTTTCTTGGGTCTAATCGTCTTTTGGTCGAAAGCTGTCCTCTTGCCATGCAGAAATGCACATTGCGTTCGGCATGAACTGGAACGGTGCCCAGAGATTCACAGTGGCTCAGAAATAAATGTCCCAAAATCGCACTAAACGGATATAAATTGCTATAAAACGCTTTAAATTAACTACCTTATGATGTTTTTAACTCCTATAACGAGTAAAACTATGACCGGAGAAATATAACAGGCTACACTAATGCTTGGAAAAACAGTAGGTCGGTATCCTCCGCGCGCATGACGCACCTAGAAAAGAGGTCCTACCTACAGGATTTTTTCATTTATAGTGGCTGTGATTGGGCAATCGATACCATTCAAAGCGTCATCACGTAAAGGCATCCAGGGGAAGACGTAAGCAGTGTCCGTATACTAATAGGAATAACAGTGGCCTTAAAACTGACTCCAGAACAGGGGCCAAAATGTGTGAAATCTGACTCCATGTCAGGGAAATTGCTGTAGAATGAGTTCTGTTCCACTTAGAGACAAAATTTCAACGGCTATAGAAACTATAGACTGTTTTCTATCCAATAATAATAATAATATGCATATTGTACGATCAAGAAGTTTGTAGGAAGCCGTTTCAAAAATTACACGATTTCCATAAATAGTGACAACAGCACCCCCTAGCCTTAACAGGTTTAAGAAGACATCTGTGAGTGAGTTGTTTAACAAGTGTTTTTTTAAATTTTTATTAATGACATACTGCAATTCACAAAGAGTTGCAAACACTTGTTGACATTCTTTCACTAATTTAACTGATGTTGTTCGCCCTATTTTCTTAACAGGTATGGACACAGAAATGAATTGAGCATCTCTTCTGTTTATTTTATTTTTATTATTTATTTTATTTTTTGTCATTTGAAAAAAGTGCCCATCACACAATTTGTTTGATTAAACATTACCTTTACATTTATTTTATATTTTCTGTTTAAACCAAATATATAATTTGAAGAAAACACATAATTGTGGCAATTCATATCTTGCAGTAAAATACTTGAATCTCAAGAGAAGACAGGTTAAATGTTCTGCTACTTAGAAAATAGTCCTGATGCAATAGGCCTAGACAATATCCCCCAAAATAACAATACACTTAATTCATACATTTTCAGTCATTTAGGATGTAAACACAATAGCACACAAAAGAAATCCAATCTGGGAGGTAAACTCAATAAAATATTAAATATTTGAATACAGTGTGGCTCAGTTGGTAGAGCATGGTGCTTGCAATGCCAGGGTTGTGGGTTCGATTCTCAAAAGGGGACCATTATGGGGAAAAAATTATGAAAATGGATGTACTTGTAAGTTGCTCTGGATAAGAGCGTCTACTAAAATGTAAAATAATTCTGCTATGTATTTCGGTTGTAATCAAGGCATTTGAATGTACCAGAGGCCACCAAAATAGAGTTTGTTCAGCAAAACAATTCTTAACCTGGAGGAGCAAGCCACCCCGGACCCCCTTGGCCTGGGGGATCCTGGCTGGCTACTCCATGTGCTTGTGGAAAAGATTGAAGGATGTCAGCATAAAAGCAATTTCACATTAAAGTGGTCTTGAGCTGAACATTAAATAATGGTCACATAATATACTGTAGGTTATTATTAATCAGGAGGGTTAGAGTCTGGATTGAATGGATCATACATGCAAAATACTATTCATTCATCTTATTCCATTGAGCCAAGCCATTCATGGCTATTTTAGGCCTTTCGAGGTCACTCTCGACAGTAGTTTAAAAGGCTTGTGAAAGTAATTTCTTCCTGGCCTGAAAAAGAAAAGCACTTCTTGTTAGTGTTTTCTGAGGGAGTAGGACAAAGCAATGGGAAAACCACTGTGTCATGATCAACACAACGCAAAGCAAAAAACTGGGTCAGCGTCGCCGGCTCAATTTCTCTCCTTTATTGCATGCAGCTGCCTACTTGCAGCATTGGCAATGGATAGCCTAGTTTGATTAAAGCATGGTCTCTGAGGATACAATCACAGAATGGCTCCCAGGCACAGCTGAGGACATAGTGTAGTTCCATTCCATAGAAAGCTTATTCCATGGCCCATGGATTTACAACCAACAGTCATGACAGAAGTCTTAGAAATGATCCATCATGCCAAGAACACGTCAAGGAACTTGTGAGGATATTCAATAAGCAAAAAGCCTGTTTGGAGCGTTACATGTGAGTGTAACATGTTACCAAATAAAGCACCGGTATTCAGACAATGTTGGACCCTGCCAAAGTACAACTCACTGGCAATGAACAGACTTTAGGGAGTCAAAAACCTGCCAGCCAAAGTTGTCACAAAGCAGCATTGTTTGGTTAGGTACAGTACACTAGCTAGCAGTCATAGTCCACATTTGTTTTTATTTCACCCTTATTCAACCAGGTAAGCTAGTTGAGAACAAGTTCTCATTTACAACTGCGACCTGGCCAAGATAAAGCAAAGCAGTGCGACACAACAACAACACAAAGTTACACATGAAATAAACAAGCGTACTGTCAATAACACAATAGGAAAAAAAGAAAGTCAATATAGAGTGTGTGCAAATGGCGTGAGGAGGTATGGCAATAAATAGGCTATAGTAGCGAAGTAATTACAGTTTAGCAAATTAACACTGGAGCGATAAATAGCAGATGGTGATGTGCAAGTTGAAATACTGGTGTGCAAAAGAGCAGAAAAGTAAATAAAAACAATATGGCGATGAGGTAGGTAGATTGGGTGGGCTATTTACAGATGGGCTATGTACAGCTGCAGCTATCGGTAAGCTGCTCAGATAGCTGATGTTTAATGTTAGTGAGGGAAATATAAGTCTCCAGCTTCAGCGATTTTTGCAATTCGTTTCAGTCATTGGCAGCAGAGAACTGGAAGGAAAGGCGGCCAAAGGTGGTGTTGGTTTTGGGGATGACCAGTGAGATATACCTGCTGGAGCACGTGCTACGGGTGGGTGTTGTTATCGTGACAAGTGAGCTGAGATAAGGCAGAGGTTTACCGAGCAAAGACTTAGATGACCTGGAGCCAGTGGGTCTGGCGATGAATATGTAGCGAGGGCCAGACAACTAGAGCATACAGGTCGCAGTAGTGGGTGGTATAAGGTGCTTTGGTGACAAAACGGATGGCACTGTGATAGACTGCATCCAGTTTGCTGAGTAGAGAATTGGAAGCTATTTTGTAAATGACATCGCCGAAGTCGAGGATCGGTAGGATAGTCAGTTTTACGAGGGTATGTTTGGCGGCGTGAGTGAAGGAGGCTTTGTTGCGAAATAGGAAGCCGATTGTAGATTTAATTTTGGATTGGAGATGTTTAACACAGTGTCCAAAGAAGGGCCAGCTGTATACAGAATGGTGTCGTCTGTGTAGAGGTGGATCAGGGAATCACCCGCAGCAAGAGCGACATCGTTGATATACACAGAGAAAAGTGTCAGCCCGAGAATTGAACCCTGTGGTACCCCCATAGAGACTGCCAGAGGTCCAGACAACAGGCCCTCCGATTTGACACACTGAACTCTAAGAAGTAGTTGGTGAACCAGGTGAGGCAGTCATTTGAGATACCAAGGCTGTTGAGTCTGCCGATAAGAATACGGTGACTGACAGAGTCAAAAGCCTTGGCCAGGTCGATGAAGACGACTGCACAGTAGTCTTATCGATGGCGGTTATGATATCGTTTAGTACCTTGAGCGTGGCTGAGGTGCACCCATGACCAGCTCGGAAACCGGATTGCACAGCGGAGAAGGTACGGTGGGATTCGAAATGGTCAGTGATCTGTTTATTAACTTGGTTTTCGAAGACTTTAGAAAGGCAGGGCAGGATGGATATAGGTCTGTAACAGTTTGGGCCTAAAGTGTCACCCCCTTTGAAGAGGGGGATGACTGCGGCAGCTTTCCAATCTTTAGGGATCTCGGACGATATGAAAGAGAGGTTGAACAGACTGGTAATAGGGGTTGCAACAATGGCTGGGATAATTTAAAAAAAGAGAGGGTCCAGATTGTCTAGCCCAGCTGATTTGTACGGGTCCAGGTTTTGCAGCTCTTTCAGAACATCTGCCATCTGGATTTGGGTGAAGGAGAAGCTGGGGAGGCTTGGGCAAGTAGATGCGGGGGGTGCGGAACTGTTGGCCGGGGTTGGGGTAGCCAGGAGGAAAGCATGGCCAGCCGTAGAGAAATACTTATTGAAATTCTCTATTATCGTGGATTTATCGGTGGTGACAGTGTTACCTAGCCTCAGTGCAGTGGGCAGCTGGGAGGAGGTGCTCTTATTCTCCATGGACTTTAGTGTCCCAAAACTCTTTGGAGTTAGAGCTACAGGATGCAAATTTCTGTTTGAAAAAGCTAGCCTTTGCTTTCCTGACTGACTGAGTGTATTGGTTCCTGACTTCCCTGAAAAGTTGCATATCGTGGGGACTATTCGATGCTAGTGCAGTCCGCCACAGGATGTTTTTGTGCTGGTCGAGGGCAGTCAGGTCTGGAGTGAACCAAGGGCTATATCTGTTCTTAGTTCTACATTTTTTGAAAGGGGCATGCTTATTTAAGATGGTGAGGAAATTACTTTTAAAGATCAACCAGGCATCCTCGACTGACAGGACGAGGTCAATATCCTTCCAGGATACCCGTGCCAGGTCGATTAGAAAGGCCTGCTCGCAGAAGTGTTTTAGGGAGCGTTTGACAGTGATGAGGGGTGGTCGTTTGACCGCGGACCCATAGCGGATGCAGGCAATGAGGCAGTGATTTCTGAGATCCTGATTGAAAACAGCAGAAGTGTGTTTGGAGGGCAAGTTGGTCAGGATAATATCTATGAGGGTGCCCATGTTTATGGATGTACCTGGTGAGTTCCTTGATAATTTGTGTGAGATTGAGGGCATCAAGCTTAGATTGTAGGACTGCCAGGGTGTTAAGCATATCCCAGTTTAGGTCACCTAACAGAACGAACTCTGAAGATAGATGGGGGGGCAATCAATTCACATATGGTGTCCAGGGCACAGATGGAAGCTGAGGGGGGTCTATAACAGTCGGCAACAGTGACAGACTTATTTCTGGAGAGATTCATTTTTAAATTAGAAGCTCGAACTGTTTGGGCATAGACCCGGAAAGTATGACAGAACTTTGCAGGCTAACCCCTCCCCCTTTTGGCAGTTCTATCTTGACGGAAAATGTTGTAGTTGGGTATGGAAATCTCCACATTTTTGGTGGCCTTCCTAAGCCAGGATTCAGACATGGCAAGGACATCAGGGTTGGTGGAGTGTGCTAAAGCAGTGAGTAAAACAAACTTAGGGAGGAGGCTTCTGATGTTAAGAGCCTTGGTTTCATGCATGTTTTGGTTACAGAAGTCAACAAATGAGAGTGCCTGGGGACACGCAGGGCCTGGGTTAACCTCTACATCACCCGAGAAACAGAGGAGGAGTAGGATAAGGGTACGGCTAAAGGCTATCAAAACTGGTTGTCTAGTGCGTTGGGGACAGAGAATAAAAGGAGCAGATTTCTGGGCGTGGTAGAATAGATTCAGGGCATAATGTACAGACAGGGGTATGGTGGGGTGCAGGTACAGTGGAGGTAAACCCAGGCACCGAGTGATGATAAGAGAGGTTGCATCTCTGGACGGGCTAGTTATGCTGGGTGAGGTCACCAAATTTGTGGGAGGTGGGACAAAGGAGGTATCTGAGGCATGTTGAGTGGGACTAGGGGCTCCGCAGTAAACTAAGACAATAATAACTATCCTAAACAACAGTGTACAAGGCATATTGACATTTGAGAAAGACATAAAGCGAGGCATAAAGCAATCACAGGTGTTGATTGAGAGAGCTAGTTAAGGCAACAACGGGTAAGACAACAACAACAGGTAAAATGGCGATGAATGGGCAGAGGGTCGGTTAACTACACACAGGGCCTGAGTTGGGGCCGACAGATAAACAAAAAAAGAAACAAAATGGAGTACCGTGATTAATGAACAGTCCAGCAGGCATCAGCTATGTAGCCAAGTAATCATAGGGTCCAGTGAACAGCAATAGATGGAACAGGGAAGCCGCAGGGTAGTCGTTACTACGCTAGCACGCGGGAGACACACCGTTTAAAGTTAGCAGGCCGCGGTAAGTAAAAGCGTCTGCTCCGACATCCGGCGAAGGCCGGTTGAGGGCACAGCGGATGGAGTTAAGTTGGCGGACCAGTCGTGGTGGTACGGCGGGTGCCGTGTCGACAAAGGGTCCAGACCAGATGGCGAAAGAGGTAATTGTAGTTGTAGTAATTTCGTTTGCTAGCCGGGAGTTGCACCTGGCTCGCGGCTAACTGGTGCTAGCTTCGAGGCAGGGGCGTTAGCCACTATAGCCACTCGGTAGCAGCTAGCTAGCAGCAATGATCCGATGCAAAGGTCCAGAGCTAACGGCAAGGATCCGGTGGAGTGGTGGATTCTAGCAGTGTTGGGGTAGAGTCCGGGAGGCATCGGCTGAGTAGCCGGGTGATCACAGAGTAGGCCGGGAGGTGGGCCTGGCTCAGGGCTAGCTTCAGGGCTGGGTCACTCGGTGGCAGCTAGCTAGCTGAAATGATCAGGAGTAATGGTCCAGGGATTACAGCAGGAATCCGGCGTTGTAGTGGAGAAAACAGTCCGATGCTGGCAAGTATTATCCAGGCCAAAAAAAAAGTCTGGTGTCTGTGCAGAAGGAAAGGCTGCTAGCAGTGGCTAACAATGGCTAAATAGCTAATTAGCTTCTGATGGCTAGCTGTTGATGGAGGTTCTGGCTATAAGGTCTAAAGAATAGCAGATCCGTGTCACATTGGGTGAGGCGGGTTACCGGAAGGTATATTTCAATAAAAAATAAATTTAAATATATACAAAAAAATACAAAAGTACACGAGAGGACGACAAACCACGTCTGCACTGCTACGCCATCTTGGTTATAAATGAATGCACTGAAAATGAATGTGACATAAAAACACTGGTTTGATGTGCACTGAGAAAGAGGAAATATTGCATCTGACGTGTATAACCCATTACCTACAGTGCATTCCGAAAGTATTCAGACCCCTTCACTTTTTCCACTTTGTTACTTATTCTAAAATATATCAAATTGTTTTCCCCCTCATCAATCTACCGGAGTGCCAAGTCTAGGACAAAAAGGCTTCAACAGTTTTTTTACCCCCAAGCCATTATACTCCTGAACAGGTTATCAAATGGCTACCCGGACTATTTGCATTGTGTGCCCCCCCCAACCCCTATTTTTACGCTGCTGCTACTCTCTGTTTATCATATATGCATAGTCACTAAATATACATTCATGTACATACTACCTCAATTGGGCCGACCAACCAGTGCTCCCGCACATTGGCTAACCGGGCTATCTGCATTGTGTCCCGCCACCCGCCAACCCCTCTTTTACGCTACTGCTACTCTCTGTTCATCATATATGCCTAGTCACTTTAACCATACCTACATGTACATACTACCTCAATCAGCCTGACTAACCGGTGTCTGCATGTAGCCTCGCTACTTTTATAGCCTTGCTACTGTATATAGCCTGTCTTTTACCTGTTGTTTTATTTCTTTACTTACCTATTGTTCACCTAACACCTTTTTTTGCACTATTGTTTAGAGCCTGTAAGTAAGCATTTCACTGTAAGTTGTAAGTTCGGCATGCGTGACAAATAAACTTTGATTTGATTTGAGAGAGGCTGGACTGAGGGCTTGTAGACCTGTTGTAAGGCAGGTCCTCACCAGACATCACCGGCAACAATGTCACCTATAGGCAAACCCACCGTCGCTAGAACAGACAGGACTGGCAAAAAGTGCTCTGCACTGACGAGTCTCGGTTTTGTCTCACCAGGGGTGACGGTCGGATTTGCGTTTATTGTCGAAGGAATGAGCGTTACACCGATGCCTGTACTCTGGAGCGGGATCGATTTGGAGGTGATGGTCTGGGGTGGTGTGTCACAGCATCATCGGACTGAGCGTGTCATTGCAGGCAATCTTAACGCTGTGCGTTACAGGGAAGACGACATCCTCCCTCATGTGGTACCCTTACTGCAGGCTCATCCTGAAATGACCCTCCAGCATGACAATGCCATCAGCCACACTGCTCATTCTGTGCGTGATTTCCTGCAAGACAGGAATGTCAGTATTCTGCCATGGCCAGCGAAGAGCCCGGATCTCAATCCCATTGAGCACGTCTGGGACCTGTTGGATCGGAGGGTGAGAGCCAGGGCCATTCCCCCCAGAAATGTCCGGGAACTTGCAGGTGCCTTGGTGGAAGAGTGGGATAACATCTCACAGCAAGAACTGGCAAATCTGGTGCAGTCCATGAGGAGGCGATGCACTGCAGTACTTAATGCAGCTGGTGGCCACACCAGATACTGACTGTTACTTTTGATTTTGACCCTCCCTTTGTTCAGGAACACATTATTCAATTTCTGTTAGTCACATGTCTGTGGAACTTGTTCAGTTTATGTCTCAGTTGTTGAATCTTGATATGTTCATACAAATATTTAGACGTTAAGTTTGCTGAAAATAAACGCAGTTGACAGTGAGAGGGTGTTTCTTTTCTTACTGAGTTTAGGTATGCACGTCAGCTTTGACATCGGTTTGCACATCGGGTGTTAAACTAGACATCGGCCGATACCGATGTTGCCATTTTTAGCTAATAATTGTCTGATTCTGATATGTTCACCGATATATCGTGCATCCCTACTGTTAAGCATTGAAATTGCACTTTTGGGTTGAATTAAAAACGATATTATTTTCTTTAGGAATCTAGTGGAGGAAAAGTTGTAAAAAATATAAAATAGTAAAAGTACAGATACCCCAAAAAACGATTTAAGTAAAAATACTTTAAAGTACTACTTAAGTACTTTACACCACTGATTTTTGTGTCATTAGAAAATGTAGGCCTATAGCTTCAAATCTTGTTTTTTTTTTAAAGTTGCAAATAATGCTCTCAGCAGGTAGCTAACCCCATTCCTTGAGCATTTAGTTAGTATGAATGATACAGATATAAAGTTGTTATAAATGTCATGGAATGCATCAGGTTCTATTTGCATGTGGGAATGTCATGAATGCATCCCTTGGAATATTGCCCCTTTAGCTACTTTACTTTTATTATTAGTTACTGGACCACCTCGTGTGTCACTTTCAGACAGCCAAGCTGGGTTTCCACTAGCTCACTCAAACTCTTGGGGGCATTCTGCCTTCTCATTACCGTTTTCAGCCATTGGCTTTGCCCACGACTGGCTCATGTGAACTACAATCCC